>NC_079505.1:32766019-33366019 GCF_030052815.1 Hevea brasiliensis
TAGTCTATTTACCTCGACTGCCTAAAATGGATTCAGTTACTAGTACATCATAGTCCATTAGTACACATCGAATAAGCAGTAGGAACACATCACACTAGTACTAACATATGAATGTGTGGAGCTGTGGTCAAACAAACATATATAGTTATCTTGGGCGTAGGGATAGAGAAAATACCAAATGGGCCACTATGTCCTGGAGTGTTCTAGCCCTCCTTCAACTCTCGCATTGCATACACTTCCAATCAAAAGTGCACTATTGGCATCGGGCCGGTTAATGCAAGCTTTGACTTCGTGAGTATTGCTACCAGACCCCTACATCCTCTGTTTCTACTCTCTCCACCAAATTCTCCCTGGCTATGACCCTGCAGGTGTAAAGACTTGGCTGATCCTCGGATGTAGCGGAAGGTCCATGGATCGGCAGACTAATACAATCCTTAGTGAAATGTCCGCTCCTCCACGATAAAATACGCGACCGTGGCCTTGAAATAAGCTCCCACCATGTGTTCTACCACAAGTCTCACACTCGGACTAATGTGCTCCTCGAGAAGCTTGCTGGTCCGCCGACTGCACCGAGGTAGTCTTTGGCCAAAGAATCTGCCTCGCAGATCTCGTGAGAGCTGATCGCCGATCGCTTCCTCTTTCCTGAACCACTTTGAGCTGACCACTAGTCTTTTCACTTTCTCTTTCTCTTGTGTACCCTTATTAATTCCCTTCTAGTTCTATCCTTTCCAGTTCTAGGCCTCTGAGATCAACTCGTAGAAATTCGATGTCAAACCCACAACTTGCATTCTTAAGCTAGGCCTCAACCCAACCTCAAACCTCTTACATCCGTCTCAGGGTGGAGACTAAGCTTCCAGCATAGTGACTTAGCCTTGAAAAGTCCTGCTCATACTCTGCTATTGTTCTGTCCCTTGCTTCAAGCTCAAGAATTCTTGTAACTTCATATCCACATAAGCATCAGGGACCCACTTGCGCCGAAACTCCTCAAAAGTCCGACGGATCAATGCATTGGCTCAACCAGTCAGTGGGGATGGTATTCCACCATTCATATGCATCCCTTTGCAATAGAGAAATAGAGTACTCAAACTTCATCTCTTCTACACACTGCAGCTTTCTGAAAACCCGTTCCATTCTCTCTAACTACTGTTCTGCCTCCAGTGGATCAATAGTGCCCTTAAACTCGGTGCCCCAAATTTCATTATTTTTTCATATTGCCAAGGCGATGGATGTGGTTGTTCTTTTTGTTCTTGCATTTGTGGTTGAGGTGGCACATTTTCCACCATTTGTTGGATAAACGTATCCATCTGCTGTGCAAACTGAGCAACAAACTACGGTCTTTGGAGTGGGAGTGGAGTGGTGCCCACTCATGTTCTGGAGTCGGGCTTCCCCTTGGACCTCAACCTCGACATTGCTCCACGGAATGATCTCCCTCTTCCATTCCGTTTCCCAAAAATTTTTACTTCCTGAGATCAAACACAATGAGGTTGACCTCCGTTAGTGCATATTCATGATGTAAATATATCATATGTATCAATTAAAGACACTTGAGCAGTTGTACTTATCAAAGAAATATTCACATACATAGTCAAAATTCATTGCAAAACCATGCTCGATACTACTAAAACATGTCACACCTTACCCTTAAGGCATAACATGATCCCATAGAATACCTAATGAACTACTAAACTTCACCTAGGTAACTCATTAAGTACACTACAAGGGATTTTAAAACTATTTTCTTACATTTTGAAAGTGGTGAGTGTTTTGTAGTAATTAAAAACATTTAATTGAAGTTTCAAAACTAGTTAAGATTTTTGTCCCATTTTATTTTTCCACATATTTTACAAAAATTGCGGCAGTGTGCCGTCTGTATTTTGTGAAAACAGTTCTTCAAATACGTAAAAAAACACTTCAATAATTGTTTTACAACTCCCAAACTCAAAATAATCTAAATTCAAATCAAAATTTTTAGATCAAACCATTTCAAAATAATTCCATAAACATTGAATTCAGAAAAGATAATTTACATTCAAAAGTTTAATTTACATATATAAAATCCAAAAATAAAATTATTACAATTTATAAATACAACGACTCAACTTTACATTAATACATATGAACAATATTTATTTATATCAAACTAAATTATGTTGGGTATAAAATAATACTAAGTAGAAAAATTCGGTGAAGTCTCGTCAATTCGACTCACCTGTTTGCTTTTTCCTTGCCCTTATTTGCGACAGCAAAATAAGCTATCGCTGAGTATAAAAATACTCAGTGGTGCACAATAAAAATTTGAAATGCAATACATATAACATTCATTTGATAAATCACAATTTAATTATTTCATAATCACATTTCAAAAATTACCAAAACTCATTATTGCACAATTTTGGTCAAATAATTTAATAAACACAGTGTTACCAATTCATACACAACTTAAGCCATGACACAAAATTTTCGATCAATGCCGCGTTGTACAACACGACAAAGCGATCTACAACCCCACTAATCGAAATCAATGAGGGAGGTGGCTAGCTAGCTAATAAGTACTCATCCGATCTACAACCTCAACTGGTAAACTAGAGAGGGAGGAAAATAATTAATCTCAACCCCACAAATGGAGGAGGAATAATATGGCACTGTCATGCTAAGTGTGAATCCGAAATTAATTTAAAACAATTTATTCAAATATTGCATACAAAATCAAATCAACTTCCAAAGTCATATTTTCATTCACAAAGTGGCAACACAAAAGTTCTTAAACTCATAATTAACACAGAAATTTCATAATGCGTACTAAATCAATTTTTCAATGATAAAATGCTTAAATAAGGTTTATTGTGCACAAACCTAACGTGAGTCGCCTCTAGGCCTTGACTCAGTTTCTTAGACCGTCTGGGTCTTTTTCAGCTGAAACACAAAATTTATAGTGTCTCAGTATCTTTACCTCATAATAATTCTAATAATTAATTCCAATATGCTTAAACTTACATTCTTGAAAATTTTCATGTCGAGGTTACTATTCATGGTACTATTCAAGTCAAAATATTGACTTTCTTATGCTTAAAAGGTATGGGAACTCCAACTATACTCACATACCACATTTTGGTCACTAATTTTGTTAGTTTTGGTTGTTTTCTCAAAACTTAGGTCGTTTAGGCAAAATTGTAAATTTTCAGTTTTGGTGTCCTGTATTGTATTGTTCCATTTGTCATATTACTGTTAGAATTTGGCAATGTTTTCTTCATAAAAATTGTTCCTTATTGTCTTAACTTTATTTCCCTTTTTGAATCACTCCATTTGGAGTTTTGTAGCTCAAGTTATAGCCATTTGAACATGGCTGCCGGATTGGACTTACCCAGATTTTCTGGGCATCAAACTTGGTTTTGGCAGTTTTAGGTCACTAAATTTGGGTGGCTAAATGAATTGGTTACGGGTATAATTTGGATTTGTGTTCTTCACAAAAGTTGTAGTAGTATGTCATACCTTTCTAATGCAACAAAAATCAGGTCATTTGGACCTGTCTAGCCCAAGTTATGGCCAAATGAACAAACACTGTTCATTTGGTCATTTTTGCGCAGGGCAGAACACCCATCTCCGAATTTGGTCAATTTGTTCACTAGGTTTTGGTCACTTTCTAGGCATGATTCCTAAATAAAAAATGTGTCGTTTTGTGTCTAGTTTCATTCTCAATTGGCCTCACACCAATTACATTAGTAAATTTTCAATTTTCAAGGACCTTGGTCATGCTGCCTGCATAATGGCCAAATCCAATCTGAATCTCTATTTGATTCCAACAATTTCAACATACCACAATTGGTCATACATGACCATTTTTCAGCTCAAATTAGGTCAAACACAATATTTGACTAATTCTCCAAGTTTTGTCTCCTAAACACTAGGTCCAAAACCCTAACTTCTTTAATTTGTTACATTTTATTAATTCAACACATATAAACATACTTCCTCAACTCATTCAAGCTTCCTAACATGTTTAATTCAATCAAAACACATCATATTCTCATAAATCTATGGCTGGGCGAAATCACACATAGTCCTCCAAAGATGTTTTCTTTTCATTTTAAATATATTTCTAGGTTTGTTCAACTATAAACACAATAATTCAACTAGAAATTCAAGGTTGAGCTTACTAACCTTCTCTTTGAAATTCAACCACCCAATTCCTTCACTTTTCTTTCAAACTTTCTTGATCAATCTTCCTTTCTAGTTACGCAAACAAGGTTTAATTATGGAACTAGCAATTAATATGTTTAAATTTAGGTATCTTCAAACTCAAAAATGAGCTTTCATGGATGTTTTGAGAGGGAGATGGTGAGAGAGAAGAGGATCGGCAACAAGATGAAGAAGACAACTTTTTTTTTCGTTTCTTTTATAAATTTTAACTTAAGTACTACATAATTATACCACATTTTTTTTATATTTAATGATTTTGTTTATTGCATCTCGGATTTTGTCATGCATGATGTAATAACTTTTTCAAATTTTATTTTTATTGTTTTTTTTTTCATTTATTTTTCCATTATTTCTTTAATTTAATTTCTAATTCTGAAATTTTCTTTTCTCGATTTTATTTGATAGTTAGGTCGAGTTAGCTCCGAGTCAATTGACCAAATTGCCCCTCACCGATTCGATCCGATTTGGACATAATTCAATATTTCTTAGGATTCTGACCTAATTATTTAAGCGGCTTAACAATTTTTTTCGTGATTTTCTCTTTTCCCTTTGTTTTTAATAGTCCTAAGGACTGCGTCACATTCTGATTTGAAATTTGAGTTTAGATGACCTCATGATCATTCCGAAAAAGTCACCCATTCTTTGTGACTCGACTCATTTAACTTCTTGTGTTCTTTTTCTTATTTATACTTAACTATTTGGAAATTACTAATTATTTGTGTTGGGGCTTATCTAAGTGTCTTAGGCGTGGTTCTACTTCTCTTAATTGTTCGGACCGACACCGTTCATTGGAACAGTGAAAAATACCAGGCTATACAAATAGGGGTGTTACATAATTCTTGTTTCGTACTCATTAGCATTTCATTTTGTAGGATTTTTTGGAAAGGGGATTAGAGAACAAGAGAGGAGAGGAATCACCAAGTCAAAACCACAAAAGGAAAATTGGACAAAACCAGGGAAGTAGCTCTATTGCTAAACATTACATCCATTTCAAGTGTTGTGATGATAAAAATTTTTCATTTGACAAAAATTTTGAAAATAAAAATTACATGGGTCGTGTACTAGTTTCACGCCCCATGTAACTTTCTAGAACTCAGTAAATTTCTTGCACTTTTAACTCTAAAGGAGGCAGTAAGTTACAGGTCCATAGCCTAATTTACATGGACCGTGTATTGTCTCTAGCTCAGGAGTTACACGGGCCTCCTTGTAATTGACACGGGCGTGTAACATATCGATAAAGCAACTCGGGAGACAAAAAGTTACACGTGAAGGAACAGAAGCGTGAAAAACACAAGTTTATACCATTGAATTCAAAAATTTTCACTTAGGGTCACATGCATCATGCAAGATTTATTTTTAACTATTTGATTTCAATTATAAACAATATATGAAAACTTTTTAATATGTTTTGGATCTGTATTTGCCATTTAAGATTTTAAAATTAATCAGTTAATTTTAGAACCTAGATTAAATCAAGAACGATTACACTAACCTCTTGATGCCTTTGCAGCGTGTCTCCGCTTTAAGATTTGTCTTGGGACACCAAATGTTGTCCCTCTAGCTTGTCCACATCAAGAACACCTATGGCAGCCCTTGAACAGCTTCTAAAGCTTTTTCTATTAATTAGAAATTCAAGTTACGCCTTTTAAGAAGATTAGAGAAGTAAACAGGACACTAGAAACAATTTATAATGTTCCTAATTCAAGAGATTGATGGCTAATCTCTTTGAATTGATGAGAGAAGAAGAAGAATAGATGAAGAGCCTCAAAATGGCATGACCAAGGAGAGGAGTGGCTGCTGGTTGTTTTTCTTTTCATAATAACACTTATATAGCTAGGTTAACACATTAAACCTTTGCCACATGTCACCTTTGATTAGCTCTAGGTTTAAGTGACCCAATCACATTGTGCCAAGTGTCAAACCTATATTTAATCTTGATTTTAATCATCTTACATGATTAAAAACATTTGGCAAGCTTATGTGTAATCCCATGTGTCACCATCTCATGGTGCCACGTGTCCTGTAATGAAATGACCAAAATGCCCCTGTGTCTTAATTTTGAGTTCTTAACCCAAAATAATTATTTTTTCTTCTTCTAATTTATATCAAATATAAATTAATTAATTAATCTCTATTAATTAATTTCTCATTAATTAAATTCATATTTAAACACTTTAAATATAAATTTAACTTATACTATACATCCAATAATCTAGATTTGGTTTCAAGTCATGCTAGGGACTTTGCAATTTAATTGCAAACCAAACTTATTTAATTAATCAATTAAACTCTTAAGTTAATTAATTAAATAATATTTAAATAGGTGATAACTTGTGTATGTGTGTGACTTACTAGGCTCATCACTAATTGGCAATGAGACATGATATCAACTCTTAATATCATCAGAACTCTTTCTTACCATAAATGATTCCACTAAATCATTTTATGCACCTCATAGACCATGGTTAACACCTAGCATAGCATGCCATGGCCACCCAATTAGTAATAAGGTTTACCTTAATTGAACCTATAATCATATGTTACCATGCACTAGAATCTCTACATTACAAAATCCCAACTCAAGTGAAGTCATGGTTTATGTCAAACTCCATTTGCTATGAATATTATGTTCTCTTTTAATTCCAGTTCTTGATTAAAAGATTTTCTCATCGAAACTTTTACGAATAAATCTATCTGTCTGGCAGAACTTGAAACATCAAGAATAATAAAATGAACATAGGATTTTATCTCTATTTACTTAGAGGAACAGATTCCATCTTGATCAACACCTACCTCCATATATAATTAGTAAGAGCCAGCAGATGCCCATATACCCATACAGTACAAGTATAAAAGCAATATCAAACTCAAACTACCTATATACAAGATAAGCGTGCTATCTCGGTCTAAAGATTATATGCCTTGATATGATTTATGACAAAACATTGACAAGAGTAAACTCCATGTGCTTGTCATAAGTGTCCTGGTTAAACCTACATATCATTTATAAGTGCCTATCATGTTTTTCATATGGCATGAGACTCACCATTCTATCTTATTTATATCTCATATAAATAACTTGATAACAAACATGAATACAATCTTTCTATATAAGTCATGTCCTTGTTATGAAGTATCCTCTATTGTGAACCTATTTATGATAATTTGTACTATAAAAAATTTAACTAATATTATTAACAAATTAAGAATAGAATTTCTAAAAAAATATTAATTGTACTTTTCTATTAAAAATAAATATATTATGTAAGCAGAAAAGTGGAAATGCCTTTATTAATAAATATGTACAAGATACATACTAAATGATATGCTCTAGGGCATACTAGTAACAATCTCCCACTAGCACTAGAGCCATTCATTCCAATACCTTAGACCCATCTTCTCAAGATGTCAGTCTAACTGAGCTTGTGACAAGAGCTTAGTGAATGGATCAGCTGGATGTTGTAGCTGATGTTGTTTTTCTGCATGGCTATATCGCCTTGCCCAACTATATCTCTAATAATGTGGTAGTACCTTTCTATGTGTTTGGATTTTGGTTGAGACCTTAGTTCCTTAGCCTGTATGACTGCTCCATTGTTGTCACAGTGTAGTGGAGCTGTGATTCAATGGAAGGAACTACTATAAGTTACATCACGAACTTCTTTTTCCAAACGACTTCCTTTGTAGCATCGATGCGACAATATACTCGGCCTACGTAGTGGAATCTGCGATCGTGCTCTGTTTGGAACTCTTAAGCCATTGCACCTCAATTACAAATGAACACATATCCGAGGTACACTTTCTATCATCGATATCGATTGGAAATCGAATCGTATAACCATCCTATTGCAAGTCTCCACCTCCATAAATAAAGAATAAATCCTTAGTTCTTCTCAAGTACTTAAGGATATTCTTGTGACTATCGATGTTCCAAACTGGATTGGATTGATACATGTTAGTCAAACTAACGACATATGCGATATCAGGCCTAGTACACAACATTGCATACATTAAACTTTCAATACCCGAAGCATATGGAATCCTTGCTATTTTATCTCTTTCTTCAGGTGTCTTTGGAGACATCTCTTTAGAAAGGTGGATACCATGTCTCACTGGTAACAATCCTCTCTTGGAATCAAGCATGTTAAACCTCTTTAACACCTTTTACAAGTATAGACTTTGGGATAAACCAATTATTCTTTTCACTCTATAAACCAATTATTCTTTTCACTCTATCTCTATATATGCGAATCCCAAGAATATAGGTTGCCTTCCTTAAGTCTTTCGTGGAGAATGTATTTGACAACCATACCTTTATATTTGTAAAAAAACATGTGTCATTGCCCATCAACGATATGTCATCCACATATAAGACAAGGAAAGTGATATGCATCACTAACCTTCTTATATACACATGGCTCATCCTCATTTTTGATAAAATCAAAGGATTTAATGGCTTCATCAAAACGGATGTTCCAACTCCTCGAAGCTTGTTTCAACCCATAAATGGATCGCTTTAGCTTGCATACCTTGGAACCATCTTGGGATTCAAAACCCCTAGGTTGTTCCATGAAAATGTTTTCTTCAATGTATCCATTGAGAAAAGCTGTTTTGACATCCATCTGCCAAATCTCATAATCATAGTATGCAGCTATTGCTAATAAAATCCTAATTGATTTAAGCATGACAACAGGCGAGAAAGTATCCTCATAGTCAACTCCTTGCCTTTGGCGAAACCCTTTCGTTACTAGCCTTGCCTTATAGGTCTCTACCTTTCTATCAGAACCAATTTTCTTCTTGAAAACCAATTTGTTCCCTATAGGTACAATACCTTCAGGTGATTCTAATGCAAATCCCCAAAAGAAGATTGGCATATCAGTATAGCTCATCATACTACGTACCATATCCAATAGGGTACGATTTCTCCTTTCAGATACACCATTCAGTTGTGACGTTCCTAGAAGTCGACTAGGAAACATTGCCATGCTCTCTCAAGTATTCATCAAATTTAGTACTCAAATATTCACCTCCACGATCTGATCGAAGAGCTTTAATACTCTTTCCTGTTTGATTTTCTACTTCAGATTTAAATTCTTTAAACTTTTCAAAGGATTCATGTTTGTATTTCATCAAATACAAATACCCAAATCTTGATTTATCATCAGTAAAGGTAATAAAATAATGAAAGCCCCCTCTAGCCATTTCTTTAAATGGACCACATACATCACTATGGATTAGCTCCAAAATATTTTTAGCTCTTAGCCCTTGTCCAACAAAGGGTGATCTAGTCATTTTGCCCTGAAGGCAAGATTCATAAGTTGGAGTAGGCTCAGAGCCCAATGAGGATAGAATCTCCATTTTCTCCAGTTTTGCAATCCTATCTTCTGCAACATGACATAACCTTAAGTGCCAAATATATTTTGAACTTGAGTTGGTTTTCACATTGGCATTGCATTCTTTTAGATCACTTGCATTCAATTTGTGTTTGTCATTATTATCCAAATAATAAAGACCATCATTCATATAACCCGAACCAACATATTTATTTCCAAAATAAATATTGCAAACATCATCTGTGAACTGAAATTCATAGCCATTTCTAGTCAAACTAGATATAGAAATGATGTTCTTAAAAGCATCAGGTACATATAAAATATTATCCAGACACAAAACATGTCCAAACATGTAAAAATATTTAGATCCTATGGCTAAAGCTTCAACAATTGAACCATTGCCAATCCGGACTCTAATATCTTGAGAACGCAAGCTGCTACTATTTGCTACGTCCGGCATATCATTAGAAATGTGAAGCGGCACGATATCTAAAACCCAAGCTGTAGATAAACTATGAGTATCATCAGAATCTAAATAATAAGATATGGACATACCTTCCGAAGTTGTTCCTTCTTGTCCTTTAGAGAAGCAAGATACTCTGGGCAATTCCTTTTCCAGTGCCCATCCTTTTGGCGGTGAAACACTTTCCTTGCCTCCATCGACTTTAGCCTTCCTTTTTCTGTTTAGCTATTTTCTTGGAAGGACCAGAATCGAGGTTTCTTTTTCTTATTGCCCTTCTTCTTGTTAGACTTTCCAGTGAAGAAGATGCAATCAAAGCTACCTCTTTTCATTTATTGCCCGGCATATTTTTTTGGGCAATAACCAGCATGTTGAGTAAACCAGCTAAGGTGCAATCCTGTTGAGTCATATGGAAATTTGTCACAAAATTCCCAAAAGACTCAGAAAGGGACTGAAGGATCAAATCCGTCTGTAGTTGGAAATCCATGTTGAAGTCATGATGTTCCAACTGCTTAATCAGCCGAATCATCTTGTGGACATGATCCCCAACATTACATCCCTCGGACATCCTCATACGGAATAGGTCTAGATATCTCATACCTAGCATTCCTCTTGTGCTCACCATACAACTCTTATCGTGAAAGAGGATCTTTTCGCACTCAACATGTTCTCATGCTGCTTTTGTAACTCATTACTCATGGAAGCAAGCATGTAACACTTAGCTCTCATATCATGCTCCTTCCACTTATCCAAAGTTTCATACTCCTCTTGTGTGGCCTTTGGAGGTAAGGGACCAGGAACATTTGAATCTAGAACATATCCTATATGTTCAAGGTTCAGGACAAGTTTCAAATTTCTTAGCCAATCAGACAGATTAGGTCCTATCACCCTATTGCGATCAAGTATGTTTGCAAGGATATTGGATGGTAGTGGTTGTTCTGTGCTCATATTGATCAGAAAATTAACTGCAGAAAATAACCAAATTAATTAGTAAATGTAACATGTATTTAACCAAAATGATTATGGTCTTTTAATCAAATTGGTCCTCCCACTAACTTAGCGAATCCTACACTTCCAAAGTAGAAAACGGAAATCCTAGTTGCATGGATATATAATGGGTGATTGAATTCTTATAATTCTATTGATCATCCTCAGGTACATCCATTATTGGAATTACAATAAACTATAAGTGAGCAACTCCTTGCCCATCACATCTCATATGAGGTTCAATCCTTTACCTAGCCTCTAATGCTCAAAATCTCAGGTACATCCATTATTGACTTATCTTGCATTAGTTAAGTTGATCCCATTGAGCGATAATTATGCAAATAATTTTAATGTCCTCAGTACATCAATATTGGCCACCAAACTATTTACATATTTACAACATCTCATGCTTAATAATTATTCTTAAGAAAATCTCTTAAATTAATTGCATCTTATGCAACTATTTAAAATTTATTAAAATAATTGCCCCAATGGAGGGCCTATGTTATAATTACTTCAATTAAAGCATTTCCAACAATCATTTGTTTGGAAGATTTTATAGTCATTCTAATTACTATTAAGGTCTCACTTTGCACATTATCCAATTAGCATGCATATATCATATAATAGCATACATTCCCATACATCTTATGCATTCATGGATAAGCAATAAATATGGTATGATCATGCACTTTCTAAGGGATTCAATTATGAGCCACCAAGAATTGAATCAGGGCATTCCTAGGTGCAAGAGTTGCTGAAGGAGTACATAATCAACACTTGATCTTGAATTCCTCCCACTGGTCCCACCAATGCTCTTGACCTCCTTGAACTTCTTGCAATCCAATATTACATAGTAATCCTTGGCATACCAAGCGAATTTACAAGAACTTAAATAAATGAAATTACAACAAAAAATTATTACAAACTTAATAATACATGCCCAAAATAAATTAAAATAAATTAATTAATTTACAATCCCAAAGAAACATAAAAGAAATAAATCCAATCACATTGGTCTTTTATAGTCCATGATCATCCATCATGTATATCACTATTTAACAATTAAATAAAACATACATACTTAAATTAAATTGAATATCTCATATTTAACTTAAAAATCCAGATTTGAATATGATTCAAATAAATTTAAAAATTCAGATTTGAATCTCATTCAAACAAATTTAAAAATTCAGATTTGAATCACATTCAAACAACTTTAAAAATTCAGATTTGAATCACATTCAAACATTTTTTAAAAAATCAGATTTGAATCACATTCAAACATTTTTTAAAAAATCAGATCTAATTTTATTCAATCAATTTTAAAATCAGATTTAAATATGATTCAAACAACTTTAAAAATTCAGATTTGAATCACATTCAAACAACTTTTAAAATTGATTTGAATCACATTCAAACAATTTTTAAAATTCTGATTTGAATCATAATTTAATTGTGTGATAAAAATTCTAATTAAATAATTTAATTAGACATAAAATGAATCTTAGATCATACAACAATTGCACATTCACTATCCATTTACCTTTGCACACCATTGTGGTGCATCAACCATGCGCCCCATGGTGTTCATCATTTGTGCCGCCACCTTGGCTTTGCAACCAGCAATGAACTTTTGATCTCTTGATCAAACACACAATTAAATCATATAAACATCAATCTAAATGGCAAATATAGTGGCTCTAATACCAATTGAAGGCAGGCGTGAAAAACACAAGTTTATACATTGAATTCAAAAATTTTCACCTAGGGTCACATGCATCATGCAAGATTTATTTTTAACTATTTGATTTCAATGATAAACAACATATTAAAAATTTTTAATATGTTTTGGATCTGTATTTTCCATTTAATATTTTAAAAATAAAAAGATTAATTTTAGAACCTAGATTAAATCAAGAAACGATTACACTAACCTCTTAATGCCTTTGCAGTGTCTGCGCCTTTAAGATATGTCTTCAGGACACCAAATGTTGTCCCTCTAGCTTGTCCACACCAAGAACACCTATGGCAGCCCTTGAACAGCTTCTAAAGCTTTTTCTATTAATTAGAAATTCAAGTTCTGCCTTTTAAGAGATTAGAGATGTAAACAGGACACTAGAAACAATTTCTAGTGTTCTTATTTAAAGAGATTGATGTCTAATATCTTTGTATTGTTGTGAGATGAAGAAGTATAGATGGAGATCCTCAAAATGGCGTGACAAAGGAGATGAGTTGCTGTTGGTTGATTTTCTTTTTCATAACAACACTTATATAGCTAGGTTAACACATTAAACCCTTGCCACATGTCACCCTTTGATTAGCTCTAGGTTTAAGTGACCCAATCACATTGTGCAAAGTGTCAAACCTATATTTAATCTTGATTTTTATCATCTTATATGATTAAAAAACATTTGGCAAGCTTATGTGTAATCCCATGTGTCACCATCTCATGGTGCCACGTGTCACACTGTGAAATGACCAAAATGCCCCTGTGTCTTAATTTTGAGTTCTTAACCCAAAATAATTATTTTTTCTTCTTCTAATTTATATCAAATATAAATTAATTAATTAATCTCTATTAATTAATTTCTCATTAATTAAATTCATATTTAAACACTTTAAATATAAATTTAACTTATACTATACATCCAATAATCTAGATTTGGTTTCAAGTCATGCTAGGGACTTTACAATTTAATTGCAAACCAAACCTATTTAATTAATCAATTAAACTCTTAAGTTAATTAATTAAATCATATTTAAATAGGTGATAACTTGTGTATGTGTGTGACTTACTAGGCTCATCACTAATTGGCAATGAGACATGATATCAACTCTTAATATAATCAGAACTCTTTCTTACCACAAATGATTTCTCTAAATCATTTTATGCAACTCATAGCATGCCATGGCCACCCAATTAGTAATAAAGTTTACCTTAAATGAACCTCTAATCATATGTTACCATGCGCTAGAATCTCTCTGTTACAAAATCCCAACTCAAGCCGAAGTCATGGTTTATGTCAAACTCCATTTGCTATGAATATTATGTTCTCTTTTAATTCCAGTTCTTGATTAAAAAGATTTTTCTCATCAGAAACTCTTTTCTGAATAAATCTATCTGTCTTGGCCAGGAACTTGAAACATCAAGAATAATAAAATGACCTTAGGATTTTATCTCTATTTACTTAGAGAGCAGTTTCCATCTTGATCAACACCTACTGCATATATAACTAGTAAGAGCCAACATATGCCCATATAACCATACGAGTACAAGTATGAAAGCGATATCAAACTCAAACTACCTATATACAAGATAAGCGTGCTATCTCGAGGTCTAACGATTATATGCCTTGATATGATTTATGACAAAACATTGATAAGAGTAAGCTCCATGTGCTTGTCATAAGTGTCCTTTGGTTCGACCTACTTATCATTTATAAGTGCCTATCATGTTTGTCATATGGCATGAGATTCACCATTCCATCTTATTTACATCTCATATAAATAACTTGGTAACAAACATGAATACAATCTTTACGGATAAGTCATGTACTTATTATGAAATTTCCTCGATTGTGAACCTATTTATTATACTTTGTACTAGAAATACTGTCACTCATATTCTTAACAACTTAAGAATAGAATTTCTAACAAAATATCAATGGACCTTTTCTATTACACATAAATATATTATGTAAATGGAAAAGTGGAAATACCTTTTATTAATAAAATATGTACATGATACATACTAAATGATATGCTCTAGGGCATACTACTAACAATCTCCCACTAGCACTAGAGCCATTCATTTACAATCGTTAGACCCATCTTCTCAAGATGTCGGTCTAAGCGAGCTTGTGACAAGAGCTTAGTGAATGGATCAGCTGGATTTTTTAGCTGATGTTATTTTTCTGCATGGCTATATCGCCTTGCCAAACTATATCTCTGATAATGTGGTAGTGCCTTCCTATGTGTTTGGATTTTGGTTGAGACCTTAGTTCCTTAGCCTGTATGACTGCTCCATTGTTGTCACAGTGTAGTGGAACTGCTAACTCAATGGAAGGAACTACTGTAAGTTTTATCACGAACTTCTTTATCAAAACAACTTCCTTTGTAGCATCGATGGAGCAATATACTCGGCCTCTGTAGTGGAATCTCTGATCGTGCTCTGTTGGAACTCTTCCAGTATTGCACCTTCATTACAAATGAACACATATCGGTAGACTTTCTATCATCGATATCGATTGGAAATCGAATCGGTATAACCATCAATTGCAAGTCTCCACCTCCATAAATAAATAAGAAATCATTATTTCTTCTCAAGTACTTAAGGATATTCTTGTGACTATCGATGTTTCAAACCTGGATTGGATTGATACCTGCTAGTCAAACTAACAGCATATGCGATATCCGGCCTAGTACACAACATTGCATGCATTAAACTTCCAATAGCCGAAGCATATGGAATCCTGGCCATCTTATCTCTTTCTTCAGGTGTCTTTGGAGACATCTCTTTAGAAAGATGGATACCATGTCTCACGGTAACAATCCTCTCTTGGAATCAAGCATGTTAAGCGTCTTTAACACATTTTCCAAGTATAGACTTTTGGAAAAACCAATAATTCTTTTAGCTCTATCTCTATATATGTGAATCCCAGGAATATAGTTTGCCTCCCCTAAGTCTTTCATGGAGAATGTATTTGACAACCATACCTTTATAGTTGTCAACATACCTGTGTCATTACCCATCAACAGTATGTCTTCCACATATAAGACAAGGAAAGTGATAGCACTGTCACTAAACTTCTTATATACACATGGCTCATCCTCATTTTTGATAAAACAAAAGGATTTAATGTATTCATCAAAACGGATGTTCCAACTACTCGAAGCTTGTTTCAACCCATAAATGGATCGCTTTAGCTTGCATACCTTGGAACCATCTTGGGATTTAAAACCCCTAGGTTGTTCCATGAAAATGTATTCTTCAATGTATCCATTGAGAAAAGGCATTTTGACATCCATCTGCCAAATCTCATAATCATAGTATGCAGCTATTGCTAATAAAATCCTAATTGATTTAAGCATGGCAACAGGTGAGAAAGTCTCCTCATAGTCGACTCCTTGCCTTTAGCGAAACCCTTTCGCTACTAGCCTTGCCTTATAGGTCTCTACCTTTCCATCAGAACCAATTTTCTTCTTGAAAACCCATTTGTTCCCTATAGGTACAATACCTTCAGGTGGGTCAACAAGTTCCCAAACTTGATTCTTATACATGGAATCAATCTCGGATTTCATAGCATCAATCCATTTTGAAGAGTCTATATCTGATATAGCTTCTTCATAGGTAAGTGGATCATCTCCATGATCTACTTCTTCATCAGTAGACAACTCTTGTTCTTCTTCATGAAGAAAACCATATCTCACTGGTGGGTGAGATACCCTGATTGTTCTACGAGGAACAGCTGTAGGTTGACTAGATGGATCTATATCCATATGATCTGTTGGTTGGTCATAATTCTCCAATTCTAACTCTATTTGCCTTCCTTTGCCTCCTTCTTGAACAAACTGTTGTTCAAGAAATGTGGCATCTCTACTTATCACAACCTTTTGTGATGTAGGCAAATAAAAATAATATCCAAAACTATCTTTTAGATATCCAACAAATCGACCTTTTACGATCTGGTCTCCAATTTATCGGTGTTGACTTTTGATATAATTTGGACAACCCCAAATCTTAACATGCTTAAGACTTGGTTTTCTTCCATGCCATATCTCATAAGGTGTGGAAGAAACTAATTTTGATGGAATCCTATTCAGAATATACAAAGCTGATTCTAATGCAAATCCCCAAAAGAAGATTGGCATATCAGTATAGCTCATCATACTACGTACCATATCCAATAGGGTACAATTTCTCCTTTCAGATACACCATTCAACTGTGGCGTTCCTGAAGAAGTCAGCTGAGAAACAATGCAAAGCGCTCTCAAGTATTCATCAAATTCGACTCAAATATTGACCTCCACGATCGATCAAAGAGCTTTAATACTCTTTCTGTTTGATTTTCTACTTTAGATTTAAATTCTTTAAACTTTTCAAAGGATTCATGTTTGTATTTCATCAAATACAAATACCCAAATCTTGATTTATCATCAGTAAAGGTAATAAAATAATGAAAGCCCCCTTTAGCCATTTCTTTAAATGGACCACATACATCACTATGTATTAGCTCCAAAATATTTTGACTCTTAGCCCTTGTCCAACAAAGGGTGATCTAGTCATTTGCCACTGAAGGCAAGATTCACAAGTTGGAGTAGGCTCAAAGCCCAATGAGGATAGAATCCTATTTCCTCCGGTTTGCAATCCTATCTTATGCAACATGACATAACCTTAAGTGTCAAATATTTTTTGAACTTGAGTTGGTTTTCACATTGGCATTGCATTCTTTTAGATCACTTGCATTCAATTTGTGTTTGTCATTATTATCCAAATAATAAAGACCATCATTCATATAACTTGAACCAACAAATTTATTTCCAAAATAAACATTGCAAACATCATCGTGAACTGAAATTCATAGCCATTTCTAGTCAAACTAGATATAGAAATGATGTTCTTAAAAGCATCAGTACATATAAAATATTATCCAAACACAAAACATGTCCAAACATGTAAAAGATTTAGATACTATGGCTAAAGCTTCAACGGTTGAGCCATTGCCAATCAGGACCCTAATATCTTGAGCATAGCTACTACTATTTGCTAGTTCCTGCATATCATTAGAAATGTGAAGCGGCACGATATCTAAAACCCAAGTGTAGATGAACTATGAGTATCATCGAATCTAAATAACAAGATATGGACATACCTTAGAAGGTGTATCCTTTTTGTCCTTGAGAAGCAAGATACTGCAGGCGGTTCCTTTTCGGTGCCCATCCTTTTGGCGGTGGAAACACTTTCCTTTGCCTCCATCGACTTTAGTCTTCCTTTTACATTTAGCTATTTTCTTGGAAGGACCAGAATCGAGATTTCTTTTTCTTATTGCCCTTCTTCTTGTTAGACTTTTCAGCAGAAGAAGATGTAATCAAAGCTACCTCTTTTCCTTTATTGCCCGGCATATTCTTTAGGGTAATAACCAGTATGTTGAGTAAACCAGCTAAGGTGCAATCCTATTGAGTCATATGGAAATTTATCACAAAATTCCCAAAAGACTCAGGAAGGGACTGAAGGATCAAATCCGTCTGTAGTTGGAAATCCATGTTGAAGTCAAGATGTTCCAACTGCTCAATCAGTCGAATCATCTTGTGGATATGATCCCCAACATTTTGTTCCTCAGACATCCTCATACTGAGAATAGTTGTCTAGATATCTCATACCTAGCATTCCTACTGTGCTCACCATACAACTCTTGTAGGTGAAGGAGGATCTCACTCGCACTTAACATGTTCTCATGCTGCTTTTGTAACTCATTACTCATGGAAGCAAGCATTTAACACTTAGCTCTCATATCATGCTCCTTCCATTTATCCAAAGTTTCATGCTCCTCTTGTGTGGCCTTTGGAAGTAAGGGACCAGGAACATTTGAATCTAGAACATATCCTATAAGTTCAAGGTTCAGGACAAGTTTCAAATTTCTTAGCCAATCAGACAGATTAGGTCCTGTCAACCTATTGCGATCAAGTTTGTTTGCAAGGATATTGGATAGTGGTGGTTGTTCTGTGCTCATTTTATCAGAAAATTAACTGCAGAAAATAACCAGATTAATTAGTAAATGTATCATGTAATTAACCAAAATGATTATGGTCGTTTAATCAAATTGGTCCTCCCACTAACTTAGCGAATCCTATACATCCAAAGTAGAAAACGGAAATCCTAGTTGGATGGATTTCTAGTGGGTGATTGAATTCTTATAATTCTATTGATCATCCTCAGGTACATCCATTATTGGAATTACAATAAACTATAAGTGAGCAACTCTTTGCCCATCACATCTCATGTGAGGTTCAATCCTTTACCTAGCTCCTAATGCTCAAAATCTTAGGTACATCCATTATTGACTTATCTTGCATTAGTTAAGTTGATCCCATTGAACCAGTAATTATGCAAATAATTTTAATGTCCTCAGGTACATCCAATATTGGCCACCAAACTATTTACATATTTACAACATCTCATGCTTAACAATTATTCTTAAGAAAATCTCTTAAATTAATTGCATCTTATGCAACTATTTAAAATTTCTTAAAATAATTGCCCCAATGGAGGGCCTATAATTACTTTAATTATAGCGTTTCCAACTTAATCATTTGTTTGGAAGATTTTATGGTCATTCTAATTACTATTAAGGTCTCACTTTGCACATTATCCAATTAGCATGCATATATCATATAATAGCATACATTCCCATACATCTCATGCATTCATGGATAAGCAATAAATATGGTATGATCATGGACTTTCTAAGGGATTCAATTTTGAGCCACCAATAATTGAATCAGGGCATTCCTAGGTGCATTTCATTCATTCATTTTACAAGAGTTACTGAAGGAGTACATAATCAACACTTGATCTTGAATTCCTCCCACTGGTCCCACCAATGCTCTTGACCTCCTTGAACTTCTTGCAATCCAATATTACATAGTAATCCTTAGCATACCAAGGCGAATTTACAAGAACTTAAATGAATGAAATTACAACCCAAAAATTATTACAAACTTAATAATACATGCCCAAAATAAATTAAAATAAATTAATTAATTTACAATCCCAAAGAAACATAAATGAAATAAATCCAATCACATTGGTCTTTTATAGTCCATGATCATCCATCATGCATATCACTATTTAACAATTAAAAAAAACATACATACTTAAATTAAATTGAATATCTCATATTCAACTTAAAAATCCAAATTTGAATATGATTCAAATAAATTTAAAAATTCAGATTTGAATCTCATTCAATCAAATTTAAAAATTCATATTTGAATCACATTCAAACCAGTTTTAAACTTCTGATTTGAATCATAATTTAATTGTGTGATAAAAATTCTAATTAAATAATTTAATTAGACATAAAATGGATCTTAGATCATACAACAATTGCACATTCACTATCCATTTACCTTTGCACACCTTTGTGGTGCATCAACCATGCGCACCATGGTGTTCATCATTTGTGCCGCCACCTTGGCTTTGCAACCAGCAATGAACTTTTGATCTCATGATCAAACACACAATTAAATCATATAAACATCAATCTAAATGGCAAATATAGTGGCTCTGATACCAATTGAAGGAACGGAAGCGTGAAAAACACAAGTTTATACATTGAATTCAAAAATTTTCACCTAGGGTCACATGCATCATGCAAGATTTATTTTTAACTATTTGATTTCAATAATAAAAAACATATTAAAACTTTTTTTAATATGTTTTTGGATCTGTATTTTCCATTTAAGATTTTAAAATTAATCGGATTAATTTTAGAACCCTAGATTAAATCAAGAACGATTACACTAACCTCTTAATGCACTGCAGCGCGTCTGCGCCTTTAAGATTTGTCTTCAGGACACCAAATGTTGTCCCTCTAGCTTGTCCACACCAAGAACACCTATGGCAGCCCTTGAACAGCTTCTAAAGCTTTTTCTATTAATTAGAAATTCATGTTCTGCCTTTTAAGAGATTAGAGATGTAAACAGGACACTAGAAACAATTTCTAGTGTTCTTAATTCAAGAGATTGATGGCTAATCTCTTTGAATTGATGAGAGATGAAGAAAAATAGATGGAGAGCCTCAAAATGGCGTGACAAAGGAGAGGAGTGGCTGCTGGATGTTTTTCTTTTTCATAACAACACTTATATAGCTAGGTTAACACATTAAACCCTTGCCACATGTCACCCTTTGATTAGCTCTAGGTTTAAGTGACCCAATCTCATTATGCCAAGTGTCAAACATATATTTAATCTTGATTTTTATCATCTTATATGATTAAAAAACATTTGGCAAGCTTATGTGTAATCCCATGTGTCACCATCTCATGGTGCCACGTGTTACACTGTGAAATGACCAAAATGCCCCTGTGTCTTAATTTTGGGTTCTTAACCCAAAATAATTATTTTTTCTTCTTCTAATTTATATCAAATATAAATTAATTAATTAATCTCTATTAATTAATTTCTCATTAATTAAATTCATATTTAAACACTTTAAATATAAATTTAACTTATACTATAAATCCAATAATCTAGATTTGGTTTCAAGTCATGCTAGGGACTTTGCAATTTAATTGCAAACCAAACCTATTTGATTAATCAATTAAACTCTTAAGTTAATTAATTAAATCATATTTAAATAGGTGATAACTTGTGTATGTGTGTGACTTACTAGGCTCATCACTAATTGGCAATGAGACATGATATCAACTCTTAATATCATCAGAACTCTTTCTTACCATAAATGATTTCTCTAAATCATTTTATGCACCTCATAGACCATGGTTAACACCTGGCATAGCATGCCAGGGCCACCCAATTAGTAATAAGGTTTACCTTAAATGAACCTATAATCATATGTTACCATGCACTAGAATCTCTACATTACAAATTCCCAACTCAAAGCTGAGTCATGGTTTATGTCAAACTCCATTTGATATGAATATTATGCTCTCTTTTAATTCCAATTCTTGATTAAAAGATTTTCTCATAAAAACTCTTTTCTAAATAAATCTATCTCTGGCTAGGAACTTGAAACATCAAGATCAATAAAATGAATATAGGATTTTATCTCTATTTACTTAGAGGCAGATTCCATCTTGATCAACACCTACCTCCATATATAACTAGTAGGAGCCAACAGATGCCCATATACCCATACACGGTACAAGTATGAAAGCGATATCAAACTCAAACTACCTATATACAAGATAAGCTGCTATCTCGGTCTAAAGATTATATGCAGATATGATTTATGACAAAACATTGACAAGAGTAAACTCCATGTGCTTGTCATAAGTGTCACTTTGGTTGACCTACTTATCATTTATAAGTGCCTATCATGTTTGTCATATGGCATGAGACTCACCATTCCATCTTATTTATATCTCATATAAATAACTTGGTAACAAACATGAATACAATCTTTACGGACAAGTCATGTCCTTATTATGAAGTATCCTTGATTGTGACCCCATTTATGATACTTTGTACTAGAAATACGATCACTCATATTCTTAACAACTTAAGAATAGAATTTCTAACAAAATATCAATGGACCTTTTCTATTACACATAAATATATTATGTAAATGGAAAGTGGAAATGCCTTTTATTAATAAAATATGTACACGATACATACTAAATGATATGCTCTAGGGCATACTACTAACAACACGGGTCCCAGAGCTCGTTTACATTGGTGTGTACTACAATAGAATTTGAAATTTTTAGGCAAAAATTTACGGCCTACATATCGGGACTCGTGTAGTGATACACGACCGTGTATCATGTCGTAGACATGACTCTGGCGCAAAATGCTCAAAATGAAGAGTCCTAACGGCTCTTTAAATGCACCCCTCGCATTAAAACCATTCATAAAGGACATACCCTTCATCTCCACCCCTACTAGCCTATAAAAACCCCTAAAATCTCATCTCCCTTCACCAAACCCTACTCTTCTCCTTTTCAAAAACTCATTAATGGCTCCTGCAAAGCAATCTACGAGAAGAATCGGCTCTTCCTCAAGGCAAAGAGGAGAATCCTCATCTTCTCCACTTCAGCCGCCACCACAACGCCCAAGAACAAGGTTAGCCTCTCTCTAACCATCTCAACCAGCCCATCCTCCACATAAACCCAACCACAAGCCGCTCCACAACCTGAAATCTCCATTCCTAGGGGATTCCATGATGATGCCCACAACGCAATGTGCACCCGGCTTCACACCCAAAAAATAAGCTCCTCCAAATACATGGATTTTTTGCTGCTGAAGCAAATCGGGCTGCAGAATGAAATCAATGGGCTACTCAATAGCATTGGGTGGACAAGGTTTGCTCAACTACAAATTCCAGCATATCTGGACACCATACTAGAGATTTTAGGTAGTTTCAAGGCCACCTTATGGCCTACCGACAGGGAGGATAGGGGCAGGATTGAATTTCGCCTCCTTGGTGTCAACCGGGTGATGAACATAGATGAGTTCAATTCCATCTTCGGCTTTGACAGCGCCGGCCATCAGGAGATCCCTAGGAACCGCATGCTCTACAACAGCATCAACTTTTAGAGTTCTATTGCCCCGAATACGAAGCCGTATAACTCCAGCAAGTCCAAATCCACGGGCATCACAAGTCCAACCCTATGCTACATGCATCGGTTTGCCGCCCACATCATCATGGGCCGTGGCGACAGCCTTGGCATTGTAAACGCCAACAAGCTATTCTTCTTATGGTGTATGGTCACCAGACAGCAATGCAGCACCGGCTTCTTTTTGTGCAACCATCTCCGCCACCTCTATGATCAGTCTACCAGGCACATCGTGCTTGGTGGCCTTGTCACAGCCATTGCCCTCCACTTTGGCTTCGTTCTAAGACATCACAGGCTACGCTCTATCACTGGAACATCAAGAATAGATCAAACCATCTGTATATCCATGGGGATATGTAAGAAGGTGGGCAACACCTGCTACCTGCTGGGTGCCGAAGGGAACGCCATCCCTCGAAGAGACAAAGCACGAGAAGGACCTAGCGAGACTTTGCATCCTCAAGAAGAAGGCCAAGAGTAGATGTTCCAAGAGTCCCCCATTCGAGTGCCTCCATACACACCACCACCAACAGATCCAATCCTCGCATACCTACAGTGCATTGAGACCACCATATACAGCAGAATGCTAGCAATCGAGGATAGCCTCCAGGAAACCCATAACAAATTGGACATGCTAATGGAGAAGCTCGATGAGGAGGAGGAGGAGCCAGCATTGCTATCATCACCATCAGAAACCTTTTAGAGCTAGGACTACAGGATAGGATCTTTTGTGTAATATCTTACATGCCTTAGTCCTAGGTTACAATCATAGGTCTCTTTTATATGCTTAATGTCCAAACTTTTCAATGCCTAATAAATAATATGCTTATAATCTTTGTACATTTTCTCTAATTTTGCATATTATTTTAACATTAAGGACAATGTCTGATTTGAGTTTGGGGGGAATACAAGTGCATTGCATATCATTACATTTGCATATCATTACATGCACATCATTACATTGTTTAAATTTAGCTACATTATTCTTATGTATCAAAATTTTTGAAAATTTTGGACTTTAAATAGTGAAACTTAGCACTATAACCAATTTCTATTAAGCTAATAATTGGACTCCATGGGATAGAGGAATGAACGTATCTAGATAGGCAAAAAGAGATTCTAACATGTTGTTTGTGAAGAAACTAATCTCTTTAATGGAACTAGACTAGTTAAACCTCTTCATAACTATTAATTTATCACATTGAACTTGTAAAATTAGGAGAACATTTTTTGAAATACAAGCAAACCTAAAAATGCCTCACTAGCTTTAGAACATATCTCCTGGACCTATCAAGGCGAAATCCTAGCATATGCTTGATGAAGAAATGATTAAGGCATTCTTTGCTATAGCTTCACTAAGCCTTAGCCACCCCTAATTAAAATGTATATCCCTTGTAGCCAACTTGAAGCCTATATTTATCCCTTAGAATTTATTGCTTACCCATATTATTTACCTAGCTCCTAACCTAAACACCTACCATACCCTTTTAAGGAAGCAAAATGCATAGGTAAATAGCGTATTAAGTGTAAAAAAGAAAATGAAGAGAGGATGTAAAACTCAAGAAAGAGTGCAAGTGTGTAATTGAAATCAAAGAAAAATTTACCTTTGCAACCCAGCAAAAGCAATGAGTTTGGGGGAGAGGACAAAAGGGACATAAAAAAAAAAAAAGAGAAAAGAAGTCCCAAGATAAGTATCATGGAAGCATGCTTGGCACTATAAAAAACCAAAAGCCCCTCTTCTCCATACAAAATATGTAGAAACAAACTTAGTATACTTGGTATTTTATGCATACATGCTATCCTCATATTTGCATTCCCTAAAAACCTTTCATTGGCAATCAAGTCATTATCCCCTTAGCCCCATTACAACCCTTTTTAAAGACCTTTTGATCTTTTGAAAAGTGCATGCTATATTAGTGGAGATAGAAAATTGAGATATACCTATGGAGTTGGAATTGAGTCTCTTCATCACAATTACTCACAATAGGGGCAAATTTGGGGGAGTTAGTGTTTCTCAAATCTATCCCAATAAAACAGGTTATTTGTGGCTTATTAATGGTCTTGTATAGAGAAATAATTAGTTGAAACACCATGAAATGAGGTGAAGTTCCAAACAGGCAGCTAATAGAACCCTTATGCCTTGAAAGAGGGAAATTGGTATGAAGGTTAGAGGAGTTCAATTCTATGCTTATTAAATTGTTGGTTATATTCCTAAGTATCCCCTAAAATGTGTTTTAAAACTAAGTTTTGCTTTGCTTGAGGACAAGCAAAAGTTTCAGTTTGGGGGTATTTGATACACTTGAATTGTATAGATGTTTTTAAGCACATTTGTATACTATCTCATAGCATTTAGGCAAGTATTTTCATGCATAGTAGTTGATTTTATTAGTTTTTATAATTTCTATTGTCAAGCCCTTAATTCCATGTTTTCTGCATCAGTTCAGGTGTTTAGGTGAAGCCCCACAGTATAGGAGTGCAAAAGGAAGCCTGGAGAGGTCAAGAGACTGAGTATTGCTGCTGACACAAAGTACACGGGTCATGTAAGCCAAGCCCCAAACCTGTGTAACCTTCTGCCAGAAGAAAGCCAGATAGCCAATGGAGAAACAAAAGTACACGAGTCATGTAATTAGACCTGTGTAATCTACAAGGACCCATATAAGTCTCTGTCGGGCACAAGCTTGAAGAACCTTATGGGAATAAAAGTACACTGTAACACCCCTATTTTTATAGCCCGGTACATTTCACTATTCCGGTGACCGGTGTCGGTCTGGACAATTAAGAGAATTAGAACCACGTCTAAGACACCTAGTTAAGCCCTGAACGCAAATAATTAGTAATTGCCAAATAGTTAAGTATAAAGAAGAAAAACAAAGTATAAAAAGTTAAATGAGCTGGGAGTCACAGCGATGGGTGACCTTCTCAGGAATGACTGCGAGGTCAGTCTAAACTCAAATTTCGAACCTAAAATGTGACGCCGCGGTCCTTAGGACTATTGCGAACATAGTGGAAAAAAGAAAATGACGAAAAAGAATTGTTAAGCAGGTCAAATATTAGGTTAGGGATCCGGAAGAAATATCGAATAACTTACAAACCGGATTGAACCAGCGAGGGGCAATTTGGTCAATTCACCCCTAGAGCTGACTCCTGACCTAACTGTCCAATAAAATTAGAGAAAAAAAAATTTTGGGATCAAGAATTAAATTAAAGAACTAATGGAAAAAAAATAAATGAAAAAGAAAAAAGAAAAAAAAAGGTTTATTTACATCATGCATGACATAAGCATCAAGTAATAAACCTAATATTTAAAAAATTGAAATTGTGAGATAATTACTGAGTTAAAAGACAAAAGAATTAAAAAGAAAATCATCTTCTTTTTTCCTAAGCTCTTTGGCCGTCCCTCTCTCTTGGTTCTCTCTCTCTTCTCTCTCTTTCCCTCCATAACCATGATTTTTCAAGCTTTGAAAGCTTGAATTCAATCTATAAACCCTAGTAAAAACTCTTAGAAAACTCTTAATTAGGCTTTGATAAGAAGTTGAAAGGAAAGAAAGTGAAGAAATTGAAGAAGAATTTGAAGATTGGAAAGTCAAGTGGAGGTAAGTGATTGAATTTGAAAATCTTAGTTTATTTGTTATGTATGTAGCTCACTTAACTTAGAAATTGTGTAAAATCAAACAAAAATAATTGTTGAGGGACCAAACATGAATTTCGGCCAGCTAGGGCTAAGGTTTGAAATGAATGAATTTGGTGGATTTGAATGATTATTTAAAGTGAATGAGCTATATAAACATTAGATATACACTTTGATTGTATTGAATTATGCAAATGTGTAACTAGTGTTTGAGCATGTGAAAATTGGAGAAAAAGATTGAGAATTGATCATTTGATGTAGTTGACCTTATTTGAGTTTAGAAATGGTCAATTGTGACCATTTGTGGTGTGTATGAATTGTTGGAAACAACTTCCAATTCGGATAGGTTAGGGTCAATTTGCAAGCAGCTTGACCTAGGTCCTTTTCAGGGAACAAAACTGAAAATTTACCAACCCAATTGATGTGAGAGCAATTGGGAATGAAAATAGACACAAAATGGCACATTTTTCATTTAGGAATCATGCTTAGAAAGTGACCACAACTTAGTGAATAATTAGACCAAATCCAGAATTGGGCACACTGCCCTGTACAAAATGATCAAATGAACAGTAGTTATGTAAATGACCATAACTTGGTCTAGGAAGGTCCAAATAACCTAAATTTTACACCGAAAGAAAGCTGAGACATAGCCCTACAACTTTCATGAAGAAAACAAACCCAAATTGTGATCATAACCTGTCCAAAAACTCACCTGCAGTTAACCCACAAAAATTGCCAAAATCCAAGAATTGCCCAGAATTCTGGGTAACACCAAATCCGACTAGCCATGTTCAAATGGCCATAACAAGGGCTAAAACACTCCAAATGGAGTGATTTAAAAAGAGAAATAAAGTTAAGATAATAAGGAACAACTTTTATGAAGAAAACTTTGCCAAATTCTAACAGCAACATGACCAATGGAATAGTACAAAACAGAACACCAATTTGGAAAATTTGAAATTGTGCATAGGAAACTTAAAAATCTAAAGAGCAACTAAAACCAACAAAATTCATAACCAAAATGTGGCATGTGGGTGAAATTGAAATCCCTATACCTATTAAGCATAAGAAAGTTAACAAATTGACTTGAATAGTATCGTAAATAGTAACTCCGAAATGAAAATTTCCAAGAACATTAGTTTAAGCATATTGGGGCTAGAATTAAGAATATATAAATCAATTATTGGATTTATTGCGAAAGAAGATACTGAAACACTATAAATTACGTGTTTCAGCTGAAAAAGACCTGGAAAGGATAGGACAAACTGAGTCAAGGCCTAGAGGCGACTCATATCAGGTTTATGCACAATAAACTTTAATTTATCATTTTCTAATTGAAAAGTTATTTAGTTATGCATTGTGAATTAGTTGTGCTAATTATAAGTTTCGAGAAATGCTGTGTTGCCATTTTATGAATGGAAATTTGAATTGGAAATTGATTTGTGTTTTGCATGAAATGTTGAATAATATGATTTTGAAATTATTTTTAATTCACACTTGGCATGGCAGTCCTTTACTATGTTCCTCCTCCACTTGTGGGGTTGAGTTTGATATTTGATCACTTTCCTCCCTCTCTAGCTTGCCAGTCTGAGGTGAGTTTGGATGAGTACTCATTAGCTAGCTAGCCACCTTCCTCATTGATTTCGATTAGTGGAGCGAGTTTGCCTTGTCGTGGTGTACAACACGGCATGTTTGGAAATTTTGTGTCATGGCCTAAGTTGTATTATTGATTGGCAACACTGTCTTTATTAAATTGTTTGATCAAATTGTGTTATATTAAGCTTTGAAAATTGTGATTTGTTATAAAGGTGATTTGAAAAAAATTGTGAAATATTTAAATTGTGAATTGATAACAAATGTTTTATATTTTGCATTTTTCATTTTATTGTGCACCACTAAGTATTTTTATTACTCAGCGATAGCTTTCTTTGCTATCGCAGATAGAGACAAGGAAAAAGCAGTAGAGTGAGCAACTGATTATTGGGACTACACAGAGGCTTTTGTACGGGTATTTAGTTATACCCTTGTAGTTTATTTTGATGTAAATAGTTTAGTATCATATGTGTTAATACAAAATTGAGCAGTTGTACATTAAAGTTGTAATAATATTATTTTTTATTTTTCTTTTGTAAATTAAGATTTGTGTATGTAAGTTTAATTTAATGCAATGTTTATGAATTATCGAATTGTTTTCAATAATTTTTAAGTTGTGAAGTTTGAGTTGAAATTTGGTTGAATTATATTAATTTGAGGATATATTGGCGGTTGGGGTTGAGAAATGAAATGAATTATTTGGAAGTATTTTTCACAGGTGTTTGAAGATCTGTTTTTCCCAATATAAACGGCACTCTGTTAAAAATTTTCCAAAATTTGCGTAAAAATAAAAATGTACAAAAATTTTAACTAGTTTTTAAACTTTAAGTAAAAGTTTTTAATTCCTACCAAAAGTGCTCGCCACCTTCAAAAAGTAAGAAAATTGTTTTAAAATCCCTTGTAGTATATTTAATGAGTTACCGATAGGCGAAGTACTGTAATTCATGAAATGTACTATGGGATCTTGTTACATCTTACTGAGGGGTAGGGTGTGACATACACGGCCCGTGTAGTTGGCGCAGACCCGTATAACTTTCTATGCCAATGCAAGACTCCGTCGTTCCACTCCAGCAAGTTACACGACCCTGGGCCATATAGTGACACACGGGCCGTATACTATGCGGCAGCCAGTTTTATAACTCGAATTCTCGCTCTTGTTTTCTGATTCAAATGAGATTCCTAAAGCCTTTTGGACTTAAAATGACCTAACCCTAGAGCAACCATTATAAATAGAAGAGAAAACATCAGAAAGGGTAGGCTCTCTTTTATCTTTTGACAGCACTTTTGAGTAGTTTTGAAGGAGAGAAATCCACACTCTGCACTCTCTCCAGCCGTCTCAAGGAGAGAAACATCAGTACCAAAAGGAGTTTTCCAGCTGAAGCTCCACAAGATCAATGCTGCAAACTCTCTTCGGTTCCTTCATTTCATCTCCTTAGACAGATTTCTATTGTTTTATTTCTTCTACATGATTTTCTTTTTACTATTTTTACCTTTTATTATGATGTTTGCTGAACTCACCATGAGTGAGTAGTTTTCTTATTCTGGATTTAGGAGAGTAATGCTTGTAATTATTATTATGGATGAACGCTAAGTTTATTTATTGGATTTGAGATTCGTTCCTTGATTTAATTTCTTGTGATCTTAATGCATGCTATGTGCTGGTGCCCACTTAGCCATGATTGTAAATGTTAATTGAAGGACTGATAGGTGAAGACTAATATTAGAAAATCAAGATCGTGAACCTAGGAATTCTGACCTAGACATAGGCTGATACCTTTGTGGAACTTCAAAATTAGTCAAAGATCTTAAAAGATTTTAATTAATTTGATCACCATGAAAGTCGGGTTTGAGTTAATTAGAATACACCCTAGGTGCCTTGAGAGAGGATTTAGGTAACTTAGGACTGATTTCCATTAAGGAAAACGATCCTCAATTCAGTAAATAAACGAGATAACATCCCTAGTAAGATTTAAGTGTGAAATCTTAATTCCAGAATTGTTTCAAATAAATTATTTTGTTTTAAGTTTACCATTATAGTGTTTAAGGTTAACAAACTTCATTCCTTAAGTATTCGATAGCCTAGACAGTCAAAATTATTGTGTAGATTGGTACTTACTAATCAAATTCCTCGCGGGAACGATACTCTACTCATCACTTTATTGCTTGTTAGCAATCTGTGCACTTGCGGGGTTGTAAAACCAGTGAAACATCTTCCCAACCTATCGTGAGGACCCTCTCTCATGGTGCTTAGGTCCTCATCCACTCCCTGGAGAAGAATCGCTCGGTTCGGGGGAATCCTGGCTTGGCCAAGGTCCTGGGTGCCACCATCTGCTTTCATGAAGACCGGAATAGACTGACTCCAGATAGCATTGATGACCTCCTGACTCAGACGATGAGCTTGAGTATAGAGAGCCTTGTGCATCAACATATAATTAGAGAAAAGGCCCATCTCTTGAGACAGGAAATTATAAAGGCAGTTTAGGATGCAGCCTCCGCCAAAACCCAATTTTCATCTGCTCAGGACTACATCACCAAGATAGAAGGTCAGAAAAAATCTTATGAGGATAGGATAGCTAAACTGGAGCGGGAACTCAAAGATGCTCGGGCCTACCGATCTGCCGATGTCACTCGCCTTACCGAGGAGATCAAAGTGAAAGAAGAAGAGGCCGTGGTGAGAGAAGCTGGTGTTTATGTGAATGCTCATGGCGATCTTCTAGCCGAGCTTGTGAGGCGCTATCCTGAGGAAGACTTCTCCTGGATAGTGGATCTTGTCCCTAGAGGTGAAGAGGAGAGTGAGGAGGAGCCTGAGAGAGAAAGAGAGGATGATAGAACTGATAATGTACTCGAAGAGAAGGTTAGGGGAGACCCTCCTGCCGAATGACTTGTACATTTTTACTTTGAAATGACTCCAAGTCTTTTTATGTTCAATTTCTTGACAAGATCGGAAAGCATCCAAACTGAATTACCTGAGTACTTAATCAATTAAATGCAGTTAAACATTAAACCCGAGATCGGTTATTAATTATAAAACACTAAGCTACTCCAAGAGATTAGAAAAATATTACACGTGAACATGAGATCAGACGGAGCCATGACCAAATATTGAATGAAACTTTAAAACATTAGAATTGTAATGATTTGAAAATGACTTGAACTTTTTAAGTTCGGAATCATTATTTAGAGACCGGATAAAACCTTAACTTCGTTTGAGGAATATTTGGGCAACTCAAGGGAGATACCTAATCACAACACTATACAGATGGAATTTTGAGGTATTTGTACATAGAGAGATAGGAAAATAACAACATGCAAGATTGGATGGTCCGGAGATCCAATATCGATTCGAACACATCTGATAAAGGCCAAGGGATCGGAAAGCAATCCAACTTGAATGCGAGATCGATTTACTCCGAAGACAAACCATTGGTGAGTTTGGAAAAGCTACCTGTGATTGGGTCATCCGTCGAGAACGAATAACATAATGAAGTTTCAATTTTAAAGGAACCTTACATGTGAGGGTCGACCAAAATATGGTATCTACAATCATCATATCCTAAAATTCTTCATGGTCAGAAAATGGAGAGTTGCCCTAACATGCACATATTTGTTCAATTTCTCAATTTCCTAGCATAATTCATGTTACTAACACAAAATCTAAAGAAAAGGAAAAGAAATAGGCACTAACCTTTGTGTGAGCAATTCCCTAGCTTGCAAAACTTCTTGATTTTTCTTTCTTTTTTCTACCTCAAGCTTGCTCTAGTTGCAAGGAGGAGTTTTAGTTAAAGGAGCAAGTGATTTTAGGGGGTGTTTATAAGGAAAGTTTAGTGAGAAGGGAAGTCATCAATGGAGTTCTCTCTCTGTCAAGCAATCCGGCCAGCTGAAGATGAAGAAGGAAATCTGATTTTTTTTTTCTTCAATTTTTATCTCTTTTAATGGTTTTAAGATGGCTTGTTACATTATGATTGGTGGGAGCTTTTTAAATGACATCATTATGATGTCATAATTAGGTATTTAATTCACTTTCTTTCTCTTTCTTTTCTATTCATTTTTAATTAAATTTTTAGCAATATTTATACATATTTTATGTCATATAATTTATTTACTTAATTGGACAAGTTGGTCAAAAATCATCTCTGAAGGTGAAATGACCAAAATGCCTTTCGTTTAGCTTATTGAGCTAAAATTGTCTGTACCAATTAATAAAATTTTTTAAGCATTTTCTTGTTATTCTAATGCCATCGAAACCACATTGACTCTTTTCTGGAGTCCCAAAAATTATTTCACAGAATTTCTCTCGAGTTTAGGGCTACTAGCTGTCCTCACAGCAACTTCCCATTAGGTCACCCATCGCTAGGGCTATGGCTCATTTAACCTTAATATATATTTTATTTCCAAAATTTTTCTTTAATTTTTCTTGACATTATTTGGGCTATTTATGACTCCTCACTCTAGTTTAAATATAGTTCCAAACATTCTGGCTATCCGGACCGACATTAATCACTGAAACAGTAGAATGTACGGACTAGCTAAAGTGAGGGTGTTACAGTTATTGGAAGTTGTGATAATAGGCTAGTGGGGAGAAAAAGGTGCAAGTTGTAACACCCAAGCCCTAGCTACAGCTAGAGTAGTATGTATATGCCCCCGAGACACAGCCAAGAGTATATCTCAAGGGTTAACAATTTCTCTTATAAATCTTGATTTCCTTATTTCTAATTATACTACATTTTACGAAGAAACAGCAGAAAATTTAAAAATATCAAATTTATTTAAGTCATAAGAAAATAAAATTTATAAGTTTTCCATTTGTTTGGAAATTTCTCAAATAATGAAATTTAATTTTAAATTTAAGGCAGAATCTGACGAAGTTTTCCTTAAAATTTTGGAGTAACCTGTTAAAATGCCTATCAATATTTATCATATTACTCCAAAACACATATGAAACCTATGTGGTTTCATTCACAACCCATCTCACAATAACCATGATTTAACAACCATCTTGTCACACCTTACCCCTTCGTAAGGCATAACATGATCTCGTAGTATACCTAATGAATTACCAAACTTCGTTTATTGATAACCCATTAAATGCACTACAAAGGATTTTTAAACCTTTTCTTATTTCTTTTTATAGTGGTGAGCACTTTTGACAGGTGTTAAACTTTCTTTAACTGAAGTGAAACCAAATAACAAATTTGAAGTATTAATAGATTCTATAAAAATTTTGGCAGAGTGTCATTTGTATTTTGAACAAAATAGTTCTTAAAAAACCTGTAAAAAAATACTTCCAATATATTTGCTCAATCCCAAACTTCAATGTGGTTCAACACAAATCAATTTTCTCAACATTTATCAAACTCAATTCAACATTAATTTCCAGTAGTTCCAAAAGCTAAGATAAGAGAAATATATTACAACATTTTTACAAGCCAAAATAATTTATAACTTTAGTTTACAACTGCTCAATACCAAGTACAATATATACATACAGTTCACATACATTACAACAAAAATTACAAGGAGGTGGTAACACTTCATGAAAGTCTACTGGAACTCCCCTCTCTGCGGGTAGTTTGATGCAAATGTAGGAATGAGTGGATCCTGGATCCACCAATGCATGCACAGTAATGTTGTAGAGGAAAAACGTACCCCTGATGACATCCGGGGCATCTTGCTCCTCCTGAGCTCTAATGGTATAGGCCCTAGCAGGTACTGTAGTATCTGGCCTCTCAGCTGACTCGGATGCAGGCCTCAGTGATGGACCAGTTACCTCAGGTTTACCGAGCTTCCTACCCCTTTGTGGTGCAGGAGCAGGTCTGTCAAATTGTGTTGGAGCAACTGTAGTAGTCCTCTTCGGACAATTCTTGATTTGATGTTCTGTCGATCCACACCGTAAGCATGCACCGGTCACTCACCAACAATCCCCCTTATGCCACTTCGGCAAGATCGACAAGCGTAAGATGCCGGGCTGGTCCCTAAACACCGCCCTGGAGAGCTGCCCACTGTTGGTGTGGACTGGCCTCGTCTAGGTGTGAGCGTGTGAAGTGCAGGCCCCGAGACTCGACTCGTGGTGGTCCTGAACTCTGAGCAGGAGGACCCTTACTCTTCTTACTGGGAGAAGAAAATGCACTGGACTGACCCGAACTCCTCTTCTGTTATCTTTCCCTTCTATTTTGTTCATTTATTCTGACCCTTTCCACTTTTGATGCAGCATCTACTAGCTTAGCAAAATCAGTAATCTCCAATGCTGTGATCATGACTTTGATGTTGTCATTGAACCCTTCTTCAAACCTTCTGCACCTCTCTACCTCTGTAAGGACTATCTCCCTCCCATATCTGCTCAGTCTGACAAACTCATGCTCATATTCCACCACTGACAATTGCCCCTATCTCAGACTGATAAACTCTCTTCTTTGCTCTTCCAAATACACTTTGCTAACATATTTCTTCCTGAACTCTGTGAGGAAGAATTCCCAGGTAATCTGTTCTAGCTGCACCTCATTGGTTACTGTGTCCTACCACTGATATGCATCACCCTGAAGTAGGGACACAGCACCCACCAGGTTCTGCTCGGGGGTGCAGTTAAGCTGTTTCAACACTCTAATGGTTCTATCCAACCAGTTTTCTGTGGCCATGGGATCATCCTCCCTCTTCCCAAAGAAGTCCACAGCCCCATGCTTCCTCAATTTCTCCAAATGAGATTTCTGTGGTGCTTGTAGTGGTTATGGCTGTGGTTGTGGTGGTGGAATTGCCCCCATCATTTGCCGATAGAATTCGATCATTTGCTAAAATAGAGCAAACTGAGGTTGGGTAGGTGCCTCACCATCGGTGGAGCATTCTCCCCGCCTCAGATTCACTCAGGTGGAGCACGACTCTCCACCTCTTCATCAACTACTCTTTGTGAAGCAAGATCCATATCCTATTCAAAATAAGAAAACAAACAGATCTACATCAGTGTCACCTCAACACTTACAAATGCAATACAATTGTATGCACTCTATCTAGGCCTAGAAACGCCTAAATCGATACTTAGATACCACTAAATGTGACACCCCTTACCCGTCTATAGTGTAGCCGAGCAAGTTATGTCACTCAATGTGCCGGAGCACCAATTTATGTTTCTATTTACAATTTATCCCTTTTTAATTCATTTATTTACAATTTTGATAAATCTGAATTTTGCCGCTAATTTTATAGAAAATCCGATAGAGTGCCGGCTGTAATTTGGAAAAACAGTTCTTCTGAACCTGTTTAAAAACACTTCCAATATAATTTCCAAATCCAAACTCCATTATACACATTTCAAATCAAACTCAAAATCTCAATCTCAAATCACAATACTATTTTCAAAACTTTTCTGTTCACTTCATCACTTAAAGCATATTCATAAATATTTCTCAATATTTCATTTATTAACATACATTATGCAGAAAATTTCAATAATATGAAATTTTATATATTTACATTAATACATAATTACAAGAGTTTATAGTTACAATCCAAACTAATACAAAATGCCAAAATACAAAATGCTCCCAAAATCCCATGTCCTACCATATGCACTGCAGGTGTGAGGTGACTCGGGACTCTGGATGCAAATCTGAAGGCTCACCCGGTCTGATGTCTGCTGGGCTCACCAGCTAGGTCTCCAGTACCTGGGAGTGGCAAAAGCGACGCGCTAAGCAATACTGCTTAATGGTGACAATATAAAATAAAATAAATTAAAATAAAATAAAACGAATATGCAGAATGTGTGTTTATATTTTTGGTAGACTTAACTTCTGATACTATTTGCATTCTTATTCGATTAAAATTTGGTAAGGTTTATTATCATTGCCCGAGTAACCCATACTAAGACTAGACTGGATAAATGAGTAAACTGGTACTGGGTACTAAATACCTCGGACCATCACACCATCGGTCACATTGTGTCTCCTGGTGTGCAATGTAATACTAATAAGTCAGAATAATTATCTGGGTTAAAACCCAAGTGTAATAATTCAAATAACATAGCCAAAGGTTATTATGTAACAGAATGGCATGGGAAGCCATGAAACACAGAATGGCATGAAGCCATACGCAGTACTGCTAACAGAACCCTATTGGCATGCCAAGCTATCCAATTCAATCTTGTTAGGTATATTAGGGAATTTTACACTTTTAAGTTTCACAATTTTTGAAATTTAAGTTTTAGTGTTACTATTCCATTCATTGGTCAACAAAAATGTTGACTTTTACATAAGCAATAGGTACATTGGTTCCAATATCATCAATATACCACATTTTGCATTTAAAATTTGTTGGTATTGGTTGGCAATACCATTTCCAAGCTTAATGTTAGTTGGGCAGAATTTTCAGTTTTTATACTTTGTCTTTACTGTTACATTGGTCAATTTTGCAGTGGGAATTTGGCAAACTAATCAACATGAAAGTTGTTCCTTATTTTGTCTAGTTGCATTTCCTTTTTTGAATCACTCCATCTGGAGTTTTGTAGCTCAAGTTATGGTCCAAAAATCACAACTGGCCAGATTGAAATTTTGTCCAGAATTTCTGGACTGACCATATCTACAGTGTAATGAATAGTGATTATAACACAGTTGTTGAATATGTTCTTGTTATAATTTGGGTTAGGTTTCTTCATGAAAGTTGTTGGTCTATATCTCAGCTTGTTTCTGGTAAAATTTCAGGTCAATTGGACCTTTCTACACTGATTTATGGCCAAATGACCAAACATTATTCATTTGGTCATTTTACCCAGGCAGACTGTAGGTCACCCAGATTGGGGCAAGCTTTTGGTCCACTTGGTTTGGTTTTATGGGCATGGTTTCTCCACCAAAGTTGTGTCATTATGTGTTTAGTTTCATGTCCAATTGGCCTTGCACCAATTAAACCTCGACAATTCAAATTATGGCTGCCCAAACTCTTTGGACTCATGTCTATTTCTGCAGGTCACCATGGGTAGCCACACCAAACCCAAACTTCACTACTCAACACACTTCATTTTTTATTTAAACAGAACCAAATGGTCACTAATTGACCATTAAAACCTATTTTCATTATCACATGGTCAAAGTCCCATTTCTCCACCCCAAACCCTAACTCAAACATTACCACACATGCATTTTCACTTCATTTCATCAATCCACTTAGTAGATACATATTGTGGACAGCCATAACAACCTTTTAACTTCATTAAACTCAACACAATCAAACTCTAACCATGGTTGCTGAAAATAAGGGATGGCATACAAGTGGTATTTAGCAATTTTCCTTTGTAATTCTTACTCATACATAGTCTTTAAACATGTATTCAAAGTAAAAATTAAGGTTAGGTCACTAACCTCTAAGGAGTGAGCTTTCCAATTTGCTAAAGTTCTTCCTTTCCTTTTCTTTTTGCTCCCAAAAGACTCACCAAGATGATAGAATAATTTTTTATGTTGGGAAATTTAGGTTTTAATGGATGAAAACCCAAGAAATCAAGCTTGGTAAAGCTTGGTTATGGAGGGCTATGGTGAACGTGTGTGACGGCAAAGAGAGAAAGAAGAAGGGAGTTCTATTTTTTTCTTCATTTTCCAGCCCATTTTAACTCTTTTAAAAAAAGTTAGGCCATGTGTGAACTTTGGATTGGGTGGGAGAACTTTAATGACATCATTATGATGTCATAAGTCCATTTTCCTTCATTTTCTCTTCATTTCTTATCTATTTAATTGAAATTAAATTTTTAACAATATTTATTCATATTTTATGTTATATAAATTATTTATTTAACTGGAAAAGTTGGCCAAAAATCATCTCTGAAGACGAAAATGACTAAAATGCCCTCCGTATGGCTTAACGGGCCAAAATTGTCTGTACCGATTGAAAAATTTTTCTAAGCATTTCCTTGGCATTCTAATGCCATAAGAACCTCAATAACCCTTATCTGGAGTCTCAATAATTATTTTATAATTTTTCCCCCGGGTCGGGGCTCTAGTTCATAGAAATGCAACTTCTCACTAGGTTACCCATCGCTAAGGCACCAGCTCATTTAACTTGGTTGTATTTTATTTCTAAAATTTTTTCTAAATTTTTCTTTTTAATATTTGAGTTAATTATGGTTCCTCACTTTAGTTTAAATATTTTTCCGGACATTCTAGCTGTCCAGACCGACACTGGTCACCGAAACAGTAGACTGTAGACATGTTATTACTAATAGGGTGGCCATGGCATGCTATGTTAGGTGTTAACCATGGTCTATGAGGTGCATAAAATGATTTAGAGAAATCATTTATGGTAAGAAAGAGTTCTGATGATTTTAAGAGTTGATATCATGTCTCATTACCAATTAGTGATGAGCCTAGTAAGTCACACACATACACAACTAATCACCAAATTAAATATGATTTAATTAATTAATTAAAGAGTTTAATTGATTAATTAAATAGGTTTGGTTTGCAATTACATTGCAAAGTCTCTTGCATGGCTTGAAACCAAATCTAGGTTATTGGATGTATAGTATAAGTTAAATTCATATTTAAAGTTAAATTTATATCTAAAGTATTTAAATATGAATTTAATTAATGAGAAATTAATTAATAGAGATTAATTAATTAATTTATATTAGATATAAATTGATTAGAAGAAGAGAAATAATTATTTTGGGTTGAAAACTCAAAATTAAAACACAGGGGTATTTTGGTTATTTCACAGGGTGACATGTGGCACCATGAGATGGTGACATGTGGCACTATGGGATGGTGACTCATGGCACTATACATAAGCTTGCCAAATGTCTTTTAATTATGTAAAATAATCAAAGTCAAGATTAAATATAGGTTTGACACTTGGCACAATGTGATTGGGTCAATTAAACCTAGAACCAATTAGAGGTGACATGTGGCAAGGGTTTTAAGTGGTGACCTAGCTATATAAGTGTAAGGATACTCAACTCAACTCAACTCAACTAAGCCTTTATCCCAAAAATTTGGGGTAGGCTATACGGATTCGCTTTTTCCACTCTGAACGATTTTGGGTTAAATCCTCAGAAATGTGTAATGCTTCTAAGTCATGTTGTACTACTATCCTCCAAGTCAATTTAGGTGTTACACCCTACCCTCCAGAAGGCATAACATGATCCCGTAGTATACCTAATGAATTACCAACTTCGTTCATCGATAACCCATTAAATACACTACAAGGGATTTTAAAACTTTTCTTACTTCTTTTTACAAATGGTGAGCACAATTTACAGTGTTAAAATCCTTTTGAATCAAGTGAAACAATAACACATTTGGACTATTAGTGATTTCAGTAAAAATTTTGGCAGAGTGCCATCTGTATTTTGGATAAAATAGTTCTTCAGAAAACCTGTAAGAAAATACTTCAATATATTTCCAAATCTCAACTCCAACAATAGTTTTTCAAAGACTGAGATAAAAGAAATACAAGATAAATTTTACAAGCCAAAATAACTCATAATTTATTTTACAACTTCAATGTACAATTTTAATTTACAATGCTCAAAACCAAGAACAATATATACATACAAAGGAACATACATTACAAAACAAAATGCAAAATGTGGTATACTCAATATACCTGATGATCTCTCAATGTAGTACTAGCAGCCTAGTCTCACGCCTTATCGATCATCTACTGCGATAAAGAATGAAAAGCTATCGTTGAGTAAAATTTACTCAGTGGTGCACAATAACAATTTGAAATGCGATACATAAATCTTTTATTGACAATTCACAAATCAAATAGTTCACAATTCCATTTCACAATTTACAAAGTTCACATAACATAAATTTGATCAAATAACTGAGTAACACAGTTTTGCCAATCAATAACACAATTTGATCAAATAACTGAAGAATACAGTGTTGCCATTTAATAACACAATTTGATCAAACAATTGAATAATACAGTGTTGCCGATCAATATCACAATTTAGGCCATGACACAATTTTTCCACACATGCTGTGTTGTACACCACGACAAGACACACTCACCCCAATAATCGAAATCAATGAGGGAGGAAGCTAGCTATATAATGAGTACTTATCCACACTCATCTCAAACTGGCAAGTCAAAGAGGGAGGAACATAATCACACTCACCCCAGACTAATAAGTCAAAGAGGGAGGAATATATCACACTCACCCCATAAATGGAGGAGGAACATAGTAACAGTGTCATGCCAAGTGTGAATCAAAACAATTTCAAATCACAATATTTCATACAATCCATAAATCACATTTTATCTCAAAATTTCCATTTGCAAAGTTGGTAACACAATAAGTTCCAAATAATATTCCCAAAACCAAAGCAATCAAAAATTATTCATAACACATTTCTCTAAATAAATTTTCTAGTAAAAGCAATGAATATAAAAAGTATTGTGCACAGACATAATTTAAAACTACAATGTTGAATTAAATTTTTAAGTAGAAATGAGAAGTCAAAATTATTGTGCACAAACACAATTTAAAACAATAACATATAAATAATCGTAATTTATTTCAATTGAAAAATTCAAAAGAAATACTTATTGTGCACAAACCTCTGATAACTGTCTCCTGGCCTTGACTTAGTGTTTCCTTCCCCTTCCCTGAGTCTTTGCTAACTGAGAAACACAATTTGAAGTGTTTCAGTACTCATTTAAACTGTCTCTAACGATAATGCTTGATAAGTAATTCACTGAATTCTATTATTTACTTAGTCAATCTAATATGTCTACCCTCGGTGTATTCTAGGTAATTTAGGTTTTAATGTTACTAATATGTCACATTCGATAGTCTTTTAGGATTGGTACATGTTACCAAACTCATTTCCATATATATTGAGTTTTCTTGCAATTTGCTGGATTCTGGGATACTAGTTTGACCTAGCCGGACGACCTAGTTCCCTCGGTTTTCAGGTTTCGGTCAAAACTACAAACTTGTAGATCTATGTCTTATTGCATGCGGGACAAAAGTTTAGGTCATTCTGAGTTATGTAGACCAAGTTATGGTCATTTTACTATTGCTGGTCAAAGTGCATCAAAATTGGTCACTTTAGGTCATTTTAGGTCAATTTTGGTTCGGCCAGTTTTTGGACCCGAACTTGTGCAAGCTTTTTGACTTGCTTATGGTCATTTCTGGGCTTTGGTGTCTTCATAAGACTTGTAGATATAGGTCTTAACTATTCATGGTGAAAATTTCAGGTCAATTGGACCTGTTTTGAGTGAGTTATGGCCAAAATACTAACTGCTGCCCAAATGGTCAATTTTCAGGCCTTATTTGCACTTAATCTGGATTTGGTCATTTTTCAAGTTACCTTGCAAGCAGAATTTTGGCAAGCTTCCTTCATGAAAGTTGGCACATTTTGTGTCTAATTTCACCTCCAATTTGTCTCATACCAATTGAAGCCACACACTTAAAGTTCTAAGCCCAAAACACAAACTGCCCTATTACATTTTGTTTATACTCATCAAGATCACCTTTAACACTTACCAAACTTCACCTTCAAACCAATTTTGGTTTGTACCCTAACCTAAACATATTTTACCACATATTGTTGATCATTTTGGCAGCTTACAATCACATTCAACATACACCATAAAGTGCAGAATTTTTCAAACTCATTTACAACAATTTAATCACCTATTCATGCTCATTTACATGTCCAACTTCACACCATCACACATATACCCAAACTGCCATAACAACTAACACAATTCAACATTAATATTCCATAAACCAAACCTGAAATAATATCCTTTTGGTTCACCAAACCAAACTGCCGATTCATGCATTTACATTCCATTAATTTCCAAGCTTCCAATTTCAAATACACATTCACATATACTAAGTATACATCACCCAAATTAATTCCTACACACATAAACATTAAATCAACCTTTTAATCTACCATTTACAAGTAAGAACAAACTGTCCTCAAGGAGTTTTCATGGCTGCCAAAATACAACTCTCCCTTTAAACATCAAACCTCAAAATTCTTTCCACAATTCAAGTACCCATAACCTCCACACAATCTTTAATGAAGCAAGCATCAAAAATACCTACTTACCACTTTGGAAACTCTTCAAAACCTCTCCAAAACTTGGTTTTCTTGCTGCCTATCTACTGCCCATGGTGTAAGGATCACTTTTAATGGAGTAAGGTGGAAGGAAAGAAGCTTTAATCTCACATGCATGGAGCTTCAAACCATGCGTCAATGGAGTTTTTTTGGGAGCAGTTTTCTGCTGGTTCTAAGGTTGAAGATGAAGATGTGTATTCTGGCCACTTAATGCTTTATTAACCCCATAGTGCTCCACTCACCAATATTTAATTATATTATAAGTTAAATGTGTTAATTACTCAATTTGAATCCCATTTTTGCTATTTACATTAGGTACCCCTAATTTAATTTTTCATTATGTTTTCCAAGTGTAATATCATGTATTTTCAATGGACATTTAGGTCAAAAGACAACTCAGGGTGTCAAATGACCACAATGCCCCACTTCGGGTTATATTCCCGATTTTTCGGTAACACCGATTTTTGTCTATTTCTCGATTTCTCACTTTTCTTTATACTAATTAATTAATTTTTCTTTGATATTTCTAATAGTATTTATACTTCAATAGGTGTCTATTTAAGTCCTAAAAATATTTTTCGGGTTCCCATGGTTCAGGGCTAGTCGGTGGTCCATGCGTGACTTCCCAGTGCGGTCACCCATCGCTAGGGTTCTCGGCTCGCTTAACTTGGTTACATTTCTTTGCTACTATTTTTCCTTTGTTTTTCTTGTATTTTCTTTTTTTGTATTTTCTTTTTTTGTATTTCATTATTTTATGTCTCCGCACTCATATCGAAGTGTAGTTCTAGGCATCCTAGCTGTCCGGACAACACTGGTCACCGGAACAGTAGAATGCACTACCAAACTTAGGGGTGTTACATTAGGTCTACCCCTTTTTTTCTTTCTATCCTCTAATCTAATGTGCTCTACTTGTCTAACTAGAGCCTCCGTATGTCTACACTTCAGATGACCAAACCACCTCAATCTCCCTTCTCTCGACTTATCTTTCAATTGGCACCACTCCTACCTTTTCTCTAATACTCTCATTCTGCACTTTATCTAGTCTAGTATGGCCACTCATCCACCTTAACATTCTCATCTCTGCAACTCTTATCTTAGATGCATATGACTCTTTCAAAGGCCCAACACTCACTACCATATAACATAGCCGGTCATATGGTACATGCGGTAAAATTTTCCTTTTAATTTATTGGGAATCTTACGATCATATAAAACTCCCGTGGCACGTCTCCACTTCAACCATCCGGCTCTAATCCCATGACTAACATCCTCCTCACATCCCCCATCTACTTGAAGGACTGAGCCTAGATATTTAAAGTGATTACTTTGAAACAGTACCACTCCATTCAAACTAACTCCTTCCCTATCACCAGTTTGGCCTTCACTGAACTTGCAATGCATGTATTCTGTCTTCGTTCTACTTAACTTAAAACCCTTTGACTCTAGAGTACTTCTCCAAAGTTCTAGCTTCCTATTGACTCCTTCTCGTGTCTCATCTATCAGAACAATATCATCCGTAAACATCATGCACATAGGAATACACTCTTGTATATGTTTCGTCAGTTCATCTAAAACTAATGTAAAAAGGTAAGGGCTTATGGCTGATCCTTGGTGTAATCCAATTGAGATCGGAAAATCTCTTGTGTCCCCTCCCACTGTGCGCACAATAGTAGTTGCTCCTTCATACATATCTTTCAATACTTGTATATACCTAATAGATACCCTCTTTTGTTCTAACACATTCCATAAGACCTCTCTTGGAACACTATCATAAGCCTTCTCCAAATCAATAAAAATCATGTGTAGATATTTCTTCACATCTCTATATTTCTCCATCACGCTTCTAATGAGAAAGATCGCTTCCATAGTTGAACGACCGGGCATGAAACCAAATTGATTGAGAGAGATAGAAGTATCATGACGTAGTCGATGCTCCACAACTCTCTCCCACAACTTCATAGTATGGCTCATGAGTTTAATTCCCCTATAGTTTGAGCAACTCTGTATGTCTCCCTTATTTTTAAAAATAGGTACTAAAATACTCTTCCTCCATTCATCAGGCATTTTATATAAGTGTAAGGATGAAAGAACAAAAATATAAGCTGCTCATTCTCTTTGTGCTGCCACCCTTGGCTGCCATTCCCTTCTCTTCTTCTTCTTCTCTCATCAATTCAAAGAGATTAGCAAATAATCTCTTGAATTAAAACTACTAGAAATTGTTTCTAGTGTCCTGTTTACATCTGTAATCTCTTAAAAGGCAAAACTTGATTTTCTAATTCATAGAAAAAGCTTTATAAGCTGTTCAAGGGCTGCCATGGGTGATCTTAGTGTGGACAAGCTAGAGGGACAACATCTGGTGTCCTAAAGACGAATCCCAAACTGCCAAACACACTACAGTACATCAAGAGGTTAGTGCACTTGTTCTTGATCTAATCGAGGGTTCTACTGAATTAATCTATTAATTCTAAAATCTAAAATGGCAAATGTAGATCCAAAAATATATTAAAAGAGTTTTAATATGTTGTTTATCATTGAAATCAAATAGATAAAAATAAATCTTCCATGATGCATGTGACCCTAGAAGAAAAATTTTGAATTTCAATCATCTAAACTTGTGTTTTTCATGCTTCTGCTCCTTCAATGTGTAGCACAGGCAGCCTACTCTGCTGCTCTCTCTGTCTGTCTACCTACGACAACAATGAAAAGCTATCGCTGAGCCAATGTCTCAGTGGTGCACAACATTAAGAAAATGCAATTTAAAACCATAAACCATAAATCATATAAACTGTGGATACTTAAAATCATAGTTAAATTCAAAAGATAGAGAATGTCATAAAGAATTAAATTCCTTTTAACAATGTCTTAGTGAATATCAATAAATCACACACACAGCTTAATCATGATTCCAAAGTCCAATTTATCCCAAAAGCCAATGGCTAATGAGGAATAACTGTAACACCCCTATATTCGGTAGTATGTTCTACTGTTCTGACGACCAGTGTCTGTTCGGACAGATAGAATGCTTGGAACTACATTTAAATGTTAGTGAGGAGACATGAAATAATGAAATACACTAGAGAAAAATACAAGAAAAACAAAGGAAAAATAAGAGCAATGAAATGTAACTAAGTTAAACGAGCCAAAAACCGTAGCGATGGGTGATCGCACTGGGAAGTTGCGGCAAGGACTGTTGACTAGCGCTGGACCACGAGGAACCGTAGGAAATATTTTTAAGACTTAAATAAACATCTATTGAAGTATAAGTGACATTAGAAATGTCAAAGAAAAATTAATTAATTAGTGCAGAGAAAAACGAGAAATCGAGAAACCGACAAAAATCAGTGTTACCGAAAAATCAGGAATACAACCCGAATAGGGGCATTGTGGTCAATTGACACCCCGAGTTACCTTTTGACCTAAAGTTCCATTAAAAATAAATGATATTAAACTTTGAAAATGTCATAAAAAAAAATAAATTGTGGTACATAATGTAAATAGTGGAAGAATGGTGACAAAATTGCAAAATTGGAAACTTTGGATTAATTAATACTTTAACCAAACTTAGTGCTCCACTAAGTGAAGTTAATGGACTTATAATATAGCATATTGGGACAGAAGATCTGTCATCTTCAACCTCACAAACAAACCAGCCGAAAACCTCCCAATCTCTCATCCATGGCCGCCCATTTTTCAAGCTTGAATCACCATGATCAAGTCATCTTTTCCCACACTTGTCTTCATTACAGTTTATCCCCAGCTTGCAAGGAAGAAGTTGATAGCAATTTTAAGAGGTTTTAGTGAAGTTTTGGTCAAGCTTCAAAAGAGGTAAGTGTTTGTTTTCATTACTTGTTTCATTAAAATTATAACTAAAATTATGGTGAGTTAGATTATAGAAGAAGTTGAGGAATTTGATGAGTATGGACAAGGTACTATTTTTGGCAGCCCTCATGTCCATGGAAGTTGATTTATTTCTTCATGTATTTGGTGATTTGGGGTATTGATTTAAGTGCTTAAATGTATTAGATTTGATTTCCATGTATATAGTTTGAATTGTAAGTTATAAATTGAAAATGGAAGTTTGATGTGTATGTGTTACTTGGGCAGCCTCGTGATGAAGATTGGAAGTGTTTAAATTCATGAAAAGATTGTTGAATTGTGTTACTAAAAGTGGCAGCATATGTATATGATTTAGTAGAGAATAAATATGTAATTTGATGATGGAAGTTATGTGTAATGGTTAGGAGTATTATGTATATATGTTATTATAAATGGACTTTATAATTTAGGATTTGTATTGGTGTATTTAAGGTCATTGTATTCTGCCCAAAGTGACTATAATGTGAAGTGATAAATGGTTGTGGCATGATACAAATGTAGAATTTGGTTTGGGCATGAAGTTATAACAAGGTTAATGTGTATTTGGATTAGTGTTTGAGAGACATGTAAAAGGCAGTATGCAAATGAGCCTATAACCCTAAGTGTGTAACTCTAATTGGTATGAGGATAATTGGAGGTGAAACTAGGCACAAAATGTGCCAACTTTCATGAAGAAAGCCTACCTAAATTCTGTCTAGAAAGTGACATGAAAACTGACCAAATCCGGATTAGTGACTTTGCAAACCTAAAAATTGACTATTTGAATAACGATCGGTATTTTGACATAACTCACTCAAAACAGGTCCAAATGACCTGAAATTTATACCATGGAAAGCTTATACATAGAGCTACAACTCTTATGAAGACACCAAAACCCAGAAATGACCATAAGCAAGTCAAAATGCTTGCATAAGTTCGGGTATAAAAACTGCCAGAATCGAAAATGACCTAAGTTTGCCATTTTAGTGCAATCTGTCCAGCATTGGTAAAATAACCATAACTTGGTCTAGTAAACTCTAAATGACCTAAAATTTGTGGTATAAGTTCACTAAGATATAGACTTACAAGTTTGTAATTCTGACTAGAACCCAAAAACCGAGGGAACTAAGTCATCCGGCTAGGTCAAAATAGCATACCGAAATCTGATAAATTGCAATAAAATGCAATATACTTGAAAATGAAATTGGTAACATATAACAACACTAAAAGACTATAAAATGTAACATATTGTTAACATTAAAATTAATTCACCTAGAGTGTATCAAAGGTCAATATTATAGGTTGACTAAGGAAAGCAATAGTATTAAATAAATTTAATCATTGAACTTTATTATTATAAACAATTTAAAAGAGTTTTGAAACACTTCAAATTGTGTGTTTCAGTTAGCAAAGACTCAGAGAAGGAGAAGGAACCACTGAATCAAGGCCAAGAGGCATTTATCAGAGATTTGTGCACAACAATAATTTCTTTTCAATTTTCAATTGAAATAAATTATGACAATTTGTATGTTATTGCTTAAATTGTGGAAAATTTATTTGAATGAAATTTGATGGATACTTATTGCTTGAAAAATATTGTAAATGGTTTGAAACCACAACTATCATGTATATTTGATTGAATTCCTCGCTAGCTTGTCTAGTGGGATGAATTGGCTTTGAATTCCCTCTCTGACTAAAGTGTTGAGGTATGTGTCATTTGAGGACAAATAGGATGAGTACTCATATAATTGCTAGCTAGGTATGTTATTCCTCACTAGCCATTGGCTTTTGGGACGAATTGGACTTTGAAAACATGATTAAGCTGTGTGTGTGATTTATTGATATTTATTGTGATATTGTGAAATGGAGTTTAATTCTTTATGACCTTCACTATCTTTTGAATTCAACTATGATTTTAAGTATCCACAGTTTATATGATTTATGGTTTATGGTTTTCAATTGCATTTTCTTAATGTTGTACACCATTGAGACATTGGCTCAGCGATAGCTTTTTCATTGCTGTCGCAGGTAGACAGATAGATAGAGCAGCAGAGTAGGCTGCTTGTACTACATTTTGGAATTCTACCGGGTATATTGAATATATCATATTTTTGTAATTTTTGTTGTAATGTATTTGAACTGTATGTATATATTGTACTTGGTCTTGAGCAGTTGTAAACTAAAGTTGTAATATATTTATTTCTCTTATCTTAGCTTTTGAACTACCTAGCCATTTTGTAGTTTACCTTTAGAAATATTGAAAATTTAATTTTGAATTGAGTTTGAAAAATATTGAGAAAGTTGATTTGTATTGAGCCATATTGGAGTTTGGGATTGAATAAATATATTGGAAATGCTTTTTACAGGTTCTTGAAAAACTGTTTTATTCAAAATACAGACGGCACTTTGCCAAAATTTTTATAAAATCTAGTAATAATTCAGATGTGTTATTTGGTTTCACTTCAGTAAAAAAAAAAAAAATTTAACACCTGTCAAAAGTGCTCACCACTGTAAAAAGAAATAAGAAAAGGTTTAAAATCTCTTGTGGTGTATTTAATGGGTTATCAGTAGACGAAATTTGGTAATTCATTAGGTATACTATGGGATCATGTTATGCCATACGAAAGGGTAAGGTGCAACAATAATATAGCTAGCTAGCAATTATATGAATACTCATCCTATTCGTCCTCAACTGGCACACACCTCAATACTTCAGCCAAAGAGGGAATTCAAAGCCAATTCGTCCCACTAGACAAGCTAGCGAAGGAATTCAATCAAATATACATGATAGCTATGGTTTCAAACCATTTGCAATATTTTTCAAGCAATAAGTATCCATCAAATATCATTCAAACAAATTTTCCATAATTTAAGCAATAACATGCAAATTGTCATAATTTATTTCAATTGAAAATTCAAAAGAAATAACTGTTGTGCACAAACCTCTGATGAGTAGACTCTTGGTCTTGACTCAGTGGTTCCTTTCCCTTCTCTGAGTCTTTGCTAACTGAAACACACAATTTAAAGTGTTTCAGTACTCATTTAAATAATTTCTAACAATAAGGTTCAATAATTAAATTTATTTAATACTATTGCTTTCTTTAGTCAACCTATATTGTTAACCTTTGATGCACTTTAAGTGAGTCAATTCTAATGTTACCAATATATCACATTTTATAGTCCTTTAGTGTTGGTATATGTTACCAATTTCATTTTCAAGTGTATTGCATTTTATTGCAATTTATCAGATTTCGGTATGCTATTTTGACCTAGTCGGATGACCTAGCTCCCTTAGTTTTTGGTTCTAGTCAAAATTAAAAACTTGTAGGTCTATGTCTTATTGAACTTTTGCCACAAATTTTAGGTTATTTGGAGTTTACTAAACCAAGTTATGGTCATTTTACCAATCTTTGGACGAGTTGCACTAAAATGGCAAACTTATGTCATTTTTAGGTCATTTCTGATTCTGGCAGTTTTTATATCCAAACTTGTGCAAGCATTTTGACTTGCTTATGGTCATTTCTAGGTTTTGTGATCTCTACAAAAGATGTATCCCTATGTCTAAGCTTTCCAACCATATAAATTTCAGGTCATTTGGACTAGTTTTGAGTCAGTTATGGCCAAAATACTGACTGTTGTTCAAATGGTCAATTATCAGGTTTGCAATGTCACCAATCCGGATTTGGTCAATTTTCATGTCACTTTCTGGAAAGAATTTAGGTAGGCTTCCAACATAAAAGTTGGCACATTTTGTGCCTAGTTTCACCTCCAATTGGCCTCATGCCAATTGGAGCCACATAATTCCATTTATAGCCTAAAACACATACTGCCCTTAACACATTTTTAAAGCATCAACCAATCACACATTCAACCAACTATATCTTCACTTCCCAACAATTATGCATTTGAACCATACCACAACCATTCATCACTTTACACTATAGTCACTTTAGGCAAAATATAACCAATTTACAATGCACCAATTACACTTCTAATTCACAATATCTAATTCTAAACAATATATCCACATAATACTCCTAACCATTACATATAACTTCCATCATCAAATTACATATATATTAACTACTAAATTATATACATATGCTGCCACTTTTAGTATCCTAATTTAACAAACTTTTCATGAATTAAACACTTTCAATCTTCACCATAAGGCTGCCCAAGTAACACATATACATCAAGCTCCCATTTTAAATTTTCAAACTTACAATTCAAACTATATGCATGGTAAATCACTCCTATACATTTAAGCACTTAAATCAACACCTCAAATTACCATTTACATGTAAAAACAAGCTAAACATTTTGAACTTCCATGGCTGCTGAAATGGAACACCACCTAAATTATCAATAACTCAACATTTCTTCATAAATCAAATCACCACAACACCCACACAAACTTTAACAAAGAAAGGATGAAGAAATGGTTACTTACCTCTTATGGACTTCCTCAAAACTCCACTAAATCTCTTCTTTCTTGTTCCCTAAACGCTGCCCAAGGTGTGGTGATCACTTTTAATGAAGAAACCTTAACAAATAGAAGCTTGGATCATGGATGCATGGAGGTCCTTCAAGTTCAGCCATGGAGGAACTTCTTAGGAGGTTTTCGGCTGGTTTGTTTGTGAGGTTGAAGATGACAGATTTTCTATCCCAATATGCTATATTATATGTCCACTAATTCCCCTTAAAGGAGCACTAACTTAGTTTTAAGGTTTAATTAATTAAAGTTTCACCATTTTGCAATTTTGCCACTACACTTTCACTATTTATAATATGTACCATACTTTTAATTTTCATGACATTTTCAAAGATTCATATAATTTATATTTAATGCAAATATAGGTCAAAAGGCAAGTCGAGTGTCAATTGACCAAAATTCCCTATTCGGTTGTATTCCGATTTTCTAACATCTATTTTTATCGATTTCTTGATTTTTCGTTTTTTTTTTTATACTAATTTATTAATTTTTCTTAGACATTTCTAATGTCAATTATACTTCAATAAGTGTTTAATTATGTCTCGAAACAAAATTCTGAAGGTTCCCCGTAGTCTTGGGGTCGGCTATTACTGCGTAGTAACTTCCTCGTCACGGTCACCCATCATTGCGGTGCTGGCTCGTTTAACTTAGTTTCATTTTCTCTCATTTATTCTTTCTTAATTTTTCTTGTATTTTCTTTTATTGTATTTCATTATTTTATGTCTCCTCACTAACATTTAAGTGTAGTTTCAGGCATTCTAGCTGTCCGGACAGACACTGGTCATCGGAACAGTAGAACGCACTACCGAATATAGGGGTGTTACAATTCTCCCCCCTTTAAAATAAATTTTGTCTTGAAAGTTTACCTGGTTTTAGTCTCTGAACAGCTGTGGGCGCTGTCTCCTCATGTCCTCTTCACGTTCCCAAGTAGCTTCTGGCCTGAATGATGGTTCCACAACACTTTAAGCAGGGGTATCTATTTGTTCCTCAGCTGCTTCACCTCATATGCCAGAATCTCTACGGGTTCTTCTTCATATGAAAGGTCTGGATTTACCTCAATCTCTTCAATCGATAAAAGATGAGATGGGTCAGATTTGTAACACCCTAGGTAAATCCCACATCCGCAAAACACGGGAGAGATGCTGGGTTTATAAGTTAATAGTTCGTAACCCCTAGTGACGCGTTTTAAAACCGTGAGGGCTTTGGCCCAGAGCGGACAATATCACTAGTGGGTCGGGCCATTACAAGATTTGTACCTCCTTAACATGGACACATGGAAGACACTGTGCATCCTTTCTAGCTCTGGAGGTAATGCCAACCGATATGCCAAAGGACCCACTCTTTCAAGAACCTCATATGGTCCAATGAAACGAGGACTCGATTTCCCCTTTCTGCCAAATCTCATAATCCTCTTCCAAGGAGAAACTTTGAGGAATACCTTATCACCCACTGCATATCCAATATCTCTTCTCTTCAAATCAATATAGGACTTCTGACTGTCTGATGCAGCCTTGAGTCGATCTCTGATCAATCTGATCTTTTCCTCTATCTGCTGAACAATTTCTGGGCCAATCATCTTTCTTTCACCTATTTCATCCCAACATAGGGGAGTTCTACACTTTCTGCCATAGAAAGCTTTATATGGAGGTATCCCAATGCTTGATTGGTAGCTATTGTTATAAGAAAACTCAATCAAAGGCAAGTGTGTACCCCAACTTCCTTCAAATTCAATCACACAAGCTCGTAGCATATCCTCCAAAATCAGAATTACCCTCTCAGACTAGCCATTTGTTTGTGGATGGAATGCCGTGCTAAAGTTCAATCTAGTTCCTAGGGCTCTCTGAAGACTACCCCATAATCTAGAAGTGAACCTAGGATCTCTGTCAGATACAATTGATACTGGCACTCCATGCAATCTCACAATCTCATCTATGTACAATCTGGCCAATCTTTTCAGGCTATAGTCCATCCGGACTAGCAAAAAGTAAGCAGACTTGGTCAATCTGTCAACTATTACCCATACTGCATCATGACTATTATGTGTCCTCGGAAGTCCCATAACAAAATTCATAGTTATCTGTTCCCATTTCCACTCTGGTAATGGCAATAGATGTAACAAACCAGCTGGTACTTGATGTTCTGCCTTTACTTGCTGACAAGTTAGGCATTTGGAGACAAAATTAGCTACATCCCTTTTCATACCCATCCACCAGTAATGCCCTTTTGGCCCTCTGTACATTTTAGTTCCACCAGGGTACATAGCAAAAGGAGACTCATGTGTTTTCTTCATAATGATCTGTCTCAATTCCACATCATTAGGAATGCACATTATGCCCTGATGTAGTAGTAAACTATGATCTCTCATAGAAAATTCAGGTTTCTTGCCCTGCTAGACTTCTTTCAGTAGCTTCTGATATTTCTCATCATTCTGAGCAGCCATTCTGATCTGACCAATCAACACTGGCTGTACATGCCATGCAACTACTGTCTGGCCCTCATCATCAATCTCCAAACTGGCATGCTTTGCTTTCAACTCATGTATCATGGACAAAGGAGAAACTCTGAGACTTGCCATAGTCTTACGACTTAAGGCGTCAGCCACCACATTTGCTTTCCCTGGCTGATAGTCTATTAAGCAATCATAGTCTTTAATCAGTTCTAACCATCTCCTCTGTCTCAAGTTCAATTCTTTCTGAGTGCCCAAATACTTCAAGCTCTTGTGATCTGTGTAAATGTAGCATTTCTCCCCATACAAGTAGTGTCTCCAGATCTTCAGAGTAAAAACAATAGCTGCTAGCTCCAAGTCATGTGTCGGATAGCTCCTCTCACGCGGTTTCGGCTGGCGTGATGCATAAGTAATGACATTTCGATCTTGCATCAGTACACAACCTAACCCATTGTGAGAAGCATCACTACAAACTGTGTATTCTTTACCCGGTGTAGGTAAAGTAAGGACTAGAGCTTCAGTCAAACACCTCTTCAACTCATCAAAACTGTGGTGGCATTTATCCGTCCACTGAAACTTCACATCTTTCCGAAGCAGCTTGGTCAGTGGAGAAGCTAACATAGAAAACCCTTTCACAAATCGGCGGTAGTATCTAACTAAACCCAGAAAAACTGTGAATTTCTGTGATATTCTTGGGTGGCTTCCAATTAAGGATAGCTTCTACCTTGCTGGAATCTACCTTGATCCCTTCAACCGATATGACATGTCCCAAGAAAGAGATTTCTTTCAGCCAAAATTCACATTTCGACAATTTGGCATATAGTTGTTTCTCCCTTAAGGTATGTAGTACAATCCACAGATGTTTGTCATGCTCCTCTACATTCCTCGAATATATCAAAATGTCATCAATAAACACCACCACAAACTGGTCGTGATATGGTCTGAAGATAGTGTTCATCATATCCATAAAAGCAGTTGAAGCATTAGTTAACCCGAATGGCATTACCAGAAACTCATAGTGGCAATATCGAGTTCTGAAAGTAGTTTTTGGAATACTCTGCTCTTGCACTTTCAACTGATAATAACCATATCGCAAATCAATTTTGGAGAACATAGCTGCACCCTTCAACTGATCAAATAGATTATCAATGTGAGGCAATGGATATCTGTTCTTTATTGTCACCTTATTCAACTGCCGGTAGTCAATACATAAGCGGAGAGTGCCATCTTTCTTCTTAACAAACAATACTGGCTCCCCCCAAGGTGACACACTAGGGCAGATGAAGCCCTTTTCAAGTAGTTCTTACAATTGTACCTTTAACTCCTTCAATTCTGCTGGTGCCATTCTGTATGGTGTTATGGAGATTGGATCCACACCAGGCATAACATTAATCTCAAACTGCACCTCTCTTTCTAGAGGTAATCCTGGTAATTCATCAGGAAACATATCTGGAGAGTCATATATTATAGGGATGTCCCTCAATGCTGGGCTCCCCACTTGGGTGTCTACCACATGTGCCAAGTATGCTTCACATTCCTTTTTGATCATTTTTCTGGCTAGTGCAGCCGAAATGATGCTTTATGGCAATAGCTGCCTCTCCCCATGTATTACCACATCACTGTATTGAGGGAGACCAAAAGTGATCTTGTCTTGATACCAATCATGGCGTGATGCTCAGCCAACCAATCCATGCCCAAGATGATATCCTAATCTCAAGGGCATTTCAATGAGATCGACAGAAAAGTATGTCCTTGGATCACCAAAGGACAATCCCTATACATTCTATTAACCCTGACCTCTTGTCCTAGCGGACTTGTTACTAGCACCTCAAAGTCCATTTTCACACATGGAACAACAATGTAATCAATGACGCTAGCACTCACATAGGAATGGGTAGAACTCAGATCAAATAATACAAACACATCTTGATTAAAAGTTGAGAAGGTACAAGCCATAATATCAGATGTCTCAGCCTCTTCTCTCTGTCTCGGTGTAGACTCGCTAAAGCACCGCTTGCTTCGACCGATTTCTCGTGCCTTGGCTACCTGATGGACTACCTCTACCCCCGCCTCTACCTCTGCTAGGTGGTTGTGAGTCTCTGGTAACAGGATTCTGAACTGACCCTTCTGCAGCAGTAGGAGGTGACCCAACTCTACGAGCATTAGTGTAGTCTTTGGCAAAGTGTCCTGTGCCTCCACAGTTATAACAGGCTCCTATGGCCTTGTAGCATACCCCACCATGATTTCTTCCACAAGTTTCACACTAACGGGGAGGGTAGGAACTTCTGGTAGACTGCTGACCAGATAGAGGAGGTTTCTATCCTAAAAATCTTCCCCTACTAAACTTTTTACCACCCCTGTTTTGTCCCCCAAAGTTCTTTCTCTTTCCAAGAGGACCACTGGAACTCTGATCTACTGACTTTCCCTCTTTCTCTTTTTCTGTCTTCTCTGATTTCTTTTTCTCAGGGGCCACTTTTGACTTAATTCTTTCTAATTCAAGTGCTTGAGAAATGAGCTCAGAGAAGTTATTATGTTTGAATCCGACCACTTGGAGTTTGAGACTGGGCTTCAAGCCGATTTCAAGCCTCTTACATCTTTCCCTGCTGGTAGAAAGGAGACTTCCTGTGTAATACCCCTATTTGCATAGCCTGGTATATGTTACTATTCCGGTGACCGGTATTGGTCCGGACAATTAAGAGGATTAGAACTATGTTTAAGACACCTGGAAAAGCCCTGATCGAAAAAAAATAATGATTACCAGATAAAAAAGTAAAAATAAGAAAAACAGAACATAAAGGTTAAATGAGCTGGGAGTCACAGTGATGGGTGACCTTCTCAGGAAGTGACTGTGAGGTCAGTCGAAACTCAAATTTTGAATCGTAAAATGTGATGCCGCGGTCCTTAGGACTATTGCGAACACAGTGGAAAAGAGAAAATCACATAAAAGAATTTTCAAGCAGGTCAAATAATTAGGTTAGGGATCCGGAAGAAATATCGAATAACTTGTAAACAGGATTGAACCGGCGAGGGAATTGTGACACCCCTTACCCGACTACAGTGTAGCCGAGCAAGTTATGCCACTCAGTGTGCCGGAGCACTCTATTTTATCTTAATTCATTTTTATCATAGTTTTGAAAATAATTTGTGAAATATAATTCATTTATTGAAATTGTAATTTATTTGAGGTTCCGAAAATTTTTAAAGAAAATCCGGCAGAGTACCGGCTAAAAATGGAGAAAACCATTCTTCGGAACCTGTGAAAAACACTTCCTATATTCTTATTCATTCATCTCAACTCCATTTATCAAAATCTCAATATTTTTCAGTTCACATTCATTTCTCAATCATTCATTTCATGTGATAATCATATATATATCACAGATAAACATTCACTTTTTCATTTACAAACACAATTCTCATTATTTACATGAGCATCAAATTACATTTCATAAGTTCATTTACACATGAGAAAATAAGATCAATTATAAAATACCAAAATGACACCTAGTGTCCTACCAATGCACTGTAGCCTGTGAGGTGACACGGGCACTATGCAGAACTGCAGGATGGACTTACCCAATCTGTGGTCTACTGGCTCTCTATCAGTATCTTCAGTACCTACGCGTTGCAAAAGCGACGCGCTAAGCATAAAGCTTAGTGGTGCAAATAATAAAATAGAAAGAAATAATATGCAACATAAAAATCATAATTTCTTAGCCATTGTGTTCATAAGAACTGAATAATTACCAACTTAGTGTTTAGTCGAGGGTTAATTACGTTTTATGATATTAACTTCTTCATGAATTTTAAGTTTTCATTGTATTCTATCGTAATCATTCCTGATATTTAGTTTTCGTATTTTCTTTAACAATCAGTTCAATTACAGTTATACTTTTCCATGCCCAAGTAACCTATACAAATTGACCGGACTGGATAAACGGGTAAACTAGCACTGGGTACCAGGTACCTCGGGCCGTCACACCATCGGTCACAATGTGTCTCCCGGTGTGCAAACAGAATGGCTAATAAGCCATATAAACAATAAGGCATAAAGCCAAGTAAAACATCATAATCAGTATAGCCATAGGCTATCACATCACATAATGGCAATGAAGCCATACATCATACGCAGTACTGCTATCAGAACCCTATTGGCATGCCAACCTATCCAAACCAATCACATTAGGCCTACTAGGGCACTTGAAACTTTTAAATTCTTCAATTTGTAAATTTCAAATTTTTAGTGTCACTATTCATCTTATTGGTCAACAAAAATGTTGACTTTTAGAATAAAAATATGCACATTGACTTTGGCACTCCCAACATACCACATTTTGTGTTTAAAACTTGTTAGTTTTGGTCACTTTCTCAAAGCTTAGGTCATTTTGGCAAAATTGCCAATTTTTGGTTTTGGTGTCACTATTCACCTCATTGGTCAACAAAAATGTTGACTTTTGAATAGAAAATATGTACACTGACTTTGGCACTCCCAATATACCACATTTGGCATTCAAAACTTGTTGGCATTAAGTGTTAAGACCATTTCTAAGTATTAAACCAAAGGAGCAGATTTTTCAATTTTTGTGAGTCAACTTCACTTTTCCATTGGACACTGTTGCTGTGGGAATTTGAAGAAATGCAAAACATAAAAGTTGTTCCTTATTTTGTCTAGTTGAATTTCCTTTTTTGAATCACTCCATTTGGAGTTTTGTAGCTCAAGTTATGGCCAAAATAAGTTTACTGCTCACGCAATCGCTCATGCCGAGATTTTGGGTCCGCGATTTTTGGTCCAAGTTTGGTCAGTAATTTGACCAAGTTAAGTTCATAATTTGGTCTAACTTTCTTCATATGAAATGTTCTACTATGCCTTAGGTTTCCATCGGTTCAAGAATCGCCTAAATCCGAGTTTTCTAGAGAGAGTTATAGCCATCCAAACATTACTGCTCAAATCAAAATCTGCATTCAGTGTTTGAACAAGAATCGTGACTGCCATTTGGGTTAGGTTCTGGTCATAATTTGGGGTATGTTTCTTCATGAAGTTGTTTGTCTATGTCTTAACTTGTTGCTGTAAAAATTTCAGGTCAATTGACCAAATCTACAGTGAGTTATGGCCAAATGAACAGTTCATTTGGCAAATTCTGCAGAATCAGTGCAGGGTATCCGGATTTGGGGCCAAGTTTTGGTCCTCTTGCTTTGGTCTTTTGGGCATGGTTTCTTCAGCAAAAATGTGCCATTATAAGCCTAGTTTCATGTCCAATTAGCCAAACACCAATTGGACTAACACAGCCCAAGTTATGGCAGTGCAAAGGGACTGAATTTTCAGTCCCTATGCTGCTGTCCTAGGGCAGATTTCACTTTCACTTTACCATACTATTTTTCAGTTCTAATTATGGTCAACATACCTAAAATGGTCACTAATTGACCATTAAAATGTGCTCTAAATCAATTTTTCACTCCCCAAAACCCTAATTCAAATCCATAATTTATGCCATTTACCTTAGTTAGCTACTAAGGCATTACTCATATGTTTATAACTTCAAATATGGTTTCTAATTCACTTCAAGCTCATCAAAACATTCCTACATATTCTTTTACTAGGGCAGCCAAAATTCAAGTGTTCATACACAAGGTTTTTTTGTTCATTTAAACTACAAGTCTTACTAAGTTCAAGTCCAAAATCATGAAATTTAAGAGTTTTATGTTTATAGTTGCACTAACCTCAACTTGAAGAATCTCCAAGCTTGCCAACTTTAATTTCTCTTCTCCCTTTTGCTCCCAAACACCTTAGCAAGCTTCTAGAATAAATTTTTGTGTTGAGAACTTGAGGAAATATGGTGGGAGTTTAGGGCTTCATGAGCTTGCCAAGCTCATCAATGGAGGGAGGAAAGGAGAGGGTTACGTTTTCATGAAGGAGAAGAAGGAGCTGCTCACGTTTTTTTTAACTCCTTTAGTCTTTATTTATGTCTTTTATTTGTTAGTCAATTGATGGCTTAATTTGTGATTGGTCAAAATTTTTAAATGATGTCATTTTTGCATTATTTTGCATTTTCTTTTCTTTTCTTTCACTACTCATTTCAAATTTCATTTCTAGTAATGTTTATTCATATTTTATGTTATATTAATTATTTACTCAACTGGACAAGTCGGCCAAAAATCACCTCTAAAGGCGAAATGACCAAAATGCCCTACGTTCGGCTCAACGGGTCAAAATTATCTATACCGATTGAAAAATTTTTCTAGGTATTTTCTTGGCATTCTAATGCCATGGGAACCTCAATAACCCTTCTCTGGAGTCCCAAAAATTATTTTATGAATTTTTACCTGGGTCTAGGGCTCCTCGCTATAGAATCGAACTTCCTCCTGCTACCCATTGCTTGGGCACCATTGCTTTACTTGGTTGTATTTTATTTTCTAAAATTTTTACTAAATTTTTCTTATTAATATTTGAGTTAATTATAGTTACTGACTTTAGTTTAATTATTTTTCCGACGTTTCTAGCTGTCTGACCGACACCGATCACCGAATGAGAATGTACGGAATGATTAATGGAGGGTGTTACAGGAATTTTTGGTCAATTCACCCCTAGAGCTGACTCCTGACCTAACTGTCCAATAAAATATGAGAAATGAAAATTTTGAAATATGGAATTAAATTAAAGAAGTATGGAAAAAACAAAAGGAAAAGAAAATTAAATTAAAAAGACTTATGACATCATCATGGTGATGCAAGCATAACCTCATTAATATTGTAATTTTAAAATATGAAAAAGTGAGAATAAATATTACAAAAATAAGACAAAAAAATAAAAAGAAAAAAGTAGTCTTCTTCTTCCATTTTCCGCTACCCACACTCTCTCATATTCTCTTTCAAAATTCCTCCATTGAAGCTTAATTTAAAGCTTCACAAACCTTAAAATTCTCCATTAAATCCCCAAAAATTCTTGATAAACCCTACTTTGGCAACTTGAAAAGTAGATTGAAGAAGAAAGGGAAGGAAGAAAGTGGACTAATTGAAGGATTTGAGCTTTAAAAAGAGGTTAGCAATTTGAAGTTATAATTTGTTGTTAAATTATGCTTATGTATGTGAAATACACTTAGAATTGATGAAAGAAATAAAACAAATCAAATATGGAGGATTAATTGTGAAATTCGACTAGCCTTTGGGGGAGTCGAAATTGGTTAAGTTTGATGAAATTAAAGGGGTCTAGAAGTGTAACTAAGTGTATAGATGTTGATTATGTACTTTAAATTCATTAATTGAATGAATTGTGTAAGTTATGGTTCTTGGCACTTAGGGTTTGGAAAAAAATTTGAGAATTGGACAAATTATGTTATTGACCTTATTTGAGTTGAAAAATGGTCAATTGTGACCATTTGTAGTGTGTATGAATTGTTGGAACCAGGTTCCAATTCGGATTGGTAAATGTTAATCTGTAGGCAGCTTGACCTAGGTCCCTTTTAGGGACCGAAACTGAAAATTTACCAACCAAATTGGTGTGAGGACAATTGGGAATGAAATTAGACACAAAATGGCACATTTTTCATTCAGGAATCATGTCAAGAAAATGACCATAACTTAGTGAACAATTAGGCCAAATCCGGATTAGGGCACACTGACTTGTGCAAAAATGACCAAATGAACAGTAGTTACGTAAATGACCATAACTTGGTCTAGGAAGGTCCAAATGACCTGAATTTTTACCAGTAGAAAGCTGAGACATAGCCTTACAACTTTCATGAAGAAACAAACCCAAATTTTGACCATAACCTGTTTGAAAATCCACCTGTAGTCAGCACACCAAAACTGCCAGAACCATGAAAGTGCCCAGAATTCTGGGTTTGAACTAATCCGGCCAGCCTTAGGAAAATGGCCATATCTTGTACAAAACTCCAAATGGAGTGATTCAAAAAGAAAATTAAAGATAAGATAATAAGGAACAACTTTGATGAAGGACATTTAGCCAAATTCCCACTGTAGACAAACTAATGGAACAATATAAACAAGTAACCCAAAACTGAAATTTTGAGATTTAACCTTAATAGGCTTTGAATTGAGTTTGGCAATCAATGCCAAAAAAAATATGACTCAAAATATGGTATATGGGTGTAATTAGAATTAGCATATCTAATTAGTATGAAAAAGTCAATATTTTGACTAAATGGTCAAATGAACAATAGCCACAATTATACTAAGTACAAAGGATTCAATTTTGTAGGATAAAGTAAGTGTACAAAATTTAGTTATTGAATTTATTTATTAGAAATGAATTGAATAGATATTGAAACACTTTAGTTATGTGTTCTAGTGGCAAAGCAGCCCTCCAAGGAAGGAGGAGGAATGGAACCAAGACAAGTCTAGATAGGAGGTTTGTGCACAACTAACTCTTTTGTTATTTTTCACTTCCAAATTGATTTGAATAAATTTATTGTATGATTTATGATTTTTGTTGTGTTGAGAATTTTAACTTGTTGAATGAAAATGTATAAATTAAATGTAAATTTTCTTATACATTTAAGGATTTATTGCATGGGTTTGAGGATTGTAAATTTTAAGTTTGATGTGTTGACAACCTTGAGCATGAATTTATAATGATTAAATATGTTAATGGTTTGTAAACACTTTTGTAAATAGAAATTGTTTTGAATATGATTTGAAACCACAGTTGACATGGCAATATGTTTTGAATTCTCATTACCTTGTCTAGTGAGATATCTCCTCCACTAGATGGGGTGAGTTCCTTCCTCTCTGGCTTGCTAGTTGGGGAATATACTAGCTAATCTTTGTTCCTCCCTTTTAGCCTTGGTTATTGGGAGAGTTTGAAATGTCGTGGTGTACAACACGACATCTATTACGAATTTTGTGTCATGGGTCCAACTATGTGAATTGTTGGCAACGCCCTTTAAATTATGCATAGTTTGATAAATTGTGGTTGAAATAAATAATTTGTCAGTAATTCAAAATTTTTGTATTGTTTTAGAATTTAAAAGAAATGTAGATAAATAGTTACTATTTGATCAAAATGTTATTCAAATGAATAATTTGCATGAATGAAAATATTGATTTCTAGATGTCATGAATTTTGAAGAATTTAGAAATTTTAAATTTTTATTTGTTATGAATTGTCAAAGCATAACTTGTGTTATGTTTTAAATTATTAATTTATGCACCACTGAGTTCACCACTCAACGATAGCTTTGTATGCTGTCGCAGGTGAAAGAAAATATAAAGCAGCTGAGCGAGATTACTGAAAGACACTGTGAAACTATCTTCGGTTATATCATAGGTATACCCTTGTATTTTAGATTTTAATGTAATTCTGTAATTATATGTATGTTATTTCATTTGAGTAGTTGTATCAACTCTTTTGTAATATATTTTTGAACTGTAATCAAATTCAAATTATTGTAATAGTATCTTGAGATTTTATGTACTTATAAAGTTTTGTACTACTAAATTTTTAATGCTCCCATGAATGTAAATATTAATTTTGTTATTTTAATGAGATATTTCAATATTTGATTTAATTTAAACTGTGTATTGAGTTGCTTGTGCTGATTTGTGAAATGAAATTAATTAATGGAGTTGTGATTAAGAAATATATTGGGAGTGTCTTTATTTTCGTGTTCAATAATCGCTTTTCTCAAAATACAGATTTGCACTTCACCGAAATTTTTATAAAATTATGAGATTTTAAATATCTAAAAATTTGATTTATGTTTGGACTTTAAATAAAGGTTTTTAATATCGAAAAAAATTTTACCCACCAATTTAAAAATCAACAAAAATTGTTTTAAAATCCCTTGTAGTATATTTAATGGGTTACCAGAGGCTAAGTACAAGAATTCATTAGGTGTACTATGGGAGCATATTACATCTTACATGGATTAGGTGTGACATGTTTTAGTGGTATCGAGCTAGTTTTAAAGTAAATTTTGAACTGTGAATTTGAAATATTTTTTGATAAGTATAACTACTCGAATGTTTGATAGATGTAGTACATTTACATCATAAATATGAACTAACGAGGAGAAATCTCCTTGTATTGGTTGTACAGAAAAAAAAAAATCCTGTGAATAGATATGGACAAAGGGGATAAAAAAGTAGAGCGATGACAAATTGACGACGTACATGGAGAGGCCCTGGGCCAAGAGGTGTTGGAGGTCCACTGCACAGTCCCTCCTATACAAATTATCGCACAAATGGCTCAAAGAGATGGCCATGTTCTTTCAAAGAAATGGCTAATAATCACACCTGTGCCCAAGTACAAACCCAACCCCTCAAGAGCATGAAAAAGAGAAAAGTGGAAACCTATCGGTCAAAGTTCAAGTAGTAATTTAGGAAAGAGAAAAGATTTTGAGAGACCTTGAGCTCCTAAGTATGACAGAGGTGGATCTTCAGGGCTGAAGCAATCAAGAGCCATTCGTCAAAGAACTAGAAGCTTCTACCCTATCCGTATCTATGACGTTTGTGGAAAATTATACGGGGGTATTTGCTATAAGGTTACTGGAGCCTGCTTCAATTGTGGTGGAATCAGACATTACGCCCGAGATTGTACTAGCGCACGTCGATTTATGCCACATACTACACTGCAGGAATCACCCAAGGTTCTGATTTTAGAGGCTCATTAATAGTTAGTAGGGGTAGAGGTAGAAGTAGAGACAGCACTTCAGGTAATCCTAGCACAATGGACCAACCCGAGCAGAGGAATACACTAGAAAGAGGGAACGCCATGCATCAAGGGGAAAAAGCAGAGACTTCAGATGTAGTTGCCGGCACGTTCTTAACTTTTGAAAGGAATAATTATGTACTATCTGATTTCGACTCTACTTATTTATATGCTAATGCTAGAATTATATGTTCTACTGCTATTCCCTTGAGTGGAGATAAATTTTGATGTGTTAGTAATTAGTCTTTTAGGATAAGAATTGCGATAATAAGCGTGATTGGAATTAATTTTGAAAAAGTTTCTAGTGAGAGACATCTCCTAGACTATGATAAATTATAAAGTTAATTAGTAAGCCTAATTAGGTATTGCAAGTGGACCTAAAAGTAAGTTATAGTAATATATCTGCCCTAGATAAAAGCAAAGGTATTATTGTTGATAGATGTTAGTAGATACCATAATCAAAATAAGTTTAAGATATTAGTGGATGAGAGAAATAAGATATAGGAAAGGTTGATCTATTGGGATGTATCGTAGTAATTATATAATGTTCTTGATGTTTGTGCTATAACCTGCAGATTACAGTACTGACTTGGGATTTATTATGTAGAGCTACATACTACCCAATAGTACACAAGGATAAAAATAGTTATAAATGGCTTTCGCTTTGGTAAAAATATACTAGAATAGAGTTTTATTACTAGAACTGAGTTTGAAAATCCTAATTCAGGATTTAAAACTCTACAATTAGAATATCAAAAGATCATGCTTGCAAGGTAGTGAGAGTTAAAGACTCCATTACCCTAGCATGAATTTCAGTACATCAAGAATTGTTATGGGACTAGAGATTTTAGTATGGTCAAAATTTAGAAAATAACACCTATAGGGCTAAGTCATCCAAATCCGATATGGGGTTTATAGTTGTTCTAGTATTGCAATGGATCTTTTGCTCAAAGTTTAGTAAGGAATAGTATTCTATTTGTGTAGCAGTAAAACACAAAATATAATTTTGTTCCCCTGGAAGAGATAGGATGCTATGGATGATAATTATAACTTATAAAACAATTAAGAAATGATGTTCTACTGATAACAGTAATTCGATAGGAACTAGTTGGCCAGGTATTCTTTAGGAAGAGCACAATTTTATTGTGCGGATGATAAGGATTAGATTAGAATTAAAGCAAAACTTTTGAAAAGCATGGGAAAAAGGAGAGTCTAGTAGACTCCCTTCTTAAGATTGAAGAATTGTTTATGGTTCCAAAAAAAAAAAAAGGTAATGTTCGCAAACCAGCGGAAAATAAGCTATAGGATATCGGTAGATAAAAGAAAATATAGAAGTAAAAATTAGAATTGTTGGTGCAAATGTAATAAAGAAACGTTATGAATATTAGTTAAAGTGTTGACTAGAATGGTTAGAGGACCAAATCAAAGTAATATTGAAGTATAGTGGATTTATTAAGGATGATAAGAGGTGCTAAATTACGACTCGACAGTCAAGTTAAGGAAGAAGATAAGATTGAGGAATAAAATAATTAAAGTTAAGTTGTGGAATAAAAAAAAAAAGAAATAAATAGGACAATAAGAAATGAGAAAAACACTAGATGAAGAATTGCCACCAAGGCAAACAACTTACTTAAAACGCGTAACGATATCCCGAACTATTTTATCAAGAAAGAAATAAGTTAAACAAAAGCAAACAAGATAGTGCAAAATGGCACATAGGCCTTGGTCATAAATGGAGATGGTAAGATAATGGTTATGGACCTATGGCCAATAAAGAGATAAGCAATTCATATATGACTAACGAGGTCATTTAAAAAAAAAGACTACAAAGGAAAATAATTGCTAAAACAACAGCAAGAAAAGACTAAAATATTCTAAACTAAACTAAAGGTTGCATCAAATGATCAAGAGATTTAATAAGAAAAGAGTAAAGCTAGGTTCTCACCCATAGGATCGTACGAGATCCTAGAAAGAGTGGATCCGCTAGCATGCAAATTTGCTTACCTCTAAAATGGAAATGAATTTGAAACTAACTTATGACAGAAGCTCATAAGAAACTTGGCTCACGAGGTGAGCAATCGATGAGTAAATAGTATTGGTTAAAGTGTCATGAACCATCATTCAGGCCAGGAAGCTACTTGGGAGCATGAATAGGACATGAGGAGACAGCACTCACAACTGTTCAGAGACTGATACCCGGTAAAATTTCGAGGATGAAATTATTTTAAGGGGGGGGGGGGTGAGAATTGTAACACCCCTATTTGCATAGTTTGGTATATGTTACTATTCCGGTGACCGGTATCGGTCCGGACAATTAAGAGGATTAGAACTATGTTTAAGACACTTGGAAAAACCCTGATCGAAAATAAATAATGATTACCAGATAAAAAAGTTAAAATAAGAAAAACAGAACATAAAGGTTAAATGAGCCGATAGTTACAACGATGGGTGACGTTCCCGATATGTGACTACGAGGTCATTTAAACTCAAATTTCAATCGTAAAATGTGACGCCGCGGTCCTTAGGACTATTACGAACACAGTGAAAAAGAGAAAATCATAGAAAAGAATTTTCAAGCAGGTCAAATAATTAGGTCAGGGATCCGAAAGAAATATCGAATAACTTGTAAACCGGATTGAACCGGCGAGGGGCGATTTGGTCAATTCACCCCTAGAGTTGACTCCCGACCTAACTGTCCAATAAAATCTGAGAAATGAAAATTTTGAAATATGAAATTAAATTAAAGAAGTATGGGAAAAACAAAAAGAAAAGAAAATTAAATTAAAAAGACTTATGACATCATCATGGTGATGCAAGCATGACCTCATTAACATTATAATTTTAAAATATGAAAAAGTAAGGATAAATATTACAAAAATAAGACAAAAAAATAAAAAGAAAAAAGTGGTCTTCTTCTTCCATTTTTCGCCATCCACACTCTCTCATATTCTCTTTCAAAATTCCTCCATTAAAGTTTAATTTAAAGCTTCACAAACCCTAAAATTCTCCATTAAATCCCTAAAAATTCTTGTTAAACCCTACTTTGGCAACTTGAAAAGTAGATTGAAGAAGAAAGGGAAGGAAGAAAGTGGACCAATTGAAGGATTTGAGCTTTAAAGAGAGGTTAGCAATTTAAACTTATAATTTGTAGTTGAATTATGCTTATGTATGTGAAATACACTTAGAATTGATGAAAGAAATAAAACAAATCAAATATTGAGGATTAATTGTGAAATTCAGCCAGCCTTTGGGGGAGTTGAAATTGATTGAGTTTGATGAAATTAAAGGGGTCTAGAAGTGTAACTAAGTGTATAGATGTTGATTATGTACTTTAAATTCATTAATTGAATGAATTGTGTAAGTTAGGGTTCTTGGCACTTAGGGTTTGGGAGAAAATTTGAGAATTGGCCAAATGATGTTATTGACCTTATTTGAGTTGAGAAATGGTCAATTATGACCATTTATAGTGTGTATGAATTGTTGGAACCAAGTTCCAATTCGGATTGGTGAAGATCAATCACAGTGCAATTGACCTAGGTCCATTTCAGGGACCAAAATTGAAAATTTACGAACTCAATTGGTGTGAGGCTAATTGAGAATGAAACTAGACACAAAATGGCACATTTTTTATTTAGGAATCATGCCCAGAAAATGACCATAACTTAGTGAACAATTAGGCCAAATCCATATTAGGGCACACTGACTTGTACAAAAATGACCAAATGAATAGTAGTTACGTAAATGACCATAACTTGGTCTAGGAAGGTCCAAATGAGCTGAATTTTTACTAGTAGAAAGCTAAGACATAGCCCTACAACTTTCATGAAGAAAAAAACCCAAATTTTGACTATAACCTGTTTGAAAATCCACCTGTAGTCAACACACCAAAACTGCTAGAACCAAGAAAGTGCCCAGAATTCTGGGTTTGAACTAATCCGGCCTGCCTTAGGAAAATGGCCATATCTTGGCTACAAAACTATAAATGGAGTGATTCAAAAAGGGAATTAAAGATAAGACAATAAGGAACAACTTTGATGCAGGACATTTAGCCAAATTTCCACTGTAGACAGACCAATGGAACAGTATAAACAAGTAACCTAAAACTGAAATTTTGAGATTTAACCCTAATAGGCTTTGAATTGAATTTGGCAATAAATGCCAACAAAAATATGACTCAAAATGTGGTATATGGGTGTAATTAGAATTAACATATCTAATTAGTATGAAAAAGTCAATATTTTGACCAAATGGTCAAATGAATAGTAGCCACAATTATACTAAGTACAAAGGATTCAGTTTTGTAGGATAAAGTAAGTGTACAAAATTTAGTTATTGAATTTATTTATTAAAAATGAATTGAATAGATATTGAAACACTCTAGTTATGTGTTTTAGTGGGAAAGGAGCCCTCCAAGGAAGGAGGAGGTTTGGAACCAAGAAAAGTCTAGATAAGAGGTTTGTGCACAACTAACTCTTTTGTTATTTTTTACTTCCAAATTGATTTGAATAAATTTATTGTATGATTTATGATTTTTGTTATGTTGAGAATTTTAACTTGTTGAATGAAATTGTATAAATTAAATGTAAATTTTCTTATGCATTTAAGGATTTATTGCATGGGTTTGAGGATTGTAAATTTTAAGTTTGATGTGTTGACGACCTTGAGCATGCATTTATAATGATTAAATATGTTAATGGTTTGTAAATACTTTTGTAAATAGAAATTGTTTTGAATATGATTTGAAACCACAATTGACATGGCAATATGTTTTGAATTCTCATTAGCTTATCTAGTGAGATATCTCCTCCACTAGATGGGGTGAGTTCCTTCCTCTCTGGCTTGCCAGTTGGGGAAGACTTTGGATGAGTACTCATATATACTATCTAGTCTTTGTTCCTTCCTTTTAGCCTTGGTTATTGGGAGAGTTTGAAATGTCGTGGTGTACAACAAAACATCTTTTATGAATTTTGTGTCATGGGTCCAACTGTGTGAATTATTGGCAACGCCCTTTAAATTATACATAGTTTGATAAATTGTAGTTGAAATAAATAATTTGTCAGTGATTCAAAATTTTTGTATTGTTTTAGAATTTAAAAGAAATGTAGATAAATAGTTACTATTTGATCAAAATGTTATTCAAATAAATAGTTTGCATAAATAAAAATATTGATTTCTGGATGTCATGAATTTTGAAGAATTTAGAAATTTTAAAATTTTATTTGTTATGAATTGTCAAAGCATAACTTGTGTTAAGTTTTAAATTATTAGTTTGTGCACTATTGAGTTCACCACTCAGAGATAGCTTTGTATGCTGTCGCAGGTGAAAGAAAATATAAAGCAGCTGAGCGAGATTACTGAAAGACACTGTGAAACTATCTTCGGGTATATCATAGGTATACCCTTGTACATTAGATTTTGATGTAATTCTGTAATTATATGTATGTAATTTCATTTGAGCAGTTGTATCAACTCTTTTGTAATATATTTTTGGACTGTAATCAAATACAAATTATTGTAATATTATCTTGAGATTTTATGTACTTATAAAGTTTTGTACTACTTAATTTTTAATGCTCTCATGAATGTAAATATTAATTTTGTTACGTTAATGAGATATTTCAATGTTTGATTTAATTTAAACTGTATATTGAGTTGCTTGTGTTGATTTGTGAAATGAAATTGATTAATGGAGTTGTGATTGAGAAATATATTGGGAGTGTTTTTATTTTCAGGTTCTGAAGAACTATTTTCTCAAAATACAGACGGCACACTGCCGAAATTTTTTTAAAAATTACGGAGATTTTAATTATCTAAAAATTTGATTTATGTTTGGATTTTAAATAAAGGTTTTTAATATCTGAAAAAAAAATTTTACCCACCAATTTAAAAATGAACGAAAATTGTTTTAAAATCCCTTGTAATATATTTAATGGGTTACGGGTAAGTACGGTAATTCATTAGGTGTACTACGAGAGAATGTTACATCTTATGAGGAGTAGGGTGTGACATCTTGCATAGTGGCTCAGGCAGGAAAACTCCCTTTCATATTCTACCATTGATCTACTTCCTTGTTTCAGACTTAAGAACTCCTATAGCTTCTGGTCCACATAGGCATCTAGGGAATATTTTGGTCTGAACTCCCGAAGAAAGTCATCTCGTTAGCACCGAGGTTCCACCAAACTATGAGGAATGGTTTTCCACCACCATATGCATCTCCTCGTAGTAGTGACACTCAATACTCAAATCTTAGCTCATCCAGCAAGGCGCTTCTTGAATGCCCTATCCATTCTCTTCAACCATTGTTCTACCTCTAATGGATCTACTGTTCCCTTAAACTCAGTAGCCTCATATTTAATAACCTTGTCATACTGCCTAGCTGAAGGCAGTGGTTGTACCACTGGTGTCTGCAGTGGGGCTTGAGTAGGCATGTTACCAGCCATCTATTAGAACATTGCAGCCATCTGCTGAGCAAATTGAGCAGGGAACTGTGGTACTAAGGGGACTAGTGCGGCTTATATACTCACATTGTGAAGGATCAGCTTCCCTTGTACCTCACCTCTATTGATTGATCGACTGAATGGTCCCCTTCTTCCATAGTCAATTAGAGGATATTATACCTCCTGAATAAATAACACAAGGAGATTTCCTCCCATTAGTGCATATTTATAATATAATGTACTATATGTATCAAACAATGACATTGAGCAGTTGTACTATGAAGAAAATATTCAAATTACAGGTCAAAATGTAATTTAAAACTAGCTCGATACCACTAAAACATGTCACACCTTACCCTCCGTAAGGCATAACATGATTCCGTAGTATACCTAATGAATTACCAAACTTCGCCTTCATCGATAACCCAATAAATACACTACAAGGGATTTTAAATCTTTTCTTATTTCTTTTTACAGTGGTGAGCAATTTTGATAGGTGTTAAAATTTTTTTAACTAAAGTGAAACTAAATAACAAATCTAAACTATTAATAGATTCTATAAAAATTTCAGTAGAGTACCGTCTGTATTTTGAACAAAACAGTTCTTCAAAACTCAGAAAAATACTTCCACTATATTTGTTCAATCCCAAACTCCAATATGGTTCAACAAATCAATTTTCTCAACATTTGTCAAACTCAATTCAACATCAATTTCCAAGAGTTCCAAAAGTCGAGATAAGAGAAATATATTACAACATTTTTAAAGCCAAAATAATTTATAACTTTAGTTTACAATTGCTCAAGACCAAGTACAATATATACAAACAATCACATACATTACAAATGTAAATTAGAAGGAGGTGGTATACTCAATTTGCCTCGCAAAATCCCAAAATGTAGCACAAGCACCTATTCTCACGCTTCTGTCTGCCTATCTACTGCGACAAAGAATGAAAAGCTATCGCTGAGCCAATGTCTCAGTGGTGCACAACATTAAGAAAATGTAATTTAAAATCATAAACCATAAATCATATAAACTGTGGATACTTAAAATCATAGTTAAATTCAAAAGACAGAGAATGTTATAAAGAATTAAATTCCATTTCATAATGTCTCAATGAATATCAATAAATCACACGCACAGCTTAATCATGATTCCAAAGTCCAATTTATCCCAAAAGCCAATGGCTAATGAGGAATAACTGTAACACCCCTATATTTAAAAAAAAAAATTAACACCTATCAAAAGTGCTCACCATCAGAAAAGAAGTAAAAAAAGGTTTAAAATCCCTTGCAGTGTATTTAATGGGTTATCAGTAGAAGAAGTTTGGTAATTCATTAGGTATATTACGGGATCATGTTATGCCCTACGGAGGGGTAGGGTGTGACATGTTTTAGTGGTATCAGAGCTAGTTTTTAAATTCTATTTTGACCTGTAATTTGAATATTCTTTCTTCATAGTACAACTGCTCAATGTCATTATTTAATACATACAGTACATTATATTATAAATATGCACTAACGGGAGAAAATCTCCTTGTGTTATTTGTTCAGGAGGTATAATATCCTCAAATTGACTATGAAAGAAGGAGATCATTCAGTCGATCAATCAATAGAGGCTGAGGTACAAGGAGAAGCCCCAACCCTAGACAATGTGAGTGGATCAGCCGCACCAGCCCCCTCAGTACCACAGTTCCTTGCTTAGTTTGCTCAGCAGATGGTTGCAATGTTCCAACAGATGGCTGGTAACATGCCTACTCAAGTCCCACTACGCACACCCGATGGTACAAGCACGCTTTCAGCTAGCGATGATAAGCTGATTAAATATGGGGCTACTAAGTTAAAGGGGATAGTAGATCCTCTAGAGGCAGAACGATGGTTAGAGAGAATGGATAGGGTGTTTAAAAACTACATTGTACAGAGGAGCTCAGATTTTAGTATTCAGTGTCACTACTATAGGGAGACACATATGACTAATGGAAAACCATTCCTCATAGTTTGATGGAACCTCCAGTACTAACCTAGGATGACTTTCTCAGGGAGTTCAGACAAAAATATATCGCAGATGCCTATGTGGACTAGAAGGTACAGGAGTTCTTAAGTCTGAAACAGGGAAGTAGGTCAGTGGCAAAATATGAAAGGGAGTTTTCCCACTTGAGCCACTATTCTGGAAGTCTCCTTTCTACTAGCAGGGAAAGATGTAAGAGGTTTGAAACCGGCTTGAAGCCTAGTATCAGATTACAGGTGGTCGGATTCAAACATACTAACTTCTCTGAGCTTATTTCTCAAGCATTGTAATTAGAAAGAATTGAGTCAGAAGCGGCCCCAGAGAAAAAGAAATCAGAGAAGACAGAAAAAGAGAAAGAGGGAAAGTCAATAGATCAGAGTTCCAGTGGTCCTACTGGGAAGAGAAAGAACTTTGGAGGACACATCAGAGGTGGTAAAAAGTCCAGTAGAGGAAGATTTTTAGGATAGAGACCTCCTCTATCTGATCAGCAAACTACCAGAAGTTCCTACCCTCCCCGCCAATGTGAAACTTGTGGAAGAAATCATGGTGGAGTATGCTATAAGGCCACAAGAGCCTGTTATAACTGTGGAGGCACAGGACACTTTGCCAAAGACTGCACCAGTGCCTATAGAGTTGGGCCATCTCCTACTACTGCTGAAGGGTCAGTTCAGAATCCTGCCACCAGAGCTTCACAACCACCTAACAGAGGTAGAGGTAGGGGTAGAGGTAGTCTAATAGGCAGCCAAGGCATAGTGAATCAATCAGAGCAAGGCAGTGCTCTAGTCAGAGTCTATGCAATGAGACAGAGAGAAGAGGCTGAGACATCTGATATTATGGTTGGTACCTTCTCAACTTTTAATCAAGATCTGTTTGTGTTATTTGATCTGGGTTCTACCCATTCCTATACGAGTACTAGCATTATTGATTGCATTGTTGTTCCGTGTACAAAATTGAACTTTGAGGTGCAAGTAACAAGTCCGCGAGGACAAGAGGTCAGGGTCAATAGAATGTATAGGGATTATCCTTTGATGATCCAAGGACATACTTTTCTATCTGATCTCATTGAAATGCCCTTCAGAGATTATGATATCATCTTGGGCATGGATTGGTTAGCTAGGCATCATGCCATGATTGACTGTAGACTGAAGACAGTCACTTTTGTTCTCCCTCAGTACAGTGATGTGGTAATACATGGGGAGAGGCATCTATTGCCATCAAACATCATTTCAGCTGCACTAGCCAGAAAAATGATCAGAAAGGGGTGTGAAGCATGCTTGGCACATGTGGTAGACACCCAAGTGGGGAGTCCAGCATTAAGGGACATCCCTACAGTATATGACTTTCCATATGTGTTTCCTAATGAATTGCCAAGATTACCTCCAGAGAGAGAACTGTAGTTTGAGATTAATGTTATGCCTGGTGTAGATCCAATCTCCATAATACCATACAGAATGGCACCAGCAGAGTTGAAGGAGTTGAAGGTACAGTTGCAAGAACTACTTGAAAAGGGCTTCATCCACCCTAGTGTATCACCTTGGGGAGCGCCAGTATTGTTTGTTAAGAAGAAAGATGGCACTCTCCGCTTATGTATTGACTACCGACAATTGAATAAGGTGATAATAAAGAACAGATATCCATTGCCTCGCATTGATGATCTGTTTGATTAGTTGAAGGGTGCAGCTATATTCTCTAAAATTGATTTACGATCTGGTTATTATCAGTTAAAACTGCAAGAGTAGAGTATTCCAAAAACTGCTTTCAGAACTCGATATGGCCACTATAAATTTCTTATAATGCCATTCAGGTTAACTAATGCTCCAGCTGCTTTTATGGATCTGATAAACACTATCTTCAGACCATATCTCGACCAGGTTGTGGTGGTGTTTATTGATGATATTTTGATATATTTGAGGAATGCAGAGGAGCATGACAGATATTTGCGGATTGTACTACAGACTTTAGGGGAGAAACAACTATATGCCAAATTGTTGAAATGTAAATTTTGGCTGAAAGAAATCTCTTTCTTGGGACATGTTGTGTCAGCTGAAGGGATCAAGGTAGATTCCAGCAAGGTAGAAGCTATCCTTAATTGGAAGCCACCCAGGAGTATTACAGAAATTCGTAGTTTTCTGGCTTTAGCTGGATATTATCATCGATTTGTGAAAGGGTTTTCTATGTTAGCTTCTCCACTGACCAAGCTGCTTTGGAAAGATGTAAAATTTCAGTGGACAGATAAATGTCAGCAGAGTTTTGATGAGTTGAAGAGGTGTTTGACTGAAGCTCCAGCCCTTACTTTACCTACCTCGAGTAAAGAATACATAGTTTATAGTGATGCTTCTTACAATGGGTTAGGCTGTGTACTGATGCAAGATCGGAATGTCATTACTTATGCATCACGCCAGCTGAAACCGCATGAGAGGAACTACACAACACATATCAGAGATAGTTTAAATGAGTACTAAAACACTTTAAATTGTGTGTTTCAGTTAGCAAAGACTCAGGGAAGGGGAAGGAAACATTGAGTCAGGGCCAAGAGATTACACTTCAGAGGTTTGTGCACAACAGTTATTTCTTTTGAATTTTCAATTCAATTAAATTATGACAATTTGTATGTTATTATTTCAAATTTTGGAAAATTGTTTGAATGGAAATTTGATGGATACTTATTGCTTGAAAAAATATTGCAAATGGTTTGAAACCACAGCTATCATATATATTTGATTGAATTCCTCGCTAGCTTATCTAGTGGGAAGAATTGACTGTGAATTCCCTCTCTGGCTGAAGTGTTGAGGTGTGTACCTGTTGAGGACGAATAGGATGAGTACTCATTTATTTGCTAGCTAGCTATGTTATTCCTCACTAGCCATCGGCTTTTGGGACGAATTGGACTATGGAATCATGATTAAACTGTGTGTGTGATTTATTGATATTTATTGAGATATTGTGAAATGGAGTTTAAATTCTTTAGGACATTCTCTGTCTTTTGAATTTAACTATAGTTTTAAGTATCCACTGTTTATATGATTTATGGCTTATGATTTTAAATTGCATTTTCTTAATGTTGTGCACCACTGAGACATTGGCTCAGCGATAGCTTTTTCATTGCTGTCGCAGGTAGACAGATAGACGGAGTAGCAGAGTAGGCTGCTTGTGCTACATTTTGAGATTTAGCTGGGTATATTGAGTATACCATATTTTGTAGTTTTTATTGTAATGTATATGCTCTATATGTATATATTGTACTTGGTCTTGAGCAGTTGTAAACTAAAGTTGTAATATATTTATTTCTTATCTCAGCTTTTGAACTACTCAGTCCTTTTGTAGTCTACTTATTGTGTTGAATTATTATTAGAGTTTGGGATTGAAGAAATATATATTGGAAGTGCTTTTTACAGGTTTTTGAAGAACTGTTTTATTCAAAATACAGATGGCACTCTGTCAAAATTTTTACAGAAATTATTGATACTCAAATTTGTTATTTGGTTTCACTTCAGCAAAAAAAAAAAAATATTTAACACTTGTCAAAAGTGCTCACAACTGTAAAAAGAAGTAAGAAAATGTTTAAAATCCCTTATAGTGTATTTAATGGGTTATTAGTAGAAGAAGTTTGGTAATTCATTTGGTATACTACGGGATCATGTTATGCCTTACGGAGGGGTAGGGTGTGACATTCACAATCGAGGATACTTCACAAAGGACATGACTTATCCAAAAAGTTTGTAATCATGTTTATTCCCAAAGTATTAATATGAGATATAAATAAATTGGAGTGGTGAGTCTCATCCCACATAACAAACATGATAGGCACTTATACACGATAAGTAGGCCGAACCAGTGACGCTTATGACAAGCAAATGGAGTTTACTCTTGTCAATGCATTGTCATCTATCATATCAGTGCATATAATCTTTAAACCTGAGATAATACAATTATCTTGTATATAGGTAGTTTGAGTTTGATACTGCTTTCATACTATTGTGTATGGGTATATGGGCATGTGTTAGCTCCTCTTAGTTATATATGGAGATAGGTATTGATCAAGATGGAATCTGTTACCCTAAGTAAACAGGGATAAAATCTTATGTTCATTTAATTGTTCTTGATGATTCATGTTCCTGGCCAGGACAGATAGATTTAGTCAGAAAAGAGTTTGAGACAAGAAAATCTAATTAATCAAGAATTGGAATTAAAAGAGAACATAATTTTCATAGCAAATGGAGTTTGACATTAACCATGACTCCAGATGGAATTGAGATTTTGTAACAGAGAGATTTTAATGCATGGTAACATATAATTAAAGGTTCATTTAAGGTATTCCTTATTACTGATTGGGTGGCCATGGCATACTATACTAGGTGTCAACCATGGTCTATGAGATGCTTGAAATAATTTAGAGAAATCATTTAAGGTAAGAAAGAGTTCTAATCATATTAAGAGATAATATCATTTCTCATTGCCAATAAGTAATGAGCCCAGTAAGTCACACATCTACACAAGTTAATCACCAAATAAAATGTGATTTAATTGATTAATTAAAGAGTTTAATTAATTAATTAAATAGGTTTGGTTTGCAATAAGATTGCAAAATCAAATATAAGTTATTGGATGTATAGCATAGATTAAATTTATATTTAAAGTGTTTAAATATGAATTTAATTGTGAGAAATTAATTAATGAAGATTAATTAATTAATTAATTTATATTCGTTATAAATTGATTTGAAGAGGAGAAATTACAAATTTGGGTTGAGAACTCAAATTAAAACATAAGGGTAAATTGGTCTTTTCACATGGTAAAATGTGGCACCATGAGATGGTGACACATGGCACCATATAAGCTTGCCATTTGTCTTCCAATCATGAAAGATGATAAAAGTCAAGATTGAATCTACCTTTGACACTTGGCTTGATAAGATTAAGTCAAACAAAAGTAAGATTAGATCATGTGGTGACATGTGGCAAGGGAGTAAGTGAACTTTGACCTAAGTATATAAGTGAAAGGAAGAAAGAAAAACCAAAATCTTCTTTCTTCTCTCCCATTTGGATGGCAACTTTGGGTCTCACTCTCCTCTTTTCATTTCTCAATTAATTCAAAAGGAAAAAGCTTATTTCTTTTGAATTAAAATTGTTAGAAAGTGTTTCTAGCCCATTAAACATCCATACACCCTCATTAAGCTATAAACCCCAATTTCAAGTGGTTGGCAAGGCCTTGGAAGTCAAGATTGGGGCTGCCTGTAACACCCTCCCTCTAGCAACTCCGTACATTCTACTGTTCTTGTGACCAGTGTCGGTCCGGACAACTAGAATGCCCGGAAAAATGTTTAAACTGAAGTGAGGAACCATAATTAACTCAAATATTAACAAGAAAAATTTAGAAAAAATTTTAGAAATAAAATACAACCAAGTTAAATGAGCCGGTGCCCTTGCGATGGGTAACCTAGTGGGAAGTTGCGGTTCTCTCAACTAGGAGCCCTAGACCTGAGGAAAAATTCATAAAATAATTTTTGGGACTCTAGAGAAGGTTCATTGAGATTCCTATGGCATTAGAATGCCAAGAAAATGCTTAGGAAAAATTTTTCAATCAGTACAGACAATTTTGGTTTGTTAAGCCAAACGGAGGGAATTTTGGTCATTTCGCCTTCAGAGGTGATTTTTGGTCGACTTGTCCAATTAAGTAAATAATTATTTTGACATAAAATATGAATAAATATTGCTAAAAATTTAATTGAAAATGAGTAGAAAATAAAAGGAAAGAAAATGAAAGAAAATGGGAATTTTGACATCACTATGATGTCATTAAAACAATTTTAACCAATCACATGAAGACACATGGCTAGCACTCACTTAAAATAGATAAATGGACAGCAAATGAAGGAAAAAAAAATCAGAATTTCCTTTTCTTGCTCCTTTTTGCCGAACCATTGTCCATGGTTTTTTCTTCCACCATTTTTCTTCATGAAAAGCTTTATCTTCCATAAATTCTTACCATTTTTCCCATAAGCCTTAACAATAAAACTTATTCTTAGACCTTGCTAGAGTGATTGGGAGCTAAGAAAGTTGATGAAATTGAAGTTTGGTCAAGAAGGAAAATTGTTAAGTTAAGGTTAGTGCAATTTCTAGATCTCTTCCTTCTTTAATTCTTAGAATTAAGTTAACATGAGATGAAATTTCATGGAAAATGAATGAAATTATGCTTAAATGAAAGACCAAAATTTTGGCCAGCAATGAGAGCTTAGTGGTTTTATGGAATTGAGTTGATTACACATGCCTACTAGTGTGTATTGAATTGTTTATATGCTTTGTTTAATTGGATTGTGGTATTTGCATGAGATGTGAATTGTGGAGGTTAGGGTTTGGACACAAACTTGAGACTTTATTCATGTGAGGATGAAAATAAGTTTTAATGATCAATTAGTGATCATTTGGTTGTGTGTGAACAAGAAATGAAGTGAGTTAAGGCTTGGCATTTGTGTATAGGTGAGCTGCCTTGGCTGACCTGCAGGACTGAGCATGAGTCCAGCAGGTTTGGGCAGCAATAACTAGAGTTGTAGAGGTTCAATTGGTGTAAGGCCAATTGAGCATGAAACTAGATACAAAATGGCACAACTTTGGTGAAGAAACCATGCCCAAAAAACAAAACCAAGTTGACCTAAAGATTGCTCTAATCCGGGTGACTTGCATTTTGCCTGAGCAAAATGACCAAATGGCATTTGTGTATGGGTGAGCTGCCTTGGTTGACCTGCAGGACTGAGCATGAGTCCAGCAGGTTTGAGCAGCAATAACTGGAGTTGTAGAGGTTCAATTGGTGCAAGGCTAATTGGACATGAAACTAGACACAAAATAGCACAACTTTGGTGAAGAAACCATACCCAGAAAACCAAATCAAGTTGACTTAAAGATTGCCCTAATTCGAGTGACCTGCATTCTACCTGGGCATAATGACCAAAATGCCCTCTGTTTAGCTTAACAGACCAAAATTGTCTGTACCGATTGAAAAATTTTCCTAAGCATTTTCTTGGCATTATAATGCCATAGGAACCTCAATGACTCTTCTCTAAAGTCCCAAAAATTATTTTATGAATTTTTCCTCGGGTCTAAGGCTCCTAGTTGCGAGAACCGCAACTTCCCACTAGGTTACCTATCGCTAGGGCACCTGCTCATTTAACTTGGTTGTATTTTATTTCTAAAATTTTTCCTAAATTTTTCTTATTAATATTTGAGTTAATTATGGTTCCTCACTTTAGTTTAAATATTTTTTCGGGCGTTCTAGCTGTCCGGAATGACACATGGCTAGCACTCACTTAAAATAGATAAATGGGCAGCAAATGAAGGAAAAAAAAAATCAGAATTTCCTTTTATTCTTCCTAATTTATTTTTTTTTCCATAGCTATGAAGTACAATTTGTGAAATATAATTCATTTCAATCATTTATTGAAATCATAAATTTATTTGATGTTCCGTAAGTTTTATAGAAAATCCGGCAGAGTACCGGCTAAAAATAGAGGAAACAGTTCTTCGGAACCTATGAAAAACACTTCCAAATTTTTCAATCAATCCCAAACTCTATTTCATCAACAAAATTCCAATATTTCTCATATATACTCCCATTCTCATTCATTCATTTCATATGAAATTCATATAAAAGTCATAAATATATATTCACTTGTTCATTCATAAACACAATTTCCATAATTTACATCAATACTAAAATACATTACATAAGTCTTAATTACACATGAAAAACAAAAGCTAATTACAAAATACCAAAATAAAACCTAGTGTCCTACTAATGCACTAATGACGATGAAGTGACACTATGCAGAGCTGCAGAAAGTCTTACCTAGTCTGTGGTCTACAGGGCTCTCAGTCGATCTCTCCAGAACCTACGCATGGCGAAAAGTAACGCCCTAAGCAATAATGCTTAGTGGTGCAAATAATAAAATAAAAAGAAATAACAGAAAATAATTATGCAAAGGCATGTTCGATGTCTTATGCATAATTTTTAGATCATTATATGTAATCTTTTTTATTTTGTACTCATTATATTCATAATTTCATCAAATTTATTCACTTTCATTTTTTGTTGCCCAAGTAACCTATACTGGATGAATTGACTGGCACTGGGTATCAAGTATCTCGGGCCGTCACACCATCGGTCACATATGTATCTCCCAAAGGTGCAAATGTAACGGCTAATGAGCCATAATAAATATTGGGCACAAGGCCAAGTATCATCACAATGTCAGATTGGCTAAAAGCCATGAAATCACAGAATGGCATAATGTTATGTGCAGTACTGCTAACTGAACCCTATTGGCATGCCAACCAATCCAAACCAATCTTGCTAGGTGTACTAGGGCATGTTACACTTTTAAACTTTACAATTCTTGAAATTTAAGTTTAGGTGTTACTATTCATTTTATTAATCAACTAAAATGTTGACTTTTGCATAGACAATAGGTACATTGGTTTTAATACTCCCAACATACCACATTTTGCATTCTAAAATTGTTGGTATTGGTTGCCAATACCATTTCTAAACTTAGTGTTAGTTGTTCAAAATTTTCAAATTTCAAGCCTTGTTTTACTGTTCCATTAGTCATTTTTGCAGTGGGAATTTGGCAAAGTTGTCAACATGAAAGTTGTTCCTTATTGTGTCTAGTTATATTTCTTTTTTGAATCACTCCATTTGGAGTTTTTTAGCTCAAGTTATGGCCTCAATACCATGACTGGCCGGATTGCCAACTTCCCAGATTTTCTAGACTGACCAAATCTACAAGAGTTTTGTGCAAAGGATCGCAGTCACCTTTTGAACATGTTATGATCAAAATTTGGGTTAGGTTTCTTCATGAAAGTTGTAGGTCTATGTCTCAGCTATTTTTTGGTAAAATTTCAGGTCAATTAGACCTTTCTACACTGAGTTATGACTAAATGAATAAATACTATTTATTTAGTCATTTTGCCCAAGCAGAATGCAGGTCACCCGGATTAGGGCAATCTTTAGGTCAACTTGGTTTGGTTTTCTGGGCATGGTTTCTTCACCAAAGTTGTGCCATTTTGTGTCTAGTTTCATGTCTAATTGGCCATGTCCAATTGAACCTCTACAACTCCAATTATTGCTGCCCAAACTTGCTGGACTCATGCTCAGTCCTGCAGGTCAGCCAAGGCAGCTCACCCATACACAAATGCCAAGCCTCAACTCACTTAATTTCTTGTTCACACACAAGAAAATGATCAATAATTTATCATTAAAACTTATTTTCATCCTTTCATGAACAAAGTCTCAAGTTTGTGTCCAAACCCTAACCTCCACAATTCACATCTCATGCAAATACCACAATCCAATTATACAAAGCATATAAACAATTAATACACACTAGTAGGCATGTGTAATCAACTCAATTCCATAAAACCACTAAGCTCTCATTGCTGGCCAAAATTTTGGTCTTTCATTTAAGCATAATTTCATTAATTTTCCATGAAATTTCATCTGATGTTAACTTAATTCTAAGAATTAAAGAAGGAAGAGATCTAGAAATTGCACTAACCTTAACTTAACAATTTTCCTTCTTGACCAAACTTCAATTTCTTCAACTTTCTTAGCTCCCAATCACTCTAGCAAGGTCCAAGAACAAGTTTTAGTGTTGGGGCTTATGGGAAATATGGTAAGAATTTATGGAAGATGAAGCTTTTCATGAAGAAAAATGGTGGAAGAAGAAACCATGGGCAATGGTTCAGCAAAAAGGACGAAGAAAAGGAAATTTTGATTTTTTTTTCCTTCATTTGCTGCCCATTTATCTATTTTAAGTGAGTGCTAGCCATGTGTCATCATGTGAATGGTTAAAATTGTTTTAATGACATCATAATGATGTCAAAATTCCCATTTTCTTTCATTTTCTTTCCTTTTATTTTCTACTCATTTTCAATTAAATTTTTACCATTATTTATTCACATTTTGTGTCAAAATAATTATTTACTTAATTGGACAAGTCGACTAAAAATCACCTCTGAAGGCGAAATGACCAAAATGCCCTCCGTTTGGCTTAATAGACCAAAATTGTCTGTACCGATTGAAAAATTTTCCTAAGCATTTTCTTGGCATTCTAATGCCATAAGAACCTCAATGACCCTTCTCTGGAGTCCCAAAAATTATTTTATGAATTTTTCCTCGGGTCTAGGGCTCCTAGTTGCGAGAACCGCAACTTCCCACAAGGTTACCCATCGCTAGGGCACCGGCTCATTTAACTTGGTTGTATTTTATTTCTAAAATTTTTCCTAAAATTTTCTTGTTAATATTTGAGTTAATTATGGTTCGTCACTTCAGTTTAAATATTTTTCTGGGCGTTCTAGCTGTTTAGACTGACACTGATCACCGAAACAGTAGAATGTACGGAGTTACTGCATGGAGGGTGTTACAAATGAATAAACACTATTCATTTGGTCATTTTGCCCAGGTAGAATGCAGGTCACCCGGATTAGGGCAATTTTTAGGTCAACTTGGTTTGGTTTTTTGGGCATGGTTTCTTCACCAAAGTTGTGCCATTTTGTGTCTAGTTTCATGTCCAATTGGCCTTGCACCAATTGAACCTCTACAACTCCAGTTATTGCTACCCAAACCTATTGGACTCATGCTCAGTCCTGATTTCAATCATTTATTGAAATCATAAATTTAAATGAATAGTGTTTATTCATTTAGTCATAACTCAATGTAGAAAGGTCTAATTGACCTGAAATTTTACCAGAAAATAGCCGAGACATAGACCTACAACTTTCTTGAAGAAACCTAACCCAAATTTTGACCATAACATGTTCAAAAGGTGACCTACAGTCACTACACAAAACGCTATAGATTTGGTCAGTCCAGAAAATCTGGGAAGTTGGCAATCCGGCTAGTCATGGTATTTAAGCCATAACTTAGGTTACAAAACTCCAAATGGAGTGATTCAAAAAAGGAAATATAACTAGACACAATAAGGAACAACTTTCATGTTGACAACTTTGCCAAATTCCCACTGCAAAAATGACTAATGGAACAGTAAATACAAGGCTTGAAATCTGAAAATTTTGAATAACTAACACTAAGCTTAGAAATGGTATTGGCAACCAATACCAATAATTTTAGAATGCAAAATGTGGTATGTTAGGAGTATTAAAACCAATGTACCTATTGTCTATGCAAAAGTTAACATTTTAGTTGATCAATAAAATGAATAGTAACACCTAAACTTAAATTTCAAGAATTGTAAAGTTTAAAAGTGTAACATACCCTAGTACACCTAGCAAGATTGGTTTGGATAGGTTGGCATGCCAATAGGGTTCAGTTAGTAGTACTGTACATGGCATTATGCCATTCTGTTATTTCATGGCTTTTAGCCATTCTGACATTGTGATGATACTTGGCCTTGTGCCCAATATTTATTACGACTCATTAGCAGTTCTGTTGCATACCGGGAGATACACATGTGACTGATGGTGTGACGGCCCGAGGTGCCTGATACCCAGTGCCAGTTTACCCGTTTATGCAGTCCAGTCATCTAGTATAGGTTACTTGGGCAACCAAAAATGAAAGTGAATAAATTTAATGAAATTATGAATATAATGAGTACAAAATAAATAAGATTACCAATAGTGATTGAAAAATTGTCTGCATAAGACATCAGAACATGCACTACATAATTATTTTATGTTATTTTTTTTATTTTATTATTTGCACCACTAAGCATTATTGCTTAGCGTGTTACTTTTTGCCACGCGTAGGTTCTAGAGAGACCGACCAAGAGCCTAGTAGACCACAGACTGGGTGAGACTTTCTGCAGCTCTGCATAGTATCCGTGTCACCTCACCGTCATCAATGCATTGGTAGGACACTAGGTTTTATTTTAGTATTTTGTAATTAACTTTTGTTTTTTCATGTATAATTAAGACTTATGTAATGTATTTTAGTATTGATGTAAATTATGAAAACTGTGTTTATGAATGAACAAGTGAATATTTATTTATGACTTTTATATAAATTTCATATGAAATGAATGAATGAGAATGGGAGTATATATGAGAAATATTGGAATTTTGTTGATGAAATGGAGTTTGGGATTGATTGAAAATTTTGGAAGTGTTTTTCACAGGTTCCGAAGAACTGTTTCCTCCATTTTTAGCCTAGACTCACGATTTTTATAAAACTTATGAACCTCAAATAAATTTATGATTTCAATAAATGATTGAAATGAATTATATTTCAGAAATTTTATTTCATAACTATGAAAAAAAATAATAAATTAGGAAGAATAAAAATGATTGAAAGGGTGTTTCGGTACACTGTGTGGCATATCTTGCTCGGCTACACTGTAGACGGGTAAGGGGTGTCACACTGCCATTGGTGTGCTTGTGGTGGACAAGCTAGAGGGATAACAATTGGAGTCCTAAGAGCATCCTAAGAGAGGGAGATTCATTGATTGTGCACTTGGAGGTTAGTACTCAAAATCCCTCTTTTTAATTAGGGTTAATGAATTAATTTGTTAATTCACAATTCTTGATGACAAATGAATCATTAGTGCATGCTAAAATGTATTTTGGTATGCTTTTGGGCATTGAAATTGATTAAGTACATAACTCATCAAGTATGGTGCATGTAACCTTAGATTAAATTTTAAATTTCAATGCTCTAATGCCCTAAATTCCATGCTTCCATGCCTTCAATTAGTATCAGAGCCACTATATTTGCCATTAGAATTGATTTTGAGGATTAATGGTGTGATTGGGTTAAGTTTGGGTTGATTTGAAGTTGGTTCGGATCAAGAAAACCCTAAAATGTCAAATCGCCACTAACAAGTACCGACAATGTTCTAGGTTTTTACATGGCCCAGGGCCTGTTTTCATAGTACACGGGTTTGTTGACAAGCACCATGGGCATGTTGTTCAACGACATGGCCCGCATCCATTTTCACTCCCTGCCCCATGTCGTTTAGCGTTAACATGGCCCAGCCCATGTTCGGGAGTGCCTCGTGCCGTAATAGTTACACGGGCCATGTTTTCCCCTTAGGGTTGTGTTTGGCTTGAATTTTGGCTTTTTATGCAAATGTTGTATAATTTTGGACCCAGAAATAAGCCTTAACCTAATTAAATGGTTTAATTAGGAATTTCAATCACACAAATAATTATGAAAATTGTTTTCATATAATTAAATTTAGAAAAAGTTTCTAAAATTTAAAATTATTTGAATAAGATTCAAATTTAATTTTTAGTTGAATATATGATATTCAATTTAATTTTTAAACATGTATATTTTATTTAATTATTAAATTTTAATATGCATGATAGATGATCATGGACAATTAAAGACCAATGTGATTGAATTTATATCTTTTATTTTTCTTTGGGATGTAAAAATAATTAATTTTATTTTAGAAGCATGTATTATAAATGTTGTGATAACTTATGATGTATTTTCATTTATTTAAGGACTTTAAAAGTCCATATTCTTCTATATTCACCTTGGTATGCCAAGGGTTACAATGTAATTGGATTGCAAGAAGAACAAGAAGGTCAAAAGCATTGGTGGGACTAGTGGGAGGAGATCAAGATCAAGGGTTGATTATGTACTCCTTTAGCAATTCTTGTAAAATGAATGAATAAAATACACCTAGGAATGCCCTTGATTTAATTCTTGGTGGCTCAAAATTAAATCCCTTAGACAGTCCATGATCATACCATATTATTTGTTTATCCATATATGCATGAGATGTATATGAATGTATGCAAGCATGTGATATATGCATGCTAACTAGATAATGTGCAAAGTGAGACCATAATAGTAATTAAGCCGACCACAAAATCTTACAAACAAATGATTAAATTGGTGATGGTATAATTATGGTAATATTATCATGGCCCTCCATTGAGGTAGTTATTTTAAGAAATTTTAAACACTTGCATTGTTAGTTATATGAGCTTGGGAATGATGCATTTGTTTAAGAGATTTTCTTAAGAATAATTGTTATGCGATGTTGTAAGTATGTAAATGGTTGGTGGCCAATAATGGATGTGCCTGAGGTCATTAAAATTATTTGCATGCTTACTAGCTCAATGGGATCAACTTAACTAATGCAAGATAAATCAATAATGGATGTGCCTAAGATTTTGAGCATTAGGGGCCAAATAAATTATTGAACCTCACATGAGATGTGATGGGCAAGGAGTTGCTCACTTATAGTTTATTGTGATTCCAATAATGGATGTGTATGAGGATGATCAATAAGACTATAAGAATTCACCCACTAGAAATCTATTCAACTAGGATTTCCGTTTCCTACTTTAGAAGTGTAGGATTCGCCAAGTTAGTGGGAGGACCAATTTGAATAAAAAACCATAATCATTTTGATTAATTACTTGATACATTTACTAATTAATCTTGTTATTTTCCGCATTTTGTTTTCTGATAATAATGAGCACACCAAAACCACCACCATCCAATATCCTCATGAGTATACTTGATCATAATAGGTTGACAGGACCTAATCTTTCTAATTGGCTCAGAAATTGAAAACTTGTTCTGAACCTAGAACATATTGGATATGTTCTAGATTCGAAGATTCCTGTTCCCTTACCTCTAAGGGCCATTCCAGAGGAACTAGAGACTTTGGACAAGTGGAAGGAGAATGATATGAGAGCCAGATGTTATATGCTTGCTTTTATGACTAATGAGTTACAGAAGCAGCATGAAAACATGCAAAGTGCAAATGAGATCCTCCTTCACCTGTAAGAGTTGTATGGTGAGCACAGTAGAAATGCTAGATATGAGATATCTAGATAGCTATTCCGGATGAGGATGTCAGAGGGACAGAATGTAGGAGATCATGTCTACAAGATGATTCGGCTTATAGAGCAGCTGGAACATCTTGATTTTCACATGGATTTCTAGCTACAGACGGATTTGATCCTTCAGTCCCTACCAGAGTCATTTGGGAATTTTGTGACAAATTTCCATATGACTAAGCAAGAATGCACTTTGGCTGGGTTGCTTAACATGTTAGTTATTGCCAAAAAGAATATGCCGAGCAATAAAGGAAAAGAGGTGGCTTTGGTTGCATCTTCTTCTTTTGCTAGAAAGTCCAAGAAGATGAAGGGCAATAAGAAAAAGAAACCTCAAGTTCCTAGACCTTCCAAGAAGATAGCCAAACAGAAGGGTAAGATCGAATCTGACAAAAGCAAAGGAAAGTGTTTCCACTGCCAGAAGGATGGGCACTAGAAAAGAAACTGCCCAGAATATCTTACATCTCTGAAGGACAGGAAAGATAAACCTTCAGAAAGTATGTCTATATCTTGTTATTTAGATTCTGATAATACTAATAGTTCATCTATAACTTGGGTATTAGATACTGGTGCTAGTTATCACATTTCTTTTGATATGCAGGAACTAGCAAGTAGTAGCAGCTTGCAGTCACGAGATGTTAGACTCCAGATTGGCAATGGCTTAATTGTTAAAGCTTTAGCCATAGGATCTAAATCTTTGTACATGTATGGACATGTTTTGTATTTAAATAATATTTTGTATGTACCTGATGCTTTTAAGAATATCATTTTTGTATCTAGTTTGACAAGAAATGGTTCTGAATTTCAGTTCACAAATGATATTTGTAATATTTATTTTGGAAATGAATATGTTGGCTCAATTATATGCATGATGGACTTTATTATTTGGATAATAATGTTAAATATAAATCTAATGCAAGTAATCTAAATGAATGTAATGCCATGATGAAAATCAACTCAAGTTCAAAACGTCTTTGACACTTAAGATTAGGTTATATTGCGTAAGATAGGATTACTTAAGTCGAGAAAATGAGGATTTTATCCTCATTGGGTTCTGAACCTACTCCAACTTATGAATCCTGCCTTCAAGGCAAAATGAATAAATCACTTTTTGTTGGGCAAGGGTTAAGAGCTGAAAATATTTTGGAACTAATACATAGTGATGTATATGGTCCATTTAAGGAAATGGCTAGAGGTAGTTTTCATTACTTTATTACCTTTACTGATGACAAATCAAGGTTTGGGTATTTGTATTTGATGAAATACAAACATAAATCCTTTGAAAAGTTTAAAGAATTTAAATTTGAAGTAGAAAATCAAACGAAAAAAAGTATTAAAACTCTTCGATCATATCGTGGAGATGAATACATAAGTACTGAATTTGATGAATACTTGAAAGAGCATGGCATTATTTCTCAGTTGACTCTTCCAGGAACGCCACAATTGAATGGTGCATCTGAAAGGACGAATCGTACCTTATTAGATATGGTACGTAGTATGATGAGTTATACTAACATGCCAATCTCCTTTTAGGGATTTGCATTAGAATCTGCTTTGCACATTCTGAATAGGATTCCATCAAAGTCGGTCTCTTCCATACCTTATGAGATATGGTATGGAAGAAAACCAAGTCTTAAGCATGTTAAGATTTGGGGTTGTCCAGCTTACATTAAAAAGCTGAAGACTGATAAATTAGAAACCAAATCAGAAAGGGGTTAATTTGTTGGATATCCAAAAGAAAGTTTTGGATATTATTTTTATTTGCCTGCATCACAAAAGGTTATGATAAGCAGAGATTCCATATTTCTTGAACAACAGTTTATTCAAGAAGGTGGCAAAGGAAGGAAAATAGAGTTAGAATTGGAGAATTCTGACCAACCAACAAATCAGATGGATATAGATCCATCTAGTCAACCTACGCCTATTGATGAAACATCTACAATAATTCCTCATAGATTAACTAGAATATCTCACCCACCAGAGAGATATGATTTTCTTTATGAAGATGAACAAGAGTTGTTTGCTCATGAAGAAATAGATCATGGAGATGATCCTTTTACCTATGAAGAAGCTATATCAGATATAGACTCTTTTAAATGGATTGAAGCAATGAAATCCAAAATTGATTCCATGTATAAGAACCAAGTTTGGGATCTTATTGACCCACCTAAAGGTATTATACCTATAGAAAATAAATGGGTTTTCAAGAAGAAAATTGGATCTAATGGAAAGGTAGAGACCTATAAGGCAAGGCTAGTTGCGAAAGGGTTAATCGACTATGAGGAGACTTTCTCGCCTGTTGCCATGCTTAAATCAATTAGGATTTTATTAGCAATAGCTGCATACTATGATTATGAGATTTAACAGATAGATGTCAAAATAGCTTTTCTCAATGGAAATATTGATGAAAACATTTTCATGGAACAACCTAGGGGTTTTGAATCCCAAGATAGTTTCAAGGTGTGCAAGCTAAGACGATCCATTTATGGGTTGAAACAAGCTTCGAGGAGTTGGAACATCCATTTTGATGAAGCCATTAAATCATTTGGTTTTATCAAAAATGTGGATGAGCCATGTGTATATAAGAAGGTTAGTGAGAGTGCTATCGCTTTCCTTGTCTTATATATAGATGACATTTTGTTAATAGGCAATGACATAGGTATGTTGACAACTGTCAAGGTATGGTTGTCAAATACATTCTCCATGAAAGACTTAGGGGAAGCAACCTATATTATTGGAATTCGTGTAACACCCCTATTTGTATAACCTGGTATATTTTACTATTTCGGTGATCAGTGTCGATCCGGATAGTTAAGGAGATTAGAACCACACTTAAGACAACTAAATAAGCCATAAATACAAATAATTAGTAATTGCTAATTAGTTCAGTATAAATAAGAAAAACAGAACTGAAGAAGTTAAATGAGCCAAGAGTCACAACGATAGGTGACCTTCTCGGGAACGACTGCGAAGTCATTTTAAACTCAAATTTCGAACCGTAAAAAGTGACGTTGCGATCCTTAGGACCCTTATGAACACAGTGGAAAAGAGAAAATCATGAAAAGGAACTGTTAAGCCAGTCAAATAATTAGGTCAGGGACCCAGAAGAAATATGGAATTAATTGCAAACCGGGATGAACCGGCGAGGGGCAATTTGGTCAATTGACCCCAAGAGCTGACTCCTGACCTAACTGTCAAATAAAATCAGAGAAAATAAAATTTCATAATCGAGAATTAAATTAAAGAACTAATAGAAAAAAAAAAAAGAGAAAATGAAAAAAGTGTAGGGAGATGACATCATGCATGACATCATGTATGATGCCATAAAGAATATAATTAATAAATTTACTTAAATTGATTTTTGGTCTTCTTAAGACATAAAAGAAAAGAAAAAAAAATAAAACACAAAAGTCTTCTTCAAAAACGTCACTCTCCCTCTCCCACACCAAAACCTCCATTAAAGCTCAATTTTGAGCTTGCATATTATAAGATTTCACCATAGAAAAGTAAGCCACCATAGTTAAAGCTTGTCTAGGCAACTTGAGAAGAAGATTGGTCATCAAAGAAAGAAGAAAAGAAGAAATAATATTGGAGAAAAGGGGAGTTAGAAGTTACTACACAAAGGTTAGTGATTTAAGTTGCAAATGAGTTTATTGCTTGTGTTTATAACTTAGTTAACTTAGAAAAATGCTTAAAATAAAATAAAAATTTGTTGAGGGACCATGAATGATTTTCAGCCAGCATGTATATGGGAGTATATTTGCATGGTTTGATGGATTTAATTGGGTATATAAACCTTAGTTAGTTGAATGACTATGGTTAGAGGCATGGAATCAAGTAAATGCATGAGGTTAGTGAATTAGGTTTTGGACATTAGGTTTAGAGACCAAAAATGTGAAAAACTTGTAAATGGTGTCTTTGACCTAATTTGAAGTGAAAATGGTCATTTGTGACCAAATGAGGTGTGTTAGAAGTATTGGAATTAAAAGCCAATTCGATTGATAAGGTCATGTGTCGGCAAAGATGACCAAAATCTCCTTTGAGAGACCAAAAATGAAATTTTACAAGTCCAATGGATATGGGACCAATTGGGGATGAAAATAGGCACTAAATGACACAATTTTCATTAAGGAAGTATGCCCAAAAAGTGACTAAAACCTAGTGAACAAATTGACCAAAGTTGAGAAATCACATCTTCAGACAAACCGACCAAATGAACAAGATTTGTTCATTTAGTCATAACTCGAGCTAGGCAGGTCAAAATAACCTGAAAGTTTACCAGTAGTTAGATGAGATATAGACCTAAAACTTTCATGGAGAACACAAACCCAAATTATGCCATTAACCAAATCAAATTACTGATCAAAGTTGGGTCACTGAATCTGCTGGACTGCAGAATTGCCATATGAGCAGTAAAGTTTCAATGGCTATAACTCTCTATATAAAACTCCGATTTAAGCGATTCTTGAAGAGATGGAAACCTAAGACATATTATAACATTTCATATGCAGAAAATTAGACCAAATTATGGACTTAACTTGATCAAATTTCTGAACGAAGTTGGATCAACAAATCTGCAGAACCAAATTTTGCAGCATGAACAGTAACAGTAATTTGGGTATAACTTGAGCTACAAAACTCCAATTGGAGTGATTCAAAAAGGAGAATAAACTTAAGACAATAAGGAACATTTTCTATGAAGAAAGTTTTGCCAAATTTCAACAATAAACTGACCAATGAAACAGTACAATTAGGGACACCAAAACTAAAAATTTGGCAATTTTGCCTAAAAGGCCTAAGTTTTGAGAAAAGGACCAAAACTAACAAGTTTGGTGACTTAAATGTGGTATGTGTGTGAAGTTAGAGTTCCCATACCTATTAAGCCTTAGAAAGTCAACAATTTGACTTGAATAGTGTAGTGAATAGTAACCCAAAACACAAAATTTCGAGAACGTCGAGTTTAGCACGTTATAGTTAGGTAAAAATAAGGCTAATTTATTTTTGGATTTATGTTAAATTATAATACTGAAACACTGTAAAATTGTGTGTTTCAGTTGGGAAGAATACCGGGAAAGAACCCGAGGAACCGAGTCAAGGCCAAGTGGCGACTCATTTGAGGTTTGTGCACAACGTATGCTTTTTTATAATCATCTTCTGCATACTGTTTTGAATAATGTGAAATATTGAATTATGGCATTCTTATGATGTTTGATTTAAATTGTGAAAGTTATTGTGTATATTTGAAATGACAATGTTTAGCAAATTGTTAAGAAAAGTTTTAAAACCACAGTGTCATGATCATATATTTGAACACCTCACTAGCACGACTAGTGGGGGTAATTAGTTTCGAATTTTGATTCCTTCTCTGGAGAAGTGTTGAGGTGTGCCAGTAGAAGAGGATGCGAATTGATATCCATATATTTGAGCTAGCTAGCCTTGTGATGTGATTTCTCTTTAGCCTCTGGCTATTGAGATTCTATTTGTTTCGAATGGCATGATCTAACTGTGGGTTTTATGAAATGTGTTTTGATACTTTAAAATGAACTTGGTTTGCATTTAAAATCTCATAATGCATGATTTGTACTTAATTCTCATGTTCAGCCAAAATTTTGAATAAATGTGATTTAAGTTTTGCATAAAGATTATTTTAGTATGTTGTGCACCACTGAGTCCTAGTACTCAGCGATAGCTTCTATTGCTGTCGCAGATACAGAGACTAGAAGAGCAGCAGACTGAGCTGCTAAGGATTAAAGATCATTCAGTTTGAAGTTATCGGGTATAATTTATACCCTAATCATAAATATTTCTTTTGATGTATGTATTGCATATAAATGTATGGACATGTAAATGGGTCTTGAGCCGCTTGTACAAAATTTGTATGAATTTTGTAATAAAGTTTAGTTTGTAATTTTTTTTATGTAAATTTTGCAAGGATGAATATAAATTGTTTTTCTCTAATGAAATATGAGTGGAACTATTTTATTTAATTTGAATGAAATGTATTGCTAGTATTTTGAGGATTATTGAATTTTGAAAATTGAGAAATGTTGATCGTGGAATCTTGAGATTTGAGATTGATTCAGAATTTGAAGTAGTGGTTGAGAAAAATTTTTAGAAGTGCTTTTACGTGTATTTGAAGAACTGCTTTCTCAAAATATAAACGAGCTCACAAAATTTTTATAAAATTTATGAAAAATAAAATGGGCCAAAAGTTTTAACTAGTTTTTAACTTCAATCAAATGTTTTAAATACCTATTAGAAAACGCTCACCACTTATCAAAAATAAGAAAATTGTTTTAAAATCTCTTGTAGAGTACTTAATGAGTTATCGGTAGGTGAAGTTCGGCAGTTCATTACGTATTCTACGTGATCATGTTATACCTTACAGAGGGGTAAGGTGTGACAATTCGCATCTGTAGACATAGAGTGAAAAGAATAATTGGTTTATCCCAAAGTTTATACTTGGAAAAGGCGTTAAAAAGGTTTAACATGCTTGATTCCAAGAGGAGATTGTTACCAGTAAGACATGGTATCCATCTTTCTAAAGAGATGTCTCCAAAGGCACCTGAAGAAAGAGATAAAATGGCCAGGATTCCATATGCCTCGGCTATTTGAAGTTTAATGTATGCAATGTTGTATACTAGGCCGAATATCACGTATGCTATTAGTTTGACTAGCAGGTTTCAATCCAATCCAGGTTTGGAATACTAGATAGCTGTCAAGAATATCCTTAAGTACTTGAGAAGAACTAAGGATTTATTCTTAATTTATGAAGGCGACGACCTGCAATTGGATGGCTATACTGATTCTGATTTTTAATTAGATATCAATGATAGAAATTCTACCTCTAGATTTGTGTTTATTTGTAATGGAGGTGCAGTTAGTTGGAAGAGTTCCAAACAGAGTACGACTGCTGATTCCACTATAGAGGCCGAGTACATTGCTGCATCAGATGCTACAAAAGAGGCTGTTTGGATAAAGAAGTTCATGACAGAACTTACAGTGGTTCCTTCCATTGAGTTAGCAGTTCCTCTTTACTGCAACAATAGTGGAGCTATCATTCAGGCTAAGGAACCCCGGTCTTACCAGAAATCCAAACACATAGAAAGGCGCTATCACATTATCAGAGAGATAGTTGGACGAGGCGATGTAACCACGCAGAAAATAGCATCAGCTGAAAATCCAGCTGATCCATTCATAAAGCCTATGTCACAAGCTCAGTTAGTCCGACATCTTGAGAAGATGGGTATGAGATACTATAATGAATGGATCTAGTGTTAGTAGAAGATTGTTAGTAGTATGCCTTAGAGCATATCATATTGTATGCATCTTTTACATTTTTAATTAATAAAAGACATTTTCACTTTTCTATTTACATAATTCATTTATGTGTAATTGAAAAGGTCCTTTGATATTTTGTTAGAAATTCTATTCTTAAGTTATTAAGAATATGAGTGACAGTATTTCTAGTACAAAGTATCATAAATTGGTTCATAATCGAGGATACTTCACAAAGGACATGACTTTTCCAGAAAGATTGTAATCATGTTTGTTCCCAAAGTATTAATATGAGATATAAATAAGTTAGAGTGGTGAGTCTCATGCCACATAACAAACATGATAGGCACTTAGACACGATAAGTAGACCGACCCAGTGACACTTATGACAACCACATGGAGTTTACTCTTATAAATGCATTGTCATATATCATATTAGTGCATATAATCTTTAGACCTGAGATAACACAATTAATGTAACTTCCCTCACCCGACTACAGTGTAGCTGAGCAAGGTGTGCTACATTCGGTGCCGGAGCACCCTAACTTATCTCACTTTATTTCTTTGAAAATTTTGTTCTTATTATATTTAATATCAATTATTTTTCGATGGAGAAACTAACGGAGTTTCCCCTATTTTATTATCGTTTGACGTGTTTTACTATTCACCTGTTTGAAAATTTCAATAATATTTTATAATAAAAATCTCATCAATTATTCTCATAATCATCTCATAATTCACATCTCCTTCATATATCTCAATTTTATATTCATTTCCATGCATTTCCATTCATGCACAATTTATATTTCCATTCATGCACAATTTATATATATAAGTTCTCAAGTTTCATTAATTTACATGATTTACAAACTGATTACATAAATTCATAATTTACATGATCTACAAATTAATTACAGTTCCATAATCTATATTTCAACATACAATTCATAGTTTACATTACAAATAATAACTAATTATAATATACAAAATACATAATATGATCTATATGGGCCCTATCTACATGCATTGCTGAGGAGGTAACAACCTTGAACACTCTGCAGATCAGATCTCCAAAATCTCTATTGGTATTCACTGGGCTTTAACTTCAATACCTGCGTGAGGAAACAAATCCATCACGCTAAGCATTGCTGCTTAGTGGTGCAATAATATAATAAGGAAATAATATAACAAGTAAAAATAATTGGAGCATATTTTCTATACTTAAGAATTTTACTGGGTTCATATGAAATTTTCCATACAATATATCTTTCGTCATTTATGTTGCTCTCTAAAATCACTTCTTTCATAAGTTAATAATAATCATTTATATCATGTACAAATAACTCTAAAATTTATACTTATACTTATATTCTTATGAAAGTCATATTTGTAATATTATTTAAGTTATAATTCTTCTACTAATCTTTTTATCACTTCCTTGATACTTTCTAAGTTGTTTATAATCATTTCGTAATATTTAAAATTTTTAGAACTAGTTTAATTTACTTTAGATCATTCTAAGAAACAAATTTTTTGGAGCTAATCTAATTTATTTCAGAACTTCTTCTCATTTATTTACTTTCTAGCATTTTTAATTGTTAATATTCGTAACTTATTTTAATAAATTAGACTACCCAAGTAACCTACGACAGGCTGACTAAATTGGATAACGGGTCGTTGGCACTGGACACCGTGGTGCCTCGGGCCGTCATACCATGGGATGCAGAACGTCAACCACGTATGCAGCCAGTATGGCTAAAAAGCCATGATAACACATAAATCGGGCATTAAAGGCATGAGTGCGAGTATAAAGCCATCAGTACGGGCATAAAGCCATGAATACGGGCATAAAGCAATGAATATGGGCATAATGCCTTTCGCAGTACTGCTATAACAATACCCTATTGGCATGCCAAACTATCCAATCTGACACACATGTCTAGGCAATACAAGGGCACATAATATCATTAAATATTAATATATTGTGTTTTATGACTTCATTATTTCATGATAAATTTCGATTATAATTTATACATTCATTTGATCATTTATATGATCACAATTCACATCAATTATCCTTTTATACCATTGTACTCAAAGTACCTTTCCTTTATACAATAATGAGAACTAATGTCTCATTCATACATTAATATGGTTCATTTATTCATTCATTATGTTATTCATATTGATCATAATTCAAAACAATGGTTCACATGTACTGTTGTATTCAAAACATTTTTCCTTTCTCATTTATTCATTTTATGAATTCTATTTGTGATGGGCATATAAGCCCTAACTACCTATTCACATCAATTAGGTGAATTACTTTTCATGTTTCAAGCAATCCATGAACATTTCATGGATTTCAAATTTATGACCTTAATTTCCCTTTAATAATATAGTTCTTACACTTTGTGTCCTTGTACTACTATTCACATTACTATTCACTCAAATTGTTGACTTTTTAATACATAATAAATTTATTGAATCTAAGTTCTCCAAGATACTACATTTTGCATTTTATTTTTGTTGGTATTGATTTCCAATACCATTTCAAAGCTTATCTTATGTTAATCAAAATTTTCAGATTTCATACCTTAGGTTTACTGTTCCATTGGTCTTTTGTACAGTAAGAATTTGACAAAATTGTCTTCATGAAAGTTGTTCCTTATTGTGTCTAGTTACATTTCTTTTTTTGAATCACTCCATTTGGAGTCAAGTTATGGTCATTTTATCATAACTGGCCGGATTGACTGCACTGCACTTCGGGCAATTTGGTTCTGCCAGATTTGGTGACCTAAGTTTGGTTGGCGATTTGACTAAGTTATGTTCAAAATTTGGATTTATGTTCTACATGAAAGTTGTAGGGCTATGTCTCAAATTTCTACTAGTAAACTTTCAGATCAATTAAACTTTCCTACACTGAGTTATGATCATTTGAACAAACACTGTTTATTTAGTTATTTTCCAAGGACAGCCTGTTGGTCACCCAGATTAGAGTAATTTTTAAGTCAACCTGGTTTGGTTTTCTGGGCAAGGTTTCTTCACCAAAGTTGTGCCTTTATGTGTCTAGTTTCATTTCCAATTGGCCTTGCACCAATTGAACCTACACAACTCAAGTTATAGCTACCCAAACATGGTGGACTCACATCTAGACCTGCAGGGCCACTCAAGGCAGCATACCATTTCAATCCCAATACCACAATGGTCTCCAATTTAAGATCATAATTCATCAAATGGTCACTAATTGACCATTAGAATTTAATTTAAACAACTAAGCATTAAACCATCAATTAAATCTCAAAACCCTAACCCTAACAATCCATCACTTTATCTAACATACACAAATCAACTTCTAACTCTAATATAATTATCAAACATCATTCCCAAGCAATTTAATTCAATCAAATCAACAATTCTCAACCTTCCCCCATGGCTGCCAAAAATTAGAATGTTCATAACATGCATATTTTCTTCAAATTTTCTCCTTTTTCTAACTTAACTGAAGGTTCAAATAAAAATATAAAGAGAGAAGTAAGAGATTTAGCACTAACCTTTATGGAGAGATTTTCTCCCTTCAATTTCCTTCACTTTCTTTGGCTTTCTTGGTAGCCAAACAACTTTCCAAGTGGTGTAGACAAGTTTTAATGAAGGAGGTCTAAGGTTTTGTAGAGGGAAATCAATGAAAATAAAGAGAGATGAAGAAATTTTTTTCATGGAAGAGAGAAAGATAAGAGATTTCCGATAATGAGAGACAAATGAGGAAGATGGCTATTTTGTTTTTGTTTTTATCTCCTTTTTAATAATTTTAAATATGCTTGTTGTGATGTGATTGGTGGAGGCCTTCTTAATGACATCATGTGATGTCAAAATTCCCAATTTCTTTCATTTTTCTTTCTTTTTCTTTTCTACTCATTTTCAATTTAATTTTTAGCAATATTTATTCATATTTTATTTCATAATAATTATTTACTTAACTGGGTAAGTCGGCCAAAAATCATCTCTGAAGACGAAATGACCAAAATGCCCTCCGTTTGGCTTAATAGACTAAAATTGTCTGTACCGATTGAAAATTTTTTCTAAACCTTTTCTTGGCATTCTAATGCCATAAAAACCTCAATGACTCTTCTCTGGAGTCCCAAAAATTATTTCATTAATTTTCTCATGGGTCTGGGGTCGGTAACTGTCTTTACTGATACTTCCCCATACGGTCACCCATCGCTAGGGCACTGGTTCATTTAACTTGGTTGTATTTTATTTCTAAAATTTTTTCCTAAATTTTTCTTATTAATATTTGAGTTAATTAAGGTTCCTCATTTTAGTTTAAATATTTTTCCAGACGTTCTAGCTATCCGGACCGACACCGATCACCGAAATAGTAGAATGTACGGAATTGCTACAGTGAGGGTGTTACAATTCTTCCCCTCTAACAAAAATTTCGTCCTCCAAATTTACCCAGTGTAAGTAGTCGAGGAGCTACTACCTCCTTATTTCTTCACCTTTCCGTGTTATCCTACTTCACTTTCTCGTTAACCTCAATCCTATCCTCAAACAGTTCTGTACTCATCCTTTTTCATCTTAAATACAGTCTCCTTCTCATCTCCATTCGCTATCTCATTGTCTCTTCACTCTCTTATTCCATACCTTAACCTAAAATAAACAGGAAATACAGATCTGCAATAGTGTCACCTCGACTCTTATGAATGCAATGCATGATATGCAGTCTATCTAGGTCCAGAAACGCCTAAACGATGCTCTAATACCAATAAATGTAACATTCCTCACCCGACTACAGTGTAGCCGAGTAAGGCGCGTTACATTCGGTGCTGGAGCACCCTAACTTATCTTACTTTATTTCTTTAAAATTTTTGTTCTCGTTATATTTAATATTGATTATTTTTCGATGGAGAAACTAATGGAGTTTCTCCTATTTTATTATTATTTGATGTGTTTTACTATTCACCTATTTGAAAATTTCAATAATATTTTACAGTAAAAATCTCACCAATTATTCTCATAATCATCTCATAATTCACATCTCATTCATATATCTCAATTTTATATTCATTTCCATGCATTTCCATTTATGCACAATTTATATATATAAGTTCTCAAGTTTCATTAATTTACATGATTTACAAACTGATTACATAAATTCATAATTTACATGATCTACAATTGGGAATTTTGAAATAATTTTAAATAATTTTCGTTCATTTTTAAATTGGTGGGTAAAATTTTCTCAGATATTAAAAACCTTCATTTAAAGTCCAAACATAAATCTAATTTTTAGATATTTAAAATCTCCGTAATTTTTACAAAAATTTCGGCAGAGTGTCGTCTGTATTTTGAGAAAACAGTTCTTCAAAACCTGAAAATAAAGACACTCCCAATATATTTCTCAATCCCAACTTCTTCAAATTTCACAATCAATCTCAACCAATTTCTCAAGTCTCAAAATTTAAACAATCCTCATTTCACAAATCAACACAAGCAATTCATTACACAGTTTAAATTAAATCAAACATTAAAACATCCCATTGAGGTAACCGAATTAATTTTCACATCCATGGGAGCATTACAATTTAATAATGGAAAACTTTATAAGTATATAAAATCTCAAGATAATATTACAATAATTTATATTTGATTACAATCGAAATATATATATTACAAAACAGTTGGTACAACTGCTCAAAGTAAATTTCATATATATAATTACAAAATTAAATCAAAAGCTAATGTACAAGGGTATACCTATGATATACCCGAGGATAATCTCACTGTGTCTTTCAGTAACCTCGCTCAGCTGCTCTACAAATTTTCTTTCACCTGTGACAGCATACAAAGCTATCGCTGAGTGATGAACTCAGTGGTGCACAAACTAATAATTTAAATCTTAATACAAATTATTCTTAACAATTCATAATGAATAAAAATTTAAAATTTCTAAATTCTTCAAAATTCATGACATACAAAAATCGTTATTTTCATTCATGCAAATTATTCATTTGAATAACATTTTGATCAATTAATAACTATTTATTTACATTTCTTTTAAATTCCAAAACAATACAAAAATATTTTGAATCACTAACAAATTATTTATTTCAATCACAATTTATCAAATTATGCATAATTTAAAGGATGTTGCCACACAATTCACACAGTTGATCCCATGACCCAAAATTCAAATAGATGCCGTGTTGTACACCACGACATTTCACATTCTCTCAATAACTGAGGCTAAAAGGGAGAAACGAAGCCTAGCCAGTATGTATGAGTACTCATTCAAATTCTTCCCCAACTGGAAAGCCAGAGAAGAAGTAACTCGCCCCATCTAGTGGAGGAGATATCTCACTAGAGAAGCTAATGAGAATTCACAACAAATTTTGCCATGTCAACTGTCGTTTCAAATAATATTCAAAACAATTTTTATTTACAAAGTGTTTACAAATTATCAACATATTTAATCATCATAAATTCATGCTCAAGGTTGGCAACACATCAAACTTAATATTTGCAATCCTCAAAACCATGCAATAAATCCTTAAATGCATAAGAAAATTTATATTCAAATTATACAATTTCATTCAATAAGTTAAAATTCTCAACACAATAAAAATCATAAATCATACAATAAATTTATTTCAAATCAATTTGGAATTGAAAAATAACAAAAGAGTTAGTTGTGCACAAACCTTAGACAAGTCGCCTCTTGGCCTTGACTCGATTCCTTGGGTTCTTTCCTGGTGTTCTTTTCAACTAAAACACACAGTTTCACAGTGTTTCAGTATCATAACTCATCGTAAATCCAAAAATAAATTCAAATTCACTTATACCTAGCTTTAATATGCTAAACTTGGCGTTCTTCAAAATTTTTTTTTCGGGGTTACTATTCACTACACTATTCAAGTCAATTTGTTGACATTCTAAGGCTTAATAGGTATGAGAATTCCAACTTCACTCACATACCACATTTTGGTCACTAAATTTGTTGGTTTTGGTTGTTTTCTCAAATTCTAAGTCTTTTAGGCAAATTTGCAAATTTTCAGTTTTGGTGTCCTAAGTTGCACTATTCCATTGGTCACTTTATTGTTAGAATTTGGTAAAACTTTCTTCATAGAAAATGTTCCTTATTGTCTTAAATTTATTCTTCTTTTTGAATCACTCCAATTGGAGTTTTTTAGCTCAAGTTATAGCCATTTGAACCATGGCTGCCAGATTGGACTTAACCCAGATTTTGAGGCAAATTTTGGTTCTAGCAGTTTTAGGTCACCAACTTTGGGTGGCCAAATGACTTGGTTAGTGGCATAATTTCAGTTTGTGTTCTTCATAAAAGTTTTAGGTATATATCTCATTTGTCCACTGGTAAAATTTCAGGTCATTTAGACCTTCCTAGCTCAAGTTATGGCCAAATGAACAAACACTGTTCATTTGGCCAGTTTGTACAGGGCAGACTGAGAATTTTCAGATTTGGTCAATTTGTTCACTAGGTTTTGGTCACTTTTTGGGCATGGTTCCTGAATGAAAATTGTGTCATTTTGTGTCTGTTTTCATTCCCAATTGGTCTCATACCAATTGGACTTGTAAATTTTCAGTTTTGGTCCCTCAAAGGGACCTTGGTCCTGCTGCCAGCAGCTTGACCACACTCAATCCGAATTTGCTTTTGGTTTAAACACTTCTAACACACTCCATTTGGTCACAAATGACCATTTCTCACTTCAAACTAGGTCAACTACATCATTTCACCATTTCTTCACATTTCGTCTCCCAAACCATAGGTGTCCAAAACCCTAGTTCACCAATTAATTGCATTTAACCAATTCAATGCATTTAATCATAATTGTTCAACACAATTAAGCTCACATACACTTTCAAATCCACCAAATTCATGCATACAAATATCAAAACCCTAGTTGACCGAAATTTAGGTTTGGTCCTCCAATAATTAATTTCATCTCATTTCTTTAGTTTCTAAGTTCATTTAATCATAAACACATGTATTAAACTCAAAATTCCAAAGTAAATAGTTTACCTCAACTTTGATATTCCATCTTCAATTTTTCTCCTCTTTTCTTCTTTCTTTCTTGCTAAATATTTTTCTCAAAGGAAGAAAATAAGGTTTTATGGAGTGATTGAGGAAGAAATTAGGGTTTAATGGGGGATTTAAAGCTTGGAGCAAGCTTTCATGGAGGTGTGGTAATGGTGGTGTTAAGGGAGAGGTGGGGCGGCAACTTGGTGGAAGAAGAAGACTTTTAATTTTTTTTTCTTTTCTTTTCTTTTTAATGTCTTAGGAAGACCATAAATCAAATTAAACAAATTTTTAATTATGATATTTATGGCATCATGCATGATGTCAAGCATGATGTCATCTCCCTTCACTTTTTCATTTTCCTTCTTTTTTTTATTTATTTTTCTATCAGTTCTTTAATTTAATTCCCGACTCCAAAATTTTCTTTTCTCTGATTTTATTTGACAGTTAGGTCAGGAGACAGCTCTCGGGGTCAATTGACCAAATTGCCCCTCGCAGGTTCAACCCGATTTGTAAATAATTCAATATTTCTTTTGGCTCCCTGACCTAATTATTTGACTGGTTTAACAGTTCTTTTTCGTGATTTTCTCTTTTCCACTATGTTCGTAATGGTCTTAAGGACAGCAGCATCACATTTTACAGTTCGAAATTTGAGTTTAAATCGACTTCGCAGTCATTCCCGAGAAGGTCACTCATCGCTGTGACTCTCGGCTTGTTTAACTTCTTATGTTCTGTTTTTCTTATTTATACTTAACTAATTGACAATTACTAATTATTTGTGTTTATGGCTTATCTAGTTGTCTTAAACATAGTTCTAATCTCCTTAATTGTCCGGACTAACTCCGATCACCGGAACAGTGAAATATACCAGGCTATACAAATAGGAGTGTTACAATTCTCCCCCCCTTAAAATAATTTCGTCCTCGAAATTTTACCTGGTATCAGTCTCTGAACACTTGTGGGTGCTATCTCCTTATGTCCTATTCACGCTCCTAAGCAACTTCCTGGCCTGAATGATGGTTCCTTAGCACTTTAAGCTATACTATTTACTCATCGATTGCTCACCTCGTGTGCCAAGTTTCTTATGAGCTTTTGTCATAAGTTAGATTCAATTTCATTTCAATTTTAGAGGTAAGCAAATCTGTGTGCTAGTGGATCCACTCTTTCTAGGACCTCATACGATCCTATGGATGAGAACTTAGTTTTACTCTTTTCTTATCAAATCTCTTGATCATTTGATGCAACCTTCAGTTTAGTTTAGAATATTTTAGTCTTTTCTCGCTGTTGTTTTAGTAATTATTTTCCTTTGTAGTCTCTTTTTTTTTTTTTTTAAATGACCTTGTTGGTCATATATGAACTGCTTATCTCTTTCTTGGCCATAGGTCCATAGTCATTATCTTACCATTTCTATTTATGACCAAGGCCTATGTGCCATTTTGCACTATCTTGTTTGCTTTTGTTTAACTTATTTTCTTCTTGATAAAATAGTTCGGGATATCGTTACGCGTCTTAAATATGTTGTTTGCCCTAGTGGCAATTCCTCATCTAGTGTTTTTCTCATTTCTTATTGTTCTATTTGTTTTTTTTTTTCTTTCATTCCACAACTTAACTTTAATTATTTTATTTCTTAATTTAATCTTCTTCCTTAACTCGACTGTCGAGTCGTAATTTAGCACCTCTTATCGTCCCTAAATAATCCACTATACTTCAATATTATTTTGATTTGGTCCTCTGACCATTCTAGTCAACACTTTCACTAATATTCATAATGTTTCTTTCTTATATTCGCACCAGCTATTTTAATTTTTACTTCCACAACTCTTTTATCTATCAATATTTTATAGCTTATTTTTCCTCTGGTTTGCGATCATTACCCTTTTTTTTTCAACCATAAACAATTTTTTAATCTTAAGCAGGGAGTCTACCAGACTCTCCTGTTTCCCATGCTATTCAAAAGTTTCGCTTGAATTCTAATCTAATCCTTATGATCCGCACAATAAAATTGTGCTCTTCCTAAAGAATACCTGGCCAACTAGTTTCTATCGAATTACTGTTATTAGTAAAATATCATTTCTTAACTGTTTTATAAGTTTATAATTGTCATCCATAGCATCCTGTTTCTTCTAGGGAAACAAAATTATATTTTGTGTCTTACTGCTACACAAATAGAATATTGTTCCTTACTAAACTTTGAGCAAAACATCCATTGCAATATCAAAACAACTATAAACCCCATATCAGAGATTGGATGACTTAGCCCTATAGGTGTTATTTCTAAATTTTTACCATGCTAAAATCTCCAGTCCCATAACAATTCTTGATGTACTGTAATTCATGCTAGGGTAATGGAGTTTTAACTTTCATTACCTTGCAACCATGATCTTTTGATATTCTAATTATAGAGTTTTAAATCCCGAATTAGGATTTTCAAACTTAGTTCTAGTAATAAAACTCTATTCTGGTATATTTGTACCAAAGCGAAAGTCATTTCTAACTATTCTTATCCTTATGTACTATTGGGTAGTACGTAGCTCTACACAATAAATCTCAAGTCAATATCAGAATCAAGTACTACAAAGACAAACATCAAGAATATTGCATAGTCACTACGATACATCCCAATAGATCAAACTTCCCTATGTCTTATTTCTTTCAAATCCACTAATATCTTAAACTTATTTTGATTATGGTACTTACTGACATCTATCAACAGTAGTACCTTTACTTCTATCTAGGGCAGATATATTGCTATAACTTACTTTTTGATCCTCTTACCTTACCTAATTAGGCTTACTAATTAACTTTATAATTTATCGTAGTTTAGGAGATGTCTCTCACTAGAAACTTTTCCAAAATTAATTCCAATCATGCTTATTATCGCAATTCTTATCCTAAAAGACTAATTACTAACACATTAAAATTTATCTCCATGCAAGGGAATAGCAGTAGAACATATAATTTTGCATTAGCATATAAATAAGTAGAGCCGGAATCAAATAGTACATAATTATTCCTTTCACAAGTTAAGAACATACCAGCAACTACATCTGAAGTCTCTGCTTCTTCCCCTCAATGCATGGCGTTTCCTCTTTCTAATGTATTCCTCTGCTCGGGTTGGTCCATTGTGCGAGGATTACCCGAAGTGCTGTCTCTACTGCTACCTTGCCCCTACTAACTATTAATGAGCCTCTAAAATCAGAACCTTGGACTGATTCCTTTGGTGTAGTATGTGGCATAACTCGACGCACGCTAGTACAATCTCGGGCAAAATGTCCAATTCCACCACAATTGAAGCAGGCTCCAGTGACCCTATGGCATATACCCCAGTGAAATTTTCCACAAATGTCACAGATACGGATAGGGTAGGAACTTCTAGTTCTCTGACGAATGGTTCTTGATTGCTTCCACCCTGAAGATCCACCTCTGTCATACTTAGGGGTTCGGGGTCCCTCAAAATCTTTTCTCTTTCCCAAATTACTACTCAAACTTTGACCGATGGGTTTCCCACTTTTCTCTTTTTCATGCTACTCTTGAGGGGGTTGGGTTTGTACTTGGGCTTGGGCTAACAGATTATCAGCCATTTGCTGAAAGAACATGGCCATCTGCTGGGCCATTTGTGCAGTAATTTGTATAGGAGGGACTGGTGCAGTTGGACCTCTAACGCTCTACGAAATTGGGGCCTCTCCTTGTACGTTAGCTGTATCAGACTGCTCTACCATTTTATCTCCCTTATCCATATCTATTCACGAAATTTTTTTTTTGTACAGCCAACACAAGGAGATTTCTCCCTGTTAGTTCTATTTATGATGTAAATATACTATATGTATCAAACATTCGAGCAGTTGTACTTATCGAAAAATATTTCAAATTCACAGTTTAAAATTTACTTTAAAACCTTTGCTCTGATACCACTAAAACATGTCACACCCTACTCCTCGTAATATGTAACATGCTCCCGTAGTACACCTAATGAATTACCGTACTTCGCCTACCGGTAACCCATTAAATATACTACAAGGGATTTTGAAACAATTTTCGTTCATTTTTAAATTGGTGGGTAAATTTTTCTCAGATATTAAAAACCTTTATTTAAAGTCCAAACATAAATCTAATTTTTAGATATTTAAAATCTCCGCAATTTTTATAAAAATTTCGGTAGAGTGCCATCTGTATTTTGAGAAAACAGTTCTTCAAAACCTGAAAATAAAGACACTCCCAATATATTTCTCAATCCCAACTTCTTCAAATTTCACAATCAATCTCAACCAATTTCTCAAGTCTCAAAATTCAAACAATCCTCATTTCACAAATCAACACAAGCAATTCATTACACAGTTTAAATTAAATCAAACATTAAAACATCTCATTGAGGTAACCAAATTAATTTTCACATGCATGGGAGCATTACAATTTAATAATGCAAAACTTTATAAATATATAAAATCTCAAGATAATATTACAATAATTTGTATTTGATTACAATCGAAATATATATATTACAAAAGAGTTGGTACAACTGCTCAAAGTAAATTTCATACATATAATTACAGAATTACATCAAAAGCTAATGTACAGGGGTATACCTATGATATACCCAAGGATACTCTCACCGTGTCTTTCAGTAACCTCGCTCAGCTGCTGTACAAATTTTTTTTCACCTGCGACAGCATACAAAGTTATCGCTGAGTGGTGAACTTAGTGGTGCACAAACTAATAATTTAAAACTTAATATAAATTATTCTTAACAATTCATAATGAATAAAAATTTAAAATTTCTAAATTCTTCAAAATTCATGACATACAAAAATCGTTATTTTCATTCATGCAAATTATTCATTTGAATAACATTTTGATCAATTAATAACTATTTATTTACATTTTTTTTAAATTCCGAAACAATACAAAAATATTTTGAATCACTAACAAATTATTTATTTCAATCACAATTTATCAAATTATGCATAATTTAAAGGGCGTTGCCAAACAATTCACACAGTTGATCCCATGACCCAAAATTCAAATAGATGCCATGTTGTACACCACGACATTTTACATTCTCCCAATAACCGAGGCTAAAAGGGAGAAACAAAGACTAGCTAGTATATATGAGTACTCATTCAAATTCTTCCCCAACTGGCAAGCCAGAGAGGAAGTAAATCGCCCCATCTAGTAGAGGAGATATCTCACGAGACAAGCTAATGAGAATTCACAACAAATTTTACCATGTCAACTGTGGTTTCAAATCATATTCAAAACAATTTCTATTTGCAAAGTGTTTACAATTCATCAACATATTTAATCATCATAAATTCATGCTCAAGGTTGGCAACACATCAAACTTAATATTTGCAATCCTCAAAACCATGTAATAAATCCTTAAATGCATAAGAAAATTTATATTCAAATTATACAATTTCATTCAATAAGTTAAAATTCTCAACACAACAAAAATCATAGATCATACAATAAATTTATTTCAAATCAATTTAAAATTGAAAAATAACAAAAGAGTTAGTTGTGCACAAACCTTATACGAGTCGCCTCTTGGCCTTGACTCGATTCCTTGGGTTCTTTCCCGGTGTTCTTTTCAACTGAAACACACAGTTTCACAGTGTTTCAGTATCATAACTCATCATAAATCAAAAAATAAATTCAAATTCACTTATACCTAGCTTTAATATGCTAAACTTGGCGTTCTTCAAAATTTGTGTTTCGGGGTTACTATTCACTATACTATTCAAGTCAATTTGTTGACTTTCTAAGGCTTAATAGGTATGGGAATTCCAACTTCACCCACATACCACATTTTGGTCACTAAATTTGTTGGTTTTGGTTGTTTTCTTAAATTCTAAGTCTTTTAGGCAAATTTATAAATTTTCAGTTTTGGTGCCCTAAGTTGCACTGTTTCATTGGTCACTTTACTGTTAGAATTTGGCAAAACTTTCTTCATAGAAAATGTTCCATATTGTCTTAAGTTTATTCTCCTTTTTGAATCACTCCAATTAGAGTTTTGTAGCTCAAGTTATAGCCATTTGAACCATGGCTGCCGGATTGGACTTAACCTAGATTTCCGGGCAAATTTTGGTTCTGGCAGTTTTAGGTCACCAAATTTGGGTGGCCAAATGACTTGGTTAATAGCATAATTTGGGTTTGTGTTCTTCATAAAAATTTTAGGCCTATATCTCATCTGTCCACTGGTAAAATTTTAGGTCATTTAGACCTGCCTAGCTCAAGTTATGGCCAAATGAACAAACACTGTTCATTTGGTCAGTTTGTACAGGGCAGACTGAGAATTTCCGGATTTGGTCAATTTGTTCACTAGGTTGTGGTCACTTTTTGGGCATGGTTCCTAAATGAAAATTGTGTCATTTTGTGTCTATTTTCATTCCTAATTGGTCTCATACCATTTGAACTTGTAAATTTTCTTTTTTGGTCCCTCAAAGGGACCTTGGTCCTGCTACCAGCAGCATGACCACACTCAATCTGAATTTGCTTTTGGTTTAAACACTTCTAACACACTCCATTTGGTCACAAATGACCATTTCTCACTTCAAACTAGGTCAACTACATCATTTCACCATTTCTCCACATTTTGTCTCCCAAACCCTAGGTGTCCAAAATCCTAGTTCACCAATTAGTTGCATTTAACCAATTCAATGCATTTAATCATAATTATTCAACACAATTAAGCTCACATACACTTTCAAATCCACCGAATTCATGCATACATATATCAAAACCCTAGTTGACCGAAATTTAGGTTCGGTCCTCCAATAATTAATTTCATCTCATTTCTTTAGTTTATAAGTTCATTTAATCATAAACACATGTATTAAACTCAAAATTCCAAAGTAAATAGTTTACCTCAACTTTGATATTCCATCTTCAATTTTTGTCCTCTTTTCTTCTTTCTTTCTTGCTAAATATTTTTCTCAAAGGAAGAAAATAAGGTTTTATGAAGTGATTGGGGAAGAAATTAGGGTTTAATGGGGGATTTAAAGCTTGGAGCAAGCTTTCATGGAGGTGTGGTAATGGTGGTGTTAAGGGAGAGGTGGGGCGGCAACTTGGTGGAAGAAGAAGACTTTTAATTTTTTTTCTTTTCTTTTCTTTTTAATGTCTTAGGAAGACCATAAATCAAATTAAACAAAATTTTAATTATGATATGTATGGCATCATGCATGATGTCATGCATGATGTCCTCTACCTTCACTTTTTCATTTTTCTTCTTTTTTTTATTTATTTTTCTATTAGTTCTTTAATTTAATTCTCGACTCCGAAATTTTCTTTTCTCTGATTTTATTTGACAGTTAGATCAGGAGTCAGCTCTCGGGGTCAATTGACCAAATTGCCCCTCGCCGGTTCAACCCGGTTTGCAAATAATTTAATATTTCTTTCGGCTCGCTGACCTAATTATTCGAATGGCTTAACAGTTCTTTTTCGTGATTTTCTCTTTTCCACTGTGTTCGTAATGGTCCTAAGGACCACAGCGTCACATTTTACGGTTCGAAATTTGAGTTTAAATCGACTTCGCAGTTGTTCCCGAGAAGGTCACCCATCGCTGTGACTCTAGGCTCGTTTAACTTTTTATGTTCAGTTTTTCTTATTTATACTTAACTAATTGACAATTACTAATTATTTGTGTTTATGGCTTATCTAGTTGTCATAAACATAGTTCTAATCCCCTTAATTGTCCGGACCGACTTCGGTCACCGGAACAGTGAAATATACCAGGCTATATAAATAGGGGTGTTACATTTGTAATGCTATTTAAGTTATAATTCTTCTACTAGTCTTTTTATCACTTCCTTGATACTTTCTAAGTTGTTTACAATCATTTCGTAATATTTAAAATTTTTAGAACTAGTTTAATTTACTTCAGATTATTCTAAGAAACAAATTTTTTGGAGCTAATCTAATTTATTTCAGAACTTCTTCTCATTTATTTACTTTCTAGTATTTTTAATTGCTAATATTCGTAACTTATTTTAATAAATTAGACTACCCAAGTAACCTACGACAGGCTGACTAAACTGGATAACGGGCTGTTGGCACTGGACACCGTAGTGCCTCGGGCCGTCATACCATGGGACACAGAACGTCAACCACGTATGCAGTCAGTATGGCTAAAAAGCCATGATAACACATAATCGGGCATTAAAGCCATGAGTGCGAGCATAAAGCCATCAGTATGGGTACAAAGCCATGAATACGGGCATAAAGCCATGAATACAGGCATAAAGCCTTTCGCAGTACTGCTATAATAATACCCTATTGGCATGCCAAACTATCCAATCTGACACACATGTCTAGGCAATACAATGGCACATAATATCATTAAATATTAATATATTGTGTTTTATGACTTCATTATTTCATGATAAATTTCGATTATAATTTATACATTCATTTGATCATTTATATGATCACAATTCACATCAATTATCCTTTTTATACCATTGTACTCAAAGTATTTTTCCTTTATACAATAATAAGAACTAATGTCTTATTCATACATTAATATGGTTCATTTATTCATTCATTATGCTATTCATATTGATCATAATTCAAAACAATGGTTCACATGTACTATTGTATTCAAAACATTTTTTCTTTCTCATTAATTCATTTTATGAATTCTATTTATGATGGGCATATAAGCCCTAACTACCTATTCACATCAATTAGGTGACTTACTTTTCATATTTCAAGCAATCCATGAACATTTCATGGATTTCAAATTTATGACCTTAATTTTCCTTTAACAATATAGTTCTTACACTTTGTGTTCTTGTACTACTATTCACTCAAATTGTTGACTTTTTAATACATAATAAATTTATTGAACCTAAGTTCTCCAAGATACCACATTTTGCATTTTATTTTTGTTGGTATTGATTTTCAATACCATTTCAAAGCTTATCTTATGTTATTCAAAATTTTCAGATTTCATACCCTAGGTTTACTGTTCCATTGGTCTTTTGTACAGTAAGAATTTGACAAAATTGTCTTCATGAAAGTTGTTCCTTATTATGTCTAGTTACATTTCTTTTTTTGAATCACTCCATTTGGAGTTTTGTAGCTTAAGTTATGGTCATTTTACCATAACTAGCCGGATTGACCTGTACCCAGAATTTCTGGGCAATTTGGTTCTGCCAAATTTGGTGGCTTAAGTTTGGTTGGCAATTTGACTAGGTTATGGTCAGAATTTGGATTTGTGTTCTTCATGAAAGTTGTAGGCTATGTCTCAACTTTCTATTTGTAAAATTTCAGATCCATTGAACTTTCCTACACTGAGTTATTATTATTTGAACAAATACTGTTCATTTAGTCATTTTCCAGGGATAGCCTGTTGGTCACCCGGATTAGGGTAATTTTTAGGTTAACTTGGTTTGGTTTTCTGGGTAAGGTTTCTTCACCAAAGTTGTGCCATTATGTGTCTAGTTTCATGTCCAATTATCCTTGCACAAATTGAACCTACACAACTCAAGTTATAGCTGCCCAAACATGCTGGACTCACATCTAGACCTGCAGGGCCACTCAAGGTAGCATACCATTTCAATTCCAATACCACAATGGTCTCCAATTTAAGGTCAAAATTCATTAAATGGTCACTAATTGACCATTAGAATTTAATTTAAACAACTAAGCATTAAACCCTCAATTGAATCTCAAAACTCTAACCCTAACAATCCATCACTTTATCTAACATACACAAATCAACTTCTAACTCTAATATAATTATCAAACATCATTCCCAAGCAATTTAATTCAATCAAATCAACAATTCTCAACCTTCCCCCATGGTTGCCAAAAATTAGAATTTTCATAACATGCATATTTTCTTCAAATTTTCTCCATTTTCTAACTTAACTCAAGGTTCAAATAAAAAATATAAAGAGAGAAGTAAGAGATTTAGCACTGACCTTTATGGAGAGATTTTCTCCCTTCAATTTCCTTCACTTTCTTTGGCTTTCTTGGCAGCCAAACACCTTTCCAAGTGGTGTAGACAAGTTTTAATGAAGGAGGTCTAAGGTTTTGTGGAGGGAAATCAATGAAAATTAAGAGAGATGAAGAATTTTTTTTCATGGAAGAGAGAAAGATAAGAGATTTCCGACAATGAGAGACAAATAAGGAAGATGGCTATTTTGTTTTTGTTTATGTTTTTATCTCCTTTTTAATAATTTTAAATATGCTTGTTGTGTTGTGATTGGTGGAGGCCTTCTTAATGACATCATGTGATGTCAAAATTCCCAATTTCTTTCATTTTTCTTTTCTACTCATTTTCAATTTAATTTTTAGCAATATTTATTCCTATTTTATTTCATAATAATTATTTACTTAACTGGACAAGTCAGCCAAAAATCATCTCTGAAGACAAAATGACAAAAATGCCCTCCGTTTGGCTTAACAGACTAAGATTGTCTGTACCGATTGAAAAAATTTTCTAAACCTTTTCTTGGCATTATAATGCCATAGAAACCTCAATGACTCTTCTCTGAAGTCCCAAAAATTATTTCATTAATTTTCTCACGAATCTGGGGTTAGTAACTCCCCGTACGGTCACCCATCGCTAGGGCACCGGTTCATTTAACTTGGTTGTATTTTATTTCTAAAATTTTTTCTTAAATTTTTCTTATTAATATTTGAGTTAATTAAGGTTCCTCACTTTAGTTTAAATATTTTTCAAGACGTTCTAGCTGTCCGGACCGATACCGGTCACCGGAACAGTAGAATGTACGAAATTGCTACAGTGAGGGTGTTATAGTTATCTTATATATATGTGGTATGAGTTTGATACTACTTTCATACTTGTACTGTGTATGGGTATATGGCCATGTGTTGGCTCCTACTAGTTATATATGGAGATAGGTGTTGGTCAAGATGGAATCCGTTACCCTAAGTAAATAGGGATAAAATCCTATGTTCATTTAATTGTTCTTGATGATTCAAGTTTCTGGCCAGGATAAATAGATTTAGTCAGAAAAGAGTTTCTGACAAGAAAATCTAATTAATCAAGAATTGGAATTAAAAGAGAATATAATGTTCATAGCAAATGGAGTTTGACATTAATCATGACTCCAGTTGGAATTGAGATTTTGTAACAGAGAGATTTTAGTGCATGGTAACATATGATCAAAGGTTCATTTAAGACATTCCTTATTATTGATTGGGTGGCCATGGCATGCTATGCTAGATATCAACCATGGTCTATGAGATGCCTGAAATAATTTAGAGAAATCATTTAAGGTAAGAAAGAGTTCTAATGATATTAAGAGATAATATCATTTCTCATTGCCAATAAGTAATGAGCCAAGTAAGTCACACATTTACATAAGTTAATCACTAAGTAAAATGTGATTTAATTGATTAATTAAAGAGTTTAATTAATTAATTAAATAGGTTTGGTTTGCAATAAGATTACAAAGTCCCTAGCATTACTTGAAATCAAATCTAGGTTATTGGATGTATAGCATAGATTAAATTTATATTTAAAGTGTTTAAATATGAATTTAATTGTGAGAAATTAATTATTAGAGATTAATTAATTACTTAATTTATATTCAATATATATTGATTTGAAGAGGAGAAATTATAATTTTGGGTTACAAGTATAGTGGCACAATAAAGGGCTTAGCCCCAATCATCAAGTCTCATCATGTCTCAAAAGCTAAAAATACTGTCCAAATCATCAGCAAGATTTCGAACTCAAAAAGAGTTATAAGTACAGTGGATAAAACTTAAAAAATAATACAAAAGGCACAACTCCATCAAAGAAAGCTAAAAAGGGAAAAGGGGCATGAAGATTATCTCATTGTTTTGATTGCTCTTTCTTCTACCAGACAAGTTGTTGTCTCCTAGTGATCCATTCCTTGGCTTGCTGGCATATGGAGCTCAGTGAAGTTATAAGTCACTCTAAGCAAGCTTCCTTATTAGTCTGCAAGAAAAAAAAAATCTATGTTGTACCTAAATAAATGGAGAAGCTTTGGACTAGAGCAAATGGAGCAAAAGTAGACAAAGGAGTCGCTATAAGCAAAAGTCAAGTCTCAATAAGTTTACTATAAGTAAAAGAAGGTAATGGAGGTACTTAGAGTAATAGTTGTGGTAGTGTGGGATGCCAAACTCCCATAGCTATACTAGAGGAATTGAACAGTCCATGGAAAGTCATCTCAAAGCAAGCAAGTAAGTGGATTAGTTTGTGCACAAGAAGAATAATGATACTCACTAGGGTAGGTGGATGAAGGCCTACCTATGATGGCAACACTAGAGGTAGCAAAACATCTCTTGAGAGTCCTGGTGGATGCCAACTCAGCTCTTACTGCTAAAGCACAAGTGCAGATAATAATGAGGCTTGAAGGTGCCATCTTTGCCTTAATGTGTTCATTATTCTAATGTTTTCTTGTGAGCAAGGCTAGGGGAAGTTAGAAATTAGGTTCTGGTGAAGTATACATGTGTTTAAGAGTTAAAGTTGAATGACTGGAAATGTGTTCCATGGGCTTGCCTCTATATGTTCTTGGGAATTTCCTTAGATTTTGGAGAGGGTTCTTTTGGGTTGTTTCTATAATGTGGCTTGATTTCCTAATTTGGGGTGGAGACTTTGTGGTTTGGGTTGGTATGATTGTACTAAATTTTGGCACTATGAAGTGTGGAAATATGCTTTAAGCATTTGTGCATATTTAGTATTAGGTTGGTATAAATTTAGTACAAGACAGTTTGAGAAATAATGAAGGAATTTATGGTGTGTGAAGTGATTGTTAAGTTGGTATAACTGTGCAAGAATGTATTTACAGTTTGTCCATATTGGGCAAGCAATAAAATTAATGGTAGTACTACAAGTCAATAAGTTTGCAAGTAATATCGTCTAAAATTTCCCCAAAAAGTAGCAAAAGGTCGATTTATGCAATGGGTGCCAGTTTGCAGTGAGCAATAAAATTAGTGCTGTAATGCCCTCACTCTAGGTAGTCCGAACATTCTACTATTTCGATGACTAATGTCTGTCCGAACAGTCAGAATATCTAGAACTACACTTTAACTAGAGTGAGGAGGCATAAATTGACCGAATAAAGACCAAGAAAAATTAAGGAAAAATAAAAGAAATGAATTGCAAATGAGTTAAATGAGCCAGGGTCACAGCGATGGGTGACCGTATGGGATAGCGATTGTGAAGATAGTTGCTGACCCCAGACCCACGAGGAACCCTAGGGAAATAATTTTTGGGACTCCAATGAATAGTTATTGAGTTCTAAATGACATTAGAAATGCCAAAGAAAATTCAGGAAAATTTATTTATCGGTACAGACCAAAAATAACCCGGTGAGCCTAATGAAGGGCATTTTCATCATTTCAACCCCAGAATTAAATTTTGACCAAAATGTTAATTAAAATGAGAGAAATTAAAAATACATAAAATAAATTAAAATGATGAATGATGGTAGAAAAAGTAAAAGAAAAGAAAAGAAGAGGAAAAAGGAAAGAAATAAAAATTTAAATGTATTTATTATGTGAGCATGACATAAGGATGAATTAATTAAAAAAAATTTTTTTAACCCAATTAAATTAAAACAAATATATATATATATATAGGACAAATTTTATTTAATGCCTTCTTATTTCCTTTGGTCTTTTTCTCCCTTCTCCCTCTTTTAGCTGATCCACCATGGAAACATAGTTCCTACCATTTTCTTGATTTTAAAGCTTAAATTCCTCCCTATCCATCAACTAAAATCCCTAAAGCCCTTCACAAAAATTCATCCCCGCATCAAGAGGAACATTTTGATTATCATAAAGTGAAGAAATTCCAAGGTTTATACAAGCCAAGAAAGAGATCAAAGAGGTTAGTGCACTAAACAACTTTCTCTTCTTTTTTTAACTAGTAAAAGCATGCCAAACTAAGTGTAAATCTTATGAAAATTAAAAGAAATCTTGAGAATATGGGAACTTAAATTTTAGGCAGCCATGAGGGTTGTGTGAAATTGATGACTTTAATGGTTTTAATGTTAGTAGTACGCCCTAGAGCATATCATTTAGTATGTATCTTGTACATATTTTTATTAATAAAAGGCATTTCCACTTTTCCATTTACATAATATATTTATGTGTAATAGAAAAGGTCCATTGATATTTTGTTAGAAATATTATTCTTAAGTTGTTAAGAATATGAGTGACAATATTTCTAGCACGAAGTATCATAAATAGGTTCACAATCGAGGATACTTCATAATAAGGACATGACTTATCGAGAAAGATTGTATTCATGTTTGTTCCCAAGTTATTTATATGAGATATAAATAAGATGGAATGGTGAGTCTCATGCCATATAACAAACATGATAGGCACTTATAAATGATAAGTAGGCCGAACCAGTGACACTTATGACAAGCACATGGAGTTTACTCTTGTCAATGTTTTGTCATAAATCATATCAGTGCATATAATCTTTAGACCTGAGATAGCACAGTTATCTTGTATATAGGTAGTTTGAGTTTGATACTGCTTTCATACTTGTACTGTGTATGGGTATATGGGCATGTGTTGGCTCCTACTAGTTATATATGGAGGTAGGTGTTGATCAAGATGGAATCTGCTCCTCTAAGTAAATAGAGATAAAATCCTATGTTCATTTTATTGTTCTTGATGTTTCAAGTTCCTGGCCAGGACATATAGATTTATTTAGAAAAGAGTTTCTGATGAGAAAATCTTTTTAATCAAGAACTGGAATTAAAAGAGAACATAATATTCATAGCAAATGGAGTTTGACATAAACCATGACTCCAGATTGAGTTGGGATTTTGTAACAGAGAGATTCTAGTGCATGGTAACATATGATTATAGGTTCATTTAAGGTAAACCTTATTACTAATTGGGTGGCCATGGCATGCTATGCTAGGTGTTAACCATGGTCCATGAGGTTCATAAAATGATTTAGAGAAATCATTTATGGTAAGAAAGAGTTCTGATGATATGAAGAGCTGATATCATGTCTCATTGGCAATTAGTGATGAGCCTAGTAAGTCACACACATACACAAGTTATCACCTAATTAAATATGATTTAATTAATTAATTAAAGAGTTTAATTGATTAATTAAATAGGTTTAGTTTGCAATTAGTTTACAAAGTCCCTAGCATGACTTGAAACCAAATCTAGATTATTGGATGTATAATATAAGTTAAATTTATATTTAAAGTGTTTAAATATGAATTTAATTAATGAGAAATTAATTAATAGAGATTAATTAATTAATTTATATTTGATATAAATTAATTAGAAGAAGAAAAATAATTATTTTGGGTTGAGAACTCAAAATTAAGACACAGGGGCATTTTGGTCATTTTGCAGTGTGACACGTGGCACCATGAGATGGTGACACATGGAATAACACATAAGCTTGCCAAATGTTTTTATAATCATGTAAGATGATTAAACCTTGGCACAATGTGATTGGGTCACTTAAACCTAGAGCTAATCAAAGGGTGAGATGTGGCAAGGGTTTAATGTGTTAACCTAGCTATTTAAGTGTTGTTATGAGAAAATAAAAAACAACCAGCAGCCACACTCCTTTGTCACGCCATTTTGCAGCCCTCCCTCTATTCTTCTTCATCTCTCATCAACTCAAAGAGATTAGCCATCAATCTCTTGAATTAAGAACACTAGAAATTATTTCTAGTGTCCTGTTTACATCTCTAATCTCTTAAAAGGCAGAACTTAAATTTCTAATTAATAGAAAAGGCTTTAGAAGCTGTTCAAGGGCTGCCATAGGTGTTCTTGGTGTGGACAAGCTAGAGGGACAACATCTGGTGTCCTGAAGACGAATCTCAAAGGCGCAGACACGCTGCAGTGCATCAAGAGGTTAGTGTAATCGTTCTTGATTTAATCTAGGGTTACTGCCCGCAGGGATAATCATTGACAGACAACATATGTCTAAGATGATTATTCTATTGGCTTTATGCCTGCTCGATGGCCATAGTACCAATTTTCATTATTACTGGCTTATTTTTGCCCGCTGGCTTTGTGCCTGATATGACCGTTGTATACTGGGTAGACATACGGATGTTTAGCTAGTATACTCCAGTGTATCCTGTCTTTATAGTCTGTCATAGGTTACTTGGGCACAATTATGATAAATAAAATTTTAAATTCAAACAAGTACATGAGAGAACTATTAATATAAATTATATAAGACCGAATATAACATACATGACTAAAAATATCCCAATTAACTTAATTGCTTCCAAAAGACTGTAAATTCGTATAATTGTATATTTCTTTATAATGTTATGTGTCGCAAGGTGTTTTGCGATCGCCTGGACAAAAGCTCTTCACTGAAGTGGGAAAGAGTGAGGAGTCGCCACTTTAATTTTGAGGGAAATTAAAGAAAACCATTTGTGAAAAAAAATTAAAAGAAACCACTTCGAAAATAGAGATTCTAGGTTCGGGGTCCATATACGGGCGGGGAAGGTGTTAGGCACCCCGCCTCGTCCTTCAATGAAAGTAAATAGATTTAATGTTATGCTCTTTTATAAATTAAAAGGGTAATTAGAGGGGTTAGGATAGTGATGATGTTAATCCTTTGTGTAAAATAAAGGAATATTTGATGTCTCACTAATTTTTGGGTTGCCCAAGAACATGAGTTCGTGAGATGGCCCTTTAGTGAATAGGTGTTTGAATGAAAATTGTCTTGTGTATTGAAGTTGTATTGTTTAATCTAGAATTTTGTTAAGAAAGCTCGGGTGAGGAGTTTCTTCTGATCTCCAAACATATTTTATTAAGAGTTTTAGGTGGGGAACTTCGGATAAGAATTCTCCTCCGATCTCTGTGTTTTTGTTTGAATGAGGATCGGGTAAAAACTCTCCCCCGACCTCTTAAAGTATTCGTCTTAAGGTTTTAATGAAGGATCTCGAATAAGAACTCTCCTCCAATCTCCGTGTTTTTTATTTGAATGAGGATCAGGTAAGAACTCTCCCCCGACCTCTTAAGGTATTTGGTTTAAGTTTTTAATGAAGGATCTCGGATAAGAACTCTCCTCCGATCTTCGTGTTTTTTATTTGAATGAGGATCAGGTAAGAACTCTCCCCCGACCTCTTAAAGTATTTGGTTTAAGGTTTTAATGAAGGATCTCGGATAAGAACTCTCCTCTAATCTCCATGTTTTTTATTTGAATGAGGATCAGGTAAGAACTCTCCCCCGACCTCTTAAAGTATTCGGTTTAAGGTTTTAATGAAGGATCTCGGATAAGAACTCTCCTCTGATCTCCGAACTCTTTGGCTGGCTACATCTAATCTCTTTCGGTTACCAGTCTGGGGTCCTATCTCGATCCCCGCTTTATTATGCTATTTCCTAAACTAGCTTAATAGCCCGACATCATGACTTTTCTCTTGATTCCCTATTCATTCTTTGTTTGTTTTAGTTATTTTAAAAGACACTATCGCGTTAGGATATTGCTACCAACACTTTGCTAAATTACCTAGAAGCTACTTGTAACCGGAACACTTATATTTGAAGGAAATAAAAACTAAGAACAAATAAATAATGTGAACTGGAGAATAGAAAAAGTACACTCAAGAGAGTAATTATCAGCTTGAAGGATCCGCATGGAGATTTTTAGTATAACTGAACTTAATGAGAATTTTAAGAAGAAAAACAGAGAGCGTAAGACGAGAGTGTTCGGAAAGGTGACAGTCTAGACACTTACCTGTGTGAGGTCGAGGTTATCAAACTGACTTTGAAGATTACAAATATTTCTACGTTGAAGGCTGATGATTCCGGGACCAATGCTTACTTTGAGATTGCGAGAACCAGGTTGAAATGCAGTTAAGTCGAAGCTACGGCTACCTAGTCAGAATGAGATCAAGCTGAGAGAAGAATATGTAGATGATGGGGTGATGAAGGCAAGACTGAACGGGAAATGGTATGGCAGAGTGATGAACAAACTGAAAATAAAGGATTTCAGGATTCGAAAACTCTATCAATGGAGACACTCGAGAAAACTAGTTTTTGAAGTTTCTCAATTTTTATGCAAGCTTAGAATGGCAAAGCAGCAAGACTGAATTAAATTTCAGAGCCTTTCCACTATAATCACCACCACCTTTTTTGTCCGTCCTCTATACAGTATTGCATGTAGGTATTTATAGGGAACGGGTGCTCCTAATGAAAGGTCGGGATCTCTCCTATGGAGATGGAAGGTCTGGATTTCAAAGGACATAATCTAATGTCTGAGAATTAAAGAGAATCAAAATGGATAGTTGGGATCCTATCCAGAATATTTGTCCTTTCTCTTTCTAATCCAACGGCTCAGGATCCTGCCTTACAAGATGGATCCGAGGGCTGGGAATAAAAGGCGCTAGACCTGTCATTTGTTTTCGATCCAAGGGCTCCGAGTTCATCCTTGCAAGTATAATCAACGGTGGGGATTGTGATGCACAGAACAGTCATAACTGTTTTTGGCATCTGTCAGCAATGTGGGCGATTCTACAAATGAGGCGTGCCGTGAAGATTTGATCCTGCCTGCAACGCTTTAACTACCTCGGCTCTGATTATGTAGAGAGTTTTTGGAAGTTATCTCATCCTCTTTGTGCTTTCTGATCTCTTATTTCTTCCGATCTATTATGACCCTTTGTCAATCTCTCATATCGGGCCCCTCTTCCGATCTCTCCCATTCTATAACCTTCCCCTCTATCCGAGCTGCCTCAGTCAAAGCATTTAATTCTTCAGTTATCGATGCATCCGCTTCGGTTTTCGTCTGTAATAAATGCTCAGGCCCCCTATATATATGCCTCAGCGGGGAATCTCTCCCACATTTCATTTCTCTTCTTTCCATATTCCACTTCTCTTGTTCTAGTTTCTCCGGTAACGATTCCAGCCATGGTGACCGCTTTTGATCTTTTTTTGACTGTTCTCTTTGCTCCTCGACTAAAAATTTATGATCCTGGTGATCGGAGAATCATGATAACCACATCTGATGACAGTGAGAGAACCGAACTAATTTACTGATCAAGATCGAAAATATCAATCGTGTCGATCTCGAGTCGGTCTACCAATATAATTGGTGAACCGATTTCGGGCGAGAATACTGCTAATTTCCCTTTTAATATCAGTAATCGCCTTTTGAAGTTCATTTGGCTCCTCACCACATCGGGCATCTCGACTGCAGCTCGGTTCTGGTCGATGAGATCGACGATGACTCCACTCACCATCATGAGAGTCATAGTCACTCCATCTGAGTTGCACATCTATCCAATGCCTACGGCTGGCTTTCTGATCAATTACATCTTTTGACTCAGCCACAAGACTAGGCTTTGACATAGGTCCTTACTAGGTAGGATGTAGTGCCGATCTTTAGAGATCGCCCAAATGATGTAATCTGACCTTTAAAGGTTCTTAATGATGTAATCCGATCTCTTGAGATAGCCCAAATGATGTAATCTGACCTTTTGGAAATGAAATGAAATTTTATTTGACGGTTATCATTTAATTATTGCATTGGTTATTTTTCGATCCCTGATGTGCGTATCCGATCTGGTTCCTAGCTAAATCATCCTTAGCTGATCTGTGACTCTGAACATCCGCCTTAATCCAACGACCATAGCCAGTCGATCTCATTTTATTTTATTTATGGTGTTTCTGGAATCTTCCTGTGACGTGTCAGGAAAGCGGGCGGATTCCACTAACCGATGCGTCACTTGGGACACTGTGAGCATTGAATGCTCATATGGGTATAAATAGGGGAAGGGTCAGTCAGTTGTTCCCTTATGTCATTTTCAGCACTTTGCGAGTGATTCCAAAATTCTCTCGTTTCTTTAAGTTTTTCCAACGCCGATCACATTCCAGTAAGGGTTTTGATCTTTTCTTAGTTAAACTTCTTTGGTATCTTTTGAAAATGAGTGGCGTTGAGGGTTAGAGAGCTGCGAGTTCGTCTTTTGTCCATGTTTCGTGGACCTCGGAAGAGGGTGACGTGATTAGATCGGGTGGTCAAGCCAGCAGAGCCCTCGTCTCGGTAACTAGTTCGGGTGCCAGACCAAGGTGAAGGACATCTTTAAGAAGAGACAACTTGCCAATTGATGAGTTGCCTTTAGTCTTGAGAGAAACCGATCTCCAATCTATAAGCTAGGAGTACAATCTGCGGATCAACTCCTTTGAACTGATCAAATGCCATGGCGATCATCGGGCTGACCATTTCTTTGATGAGGGCGATCTCATCATGGTGTATGAAGAGCAACTGAAGGCCGGGCTCTGTTTTCCCCTGGACGAATTTTACAAGGCTGTCCTAAAATTCCACCATGTCTCGGTAGCCCAAGTGCATCCGAACTCCTGGCGGACTCTAATAGCCTTCCAGGGCCTCTACCGAGCTAAGGGACTGGAACCTACAGCCAAAGTTTTTGCCGAGCTGCATAGGCTCGCCCAAAGGAAGGATGATGAGTTCTGGTTCTTCCAAGCTAAGCCTCATTGTTCTCTTTTTACTGATCTTCCTTCTTCATTGAAGAATTGGAAGAACCGATTCTTCATTTTGAGGAGCAAGATTCGGAATGGCTTTGAGGGCATCCCACGGAGTTGGCAACACCTGGTCGCTCCGATCCCAAAAAAGATCACCTTAAATAAGGACGAAGATGCCACGGTGAAAGAGTTGAAGTCTCAGGCCTCCACTCAGAAATTCTCTTGCTTAGACGCAGTGATGGCCGAACTGCAGTATTGGCTGATGCAGCTGATCACTGGCGAAGAATACGAGCTTCAGCTCTCTGACCACGGCCCTAGTACTACCCATATCTCTGGTCTCTAAATCTTAGCGAACTCACTGACTTTCTTTTTCATGCAGGTATGGCAGGCGATGATGCTTCCAAGGAGAGCCGCAAACGAAAGAGGGAGGTCTCCAGAAAAGTGAGGGCGATGAAGGGGGCTGCCACTGCCGATGCTCAGACCCCTCATCGTGAATCAATAGAGGTGCCGAGCTCTCATCCCTGACCTCAGGAGCAACCGATCCCTGAGGTAGAAGTCATCCCCCCGGCTCTTGAACAAATCGAGCTTCCACCTCCCCCTCCTCTTCTGACCTCTTCGAACATAGAAGGGGAGTCTTCCGGTCCCACGGTTAGGACACTTTCCTGGGGTGCATAGCTTCTAACCCAATCATTGGAAAGGAACCATTCTACTTAGGGGAATCTCGGCCTGGCCAAAGTCATGGGAGCTTCTATTTGCTTCCAAGAAGACCGGAACCGGTTGGCAAAGGAGAGCTTGGATGATATCTTTGCTCAGACAATGAGCTTAGGCTTAGAGGCCATCGCAAACCAGCATATTCTCAGAGAGAAAGCCCACGGCTTGAAGAAAGAGATCCTTAAGGCGATCTAAGATGCCTCTACTGCACAAGCTTAGCTCTCCTCTGCTAACGAGTACATCGCCAGAATGGAGGATCAGATGAAGCGTTATGAGGAGAGGATCATTGAAGTGGAATGGGAACTCGAAGACTCTCGAGCTAGTTAGTCTGCTAATCTCGCTCGTTATGCTGAAGACCTTCGGGCGAAGGAGGAAGAGGTCCAATCCAAGGATGAGGAACTTCAAGCTAAGGAAGAGGAGAGCACTATGAAGGAGGTCGGGGCTTATGTGAATGCTCATAATGACCTTATGGCTGAGCTGAAGAAATGATATCCTAAAGAGGACTTCTCCTGGATGAACGAGCAGGCCGAAGACGAGAGCGAGGAGGAGCCTAAGGGAGATAGAGAGGGTGAGCGAAATGTTGATGTAGAACAAGCTGGGGGTGATCCTCCAGCCGAATGACTTGTACTTTTATTTTGAAATGAAATGGAATCCCTTTTGCTCAATTTCTTGATGAGATCGAAAAGTATCCAAATTGTATGAGTGCTTGATTGTTTGAACATACTAGAACATCAAACTTAAAAGCGATTATTAATCTAAGTATAAGAGATCAGAAAAATATTGTAAGCATGAGATTAGCCTCAGGCGGGTCCAAACACTGGGTAGAACTTTAGATCATTAAAATTGGAAACTTGATTTAAATAGTTTAGATCGGAGACACCATTAAGTCGGACTAAAACCTTAACTTTTTTAAATGATTTTCCAAAATATTTATAAAAGAGAGATAAAAAATAAGACTGGATGGCACGGAGACCTGATATTGGTTTGATTTCCTTTAACGAGAGATCGGAAATGAGATTGGATGGCATGGGGACCTGATATTGATGTGATCTCCTTTATTGAGAGATCGGAAAGCATTCGATTAGATGCAGGATCGGTTTATTTCCTAATCAAGTTACTTGTAACCGAAGAATGTCAGATGGGGGTCAACTTTCAAAGTTCATTGACTTCGGTGTTCGGCCAAAATATGGTGTCAACAGCTGCCCCTCTTTCCATAATTTCTATTGAAGGGAATAAAATTTTCCCGTATAGGAATTATGTAAAGATTCAGACCCATATTTTGGGCGATTGGGTATCAAAAATTAAAACGTTGAGACTCAAATTTTGACTTGGAAGTTAAAGTTAGGAACTAAAATCAACTTAGATCAAGGAACAAGAGGTTGATGATAGGAATTTAAATGCGAAAATTAAAATCAACTTGGATCAAGGAACCAGAGGTTGATGACAGGAATTTAAAATGCGAAAATTAAAATCAACTTGGATCAACTTGGATCAAGGAACTAGAGGTTGATGACAGAAATTTAAAATGCTAAAATTAAAATCAACTTGGATTAAGGAACCAGAGGTTGATGACAAGAATTTAAAATGCGAAAATTAAAATCAGCTTGTATCAAGGAACCAGAGGTTGATGACAGGAATTTAAATGTGAAAATTAAAATCAACTTCGATCAAGGAACTAGAGGTTGATGACAGGAATTTAAAAAGCGAAAATTAAAATCAACTTGGATCAAGGAACCAGAGGTTGATGACAGGAATGTAAAATGCAAAAATTAAAATCAACTTGGATCAAGGAACCAGAGGTTGATGAAAGGAATTTAAAATGCTAAAATTAAAATCAACTTGGATCAAGGTACCAGAGGTTGATGACAAGAATTTAAAATGCGAAAATTAAAATTAACTTGGATCAAGGAACCAGAGGTTGATAGCAAGAAATTTAAATGCTGAAAATTAAAATCAACTTGGATCAAGGAATAAGAGGTTGATAGCAAGAAATTTAAATGCTGAAAATTAAAATCAACTTTGATCAAAGAACCAGAGTTTGGTGACAAGAAATTTAAATGTAAAAATTAAAATCAACTTAGATCAAGGAACCAAAGGCTGATAGCAAGAAATTTAAATGCTGAAATTAAAATCAACTTGGATCAAGGAACTAGAGGTTGGAGACAAGAAATTTAAATGCGAAAATTAAAATCAACTTGGATCAAGAAACCAGAGGTTGATGACAAGAAATTTAAAATGCGAAAATTAAAATCAACTTGGATCAAGGAACCAGAGGTTGATGACAAAAAATTTAAAATGAGAAAATTAAAATCAACTTGGAAATTTAAATGCACGAAATTAAAATAAACTTGGATCAAGGAACCAGAGGTTGATAACAAGAAATTTAAATGCTGAAAATTAAAATCAACTTACAAAGCAAGCCTAACCTGACACGAGAAGTTCTTCTGCGATGAAGTGTACTTAACAGGATCCCGAAGATAAACGATTAATGGAGGACGAGTCTCAAGATTTAAACCCATAACCTTCCCTTTCTTACTCACTTCTCAGGATGCCCTTTCTATTCTCGACTTTCTTATTTTGCGAAAAGCACCCTTGCAGGTTTTCACTTTCCCCTCTGCCCATTTGACTAGAAGTGCCCTTCCGGGTTTTCACCCCTAGTTTTTTTTTTTTCAACATTTCCTGCAAATCTCTTAACATAGTACATGAGGTTATCAATATCCAAATTCTAATTTTATAACAAAATTTTAACAGATTAATAGCGCACGAAAGATAGCATTAGAGTGTGAGTATATGAGAAAGATAAATCTGAGTTTAAGCAAAAAGATAAATTAAAATGCAAATGTGTGAAGAAGATAGATTAAAGTGAAAGGATGACTTCATTATGATTTGAGAGAAAAAGGTACAGTTTAAAAGAAAAAAGGGTATAAGAATTGATCTCACAGATTCCTTGTAGTTGACTTTGAAGTCCCTTAACTGCCATTATTTCAAGTACTCTATTGACGAACATTCATGCCGTGGCGGTTTATTTCCATCCCTGGTCCAGTATCCCTCCTTATTTCTCCATTTTCTGGTTCTAAAGGCGCCCTTTCAAGTTTTCACCCTTAGTTTTTTATTACTTTTTCAGGGTGCCTTTTAGGGTTTTCACCCTTCACTCATTTTACAGAAAGCGCCCTTCCAGGTTTTCTCCTTCTTTCTCACATTTTTCTAGGAGCGCCCTTTCGGGTTTTCACCCCTACTCCCCCGCCCCTTTTTTCAGACATAATACCTTTTGATAGTGTCGGCATTCACGGGTCTTGGAAATTCTTCTCTGTCCATATGGGTTAAGATCAGGGCCCCACTAGAAAATGTCTTTTTAACCACGTAAGGTCCTTCATAAGTTGACAACCATTTACCCCAGGCATCGTTTTGATTCGGGAGCACCTTTTTCAGGCCAGATCTCCTGGTTGGAATTCACGCTGGCAAACGCCTTTATTAAATTCCCTAGCCATTCTCCTTTGGTATAGTTGCCCATGGCATGCTGCCGCTAGCTTTTTCTCATCCAGCAAATTCAGTTGGTCCAACCTCGATTGGATCCATTCTAACTCATCAATTCTTGATTCTTTTAGAATCCTCAGGGAAGGAATTTCCACTTCGATAGGCAAAACAGCTTCCATTCCATAAACCAATGAATATGGAGTTGCCCCAGTTGATGTCCTTACGGAGGTCCAGTATGCATGAAGGGCGTAGGGAAGCATATCATGCCAGTCTCTATAGGTGACTGTCATTTTCCGGATGATTCTCTTGAGATTTTTGTTTGCGGCTTCCACTGCTCCATTCATCTGGGGATGGTATGGTGAGGAATTAAGATGTCGGATCTTGTATTGGTCACATAAACTTTGGATCTTCGGACCTTTCAAATTCTTGGCGTTATCAGTGACGATTTATGACATTTATCGGATCTGCATAGATTTGACATTTATGACATTTCCGAAAGTACTCAATGCAATCTTTCTCCATAGTAGTCCAGAAGTATCCTCGTCTCATGATTTGCTTGGCCATCATATGTCCATTAGCATGGGTTGCACAATTCCCCTCATGAGTCTCAAAAAGGATCATCTTTGCTTCTTTTGCATCCACGCATCTCAACAGTTCGCCATTGGAGCTCCTTTTGTATAGAATTTCACCACTAGGGAAGTATCCCAAAGCTAGTCTCTTGATCATTCTCTTTTTGTTTCTGCTTGCCCCTGGAGGGTATTCCCTAGTTTTGATGTAGACCTGGATATCATGGTACCAGGGTTTGCCATCAATTTCTTCCTCAGCCATGAAACAATAAGTTGGCTCACCCTTTGCTTTGATCTGCATTACCTGAGTCGTCTGCCCCTCTTCTATTTGAGCCATGATAGCCAGGGTGGCTAAGGCATCCGCGAATTGATTATTGTCCCGACTGAGGTGAGTGAAAGAAATTTCTTCAAATTTCTTGATCAATTCCAGTAGGTACTTCTAATATGGGATTAACTTCGGATCCTTGGTTTGCCATTCTCTCTTAACTTGATAAATGATCAAGGCCTAATCTCTATATACCTCTAACTTCCTGACTTTCATTTCGATGGTAGCCTGCAAACCCATCACACAGGCTTCGTATTCCGCGGTATTGTTGGTGCAGTTAAACCTTAACTTGATAGCTATCAGGAAGTGTTTTCTGTCAGGGGATACCAGCACCGCTCCAATCCCATTACCAGACAAATTGACAACTCCATCGAAATACATTTCCCATACATCAGCTGGTTCTTTTTCATCGCCGTTGACTTCGTTAACATGCTCATCAGGGAATTCAAAATCCAAGGCTTTATAATCTTGGATAGGGTTTTCTGCTAGGAGATCAGCGATTACGCTACCTTTTACTGCTTTTCGGGTCATTTAGACAATGTCATATTGAGAGAGTATGACCTGCCATTTGGCTACCCTCCCTGGCACAAATGGGCTTTCGAATACATACTTGATAGGATCCATCCTGGAGATGAGCCATGTCTTATGATTCAACATGTAGTGTTTAAGCCGATTCGCCGTCCAGGCCAACGCGTAACAAGTTTTCTCTAGGAAAGAGTACCTTGACTCGCAATCATTGAATTTCTTGCTCAAGTAATAAATGGCCCTCTCCTTTTATCCTGTATCATCATGCTGCCCCAAAACACCTCCCATTGAATTCTGTTGGACTACCATGTATAGAATCAACGGCCTTCCCGCTACCGGAGGGACCAATATCTGCGGGTTTGACAAGTACTGCTTAATTTTCTCGAAAGCCTTTTGACAAACTGAATCCCATTGAGAGGTGTTATTCTTTCTGAGTAGTCTAAAGATGGGCTCAGCTTTAGCAGTGAGGTTGGAAATAAATCTCGAAATGTAGTTCAGCTTCCCCAAGAAACTGCGCACCTCCCTTTCTGTTTTTGGGGATGGCATTTCTTGAATGGCTCGAACTTTGTCTGGATCTACTTCTATTCCCTTCTCACTCACTATGAATCCCAACAGCTTTCCAGATCTAGCTCCAAACACACATTTGGCTGGGTTCAACTTTAGCTGATACTTTATGAGTCTCTCGAGTACTTTCCTCAGCACCTGTACATGGCTTTCTCCCTCCTTGGATTTGATGATCATGTCATCCACGTACACCTCCACTTCTTTGTGCATCATATCGTGGAATAACGTGACCATTGCACATTGGTAGGTAGCCCCAGCATTCTTTAATCCAAATGGCATGATCCGATAACAGAATACACCCACTGAGTGATGAAAGCAGTTTTCTCTTTGTCTTTTTCATCCATGGGGAGTTGGTTGTATCCAGATGCTCCATCAATACATGAACATCTACCCAATCCTGCAGCAGTGTCTACTAGCACGTCTATGTGTGGGAGAGGGAAATCATCCTTCAAGTTTGCTTTATTGAGATCCCTGTAATCAATACACACCCTGACTCTCCCGTCCTTCTTCATTACAGGGACCACATTAGCTATCCATTAAGGGTACTTGACCACTTCCAAAAATCCGTGTAACACCCCTAAGTTCGGTAGTGCGTTCTACTGCTCCGGTGACCAGTGCTGTCCGGACAGCTAGGATGTCTAGAACAGTACTTCAATATGAGTGAGGAGGCATAAAATAATAAAATACAAGAAAATAAAATACAAGAAAAACCAAGGAAAAATCATAGCAAAGAAATGTAACCGAGTAAGTGAGCCGGGAAACCTAGCGATGGGTGACCGCACCGGGAGGTCACGGCGTGGACCGTTGACTAGCCCTGGACTGCGGGGAACCCTGGAAAACATTTTTAGGACATAAATAGACCCTTATTGAAGTATAAATCTCATTAGAAAGATTAAAGAAAAATTAAATAATTAGTACAAAGAAAAGTGAGAAATCGAAAAAGCAGACAAAATACAAAATCGGGCATTATGGTCATTTGACACCCCGAATTGTCTTTTGACCTAAATGTCCATTAAAAATAAATACTATTACACTTAGAAAATGAAATGAAAAATTAGTTTAGTGGTACCTAATACAAATAGCTAAAATCATGGGTTAATGTGGAATAAATGCACATTTGGCTTATTATATGATATAATTTTTTTTAGTGGACCACTAAGAACATTAAATGGATTAAAAATACTCATAAGTGGGCAGATTTCTCCCACTCAAACCTCATCTTCCTCACTTAGCTCAACCATGCCGTGAATGAAGATGAAAGAATCCACCATTGACGTTTTGCATGAGCTCACTTAACCTCCCCATTTTCAACTCCAATCCTTTAAGTTCCTTCATAAAAAATGGTCTACACATCACAAGGAAGATATCGATACCAAATTTGAGAAGTTTGGTGAAGGTTTAGCAAGTTACAAATAAAGGTAAGTTTGTATTTTTGAGAAATCCTTTGTTAAAGTTTATGTTCATGTTATGGGTGTTAGTTTGGTGAAGGAAAATTTTGAGTTTGAAGGGTTATTGTTGTTGTCATTTTGGAGCCATGGTCACGTTTTTGATGAGGAAATTGTGCATATAATTGTTGAGAAATAATGTTGTTCATGGTGAGTTAGTAACTAGTGATTTAATGCATGTATATATGGTGAATTATGCACTTTGATGGGAATTAGCATATGGTATGGCAATGTGATGTTGATGAGTGATTTGTGGCAGCTTGTGGACACTTGAGAAATGGTGTATATTGAAGGAAGTGTGGGCAGCATATTGACCTAGAAGGATGGATGTTATGTATGTAAATTAATGTTGTAAAGTGTATGTAAAGTTTGTAATGTTTAGGTGTATTTGTAATGGTACTTAGAATTATAATTGTGAATGATATTTGGTGTGTTAAGGGTGATTGGAATCTGCCCAAAATAATGCAAATGTAATGTAGAAAATGTTGTTGGTAATGTGCCAAAACAGTTTGGTAGGGTATGGAAGTGAACCTTGCAAAGGTAAGTGTGTGTTTGAAGTTTGGGTGTGTAATGCATAGTGAGGGCAGTGTATATTTTGGCCTATAACCTTGAATGTGTAACCTCAATTAGTATGAGACCAATTTGAGGTGAAACTAGGCACAAAATGTGCCAACTTTCATTGAGAAACCATGCCAAAATTCTGCTTGCAAGGTGACCTAAAAATTTGACCAATTCGGATTAGATGCAATTAGGACCTGAAAAATGACCAATTGGGCAGCAGTGAGTGTTTAGGCCATAACTCACTCAAACCAGGTCCAATTGACCTGAAATTTTGACCAAGAATAGTTAAGACCCATACCTACAAGTCTTATGAAGACACCAAAGCCCAGAAATGACCATAAGCAAGTCAAACAACTTGCACAAGTTCGGGTCCAAAAACTGGCCGAACCAGAATTGACCACTTTGACCTAAAATTGACCTAAAATGGTACCATTTGACCAGCAATAGTGTAATGACCATAACTTGGTCTACTTAACTCGGATTGACCTGAAATTTTGCACCGCGTGCAATAAGACCTAGATCTACAAGTTTGTAGTTTCGAGAGACCGAAAACCGAGGAACTAGATCGTCGGTTAGGTCAAATCAGTGTTCCTGAATCAATCAATTTTCATTAATATGCACTTATCGATGAAATGACTTTGGTAAAACATACCAAACCTAAAACCCTATCGAGTGTGACATATTAACGACACTAAAACCTAATTTACCTAAAACGCATCGAGAGTCGGTATATTAGGTGATTAAGCGAATAATTGAGTTCAATGCATTATTTACCAGACCCCATCGATAGAGATAGTTTAATTTGAAACACTTCAAATTGTGTTTCTCGATTAACAAGGACTCAAAGAAAGGGAAAGAAATCAGTCAAGACCAGAGACAAATATCGAGGTTTGTGCACAACAAGCTTTCTTTTGAATTATTTTCAATTGAAATAAATATTGACTATTTGTATATTATTGTTTTAAATTGTGGAAATGTGTTTGATAGACACTTATTGATTGAAAAATATTGTGAATGGTTTGAAACTGTGAAAAATTGTTTGAATGACATTGATGGATACTTATTGATTTAAAAGCATTGGAAATGGTTTGAAACCACTATCATGTATATTGATTGTATTCCTCATTAGCTTGTCTAGTGGGGACGAATTGAATTCCCTCTCAGTGTTGAGGTGTGTGCTGTTGAGGACGAATTGGATGAGTACTCATATTTTTGCTAGCTAGCCATGTTATTCCTCATTAGTCATCGACTTTTGAGATGAATTGAATACCTCATTAGCCATCGGCTTTTGGGATGAATTGAATTATGGATCATGATTAAGCTGTGTGTGATTTATTGATGTGTATTGTGAGATTGTGAAATGGATTTAAACTCTCATTGACATATCCTTTTGAATTCAAACTGATCGACTTATGGAAAATTATTGTGATATTGAGAAATGGAGTTTAAATTCTTGTTGACAATTATTGTCTTGAATTTAATTATGATTTTAAGTATCCACTATATACATGACATATGAATTGTGATTTAAATTGGAGATGGTTAATGTTGTGACATTGTCTCAAAGATAGCTTTATTGTAGAGAGATAGATATACATCCAATGAGGATTACAGTATATTGAGTATACCGCTTTTGCTTTTGTAATGTATGACAATGTACATATTGTATTTGGTTTTGAGCAGTTGTAAATTAAATTAAATTGTACTTGAAGTTGTAAATTAATTATGAGTGTTTTGGATTGTAAAAGTTGTATTATATTTCCTTATCTCAGACTTTGAAAAATTTCTATGGAATTGAGTTGATGAATTGTTGTGTTGAGAAATGTATTGAAGTTGAGATTTGGAAAATTATAGAAGTGCTTTTACAAGAACTGCTTTATCCAAAATACGATGGCACCTTGCCAAAATTTTCTGAAATTCCAAATAAATCAAATGAGTTAGTTGTTTCACCTCAGTTCACCAAAGTTTTTAACACCTGTAAATAGTGCTCACCACTGTAAAAGAAGTAAGAAAAGTTTTTAAAATCCCTTGTAGTGTATTTAATGGGTTATCAGTAGACGGAATTGGTAATTCATTAGGTATACTACGGGATCATGTTATGCCTTACAGAGGGGTAAGGTGTGACAATCCGGCATCATACTGCTTTTTGACTTCATCCCTAACCTTGAGTAGGGTGTCGGGATTCATTCTTCTTAACTTTTGTTTTACCGGAATTGTGCTAGGGATTCGGGGAATTTTGTGCATCACTATGTGAGGGTCTAAGCCAATCATATTGTCATAGCTCCATGAAAATACGTATAGGAATTCTTTGAGAAAACTGACCATATCTTCTAATTCTCCACTCACCACAACCTTAAGTTCCCTTTTCATTTCTTCTGTGCCTAAATTTATGGTGTGCGTTTCATCCCCACAAGGCACTAGGGAAGGTTCGTCTCTTTCACCCCTTTCTTCTGCAAGTTGCTCTTCAGAATCACTTGAAGTAATGGCAGTTATGGGAGTTTCAAAATTAACTAGAGAAATTTCTGAGTCTATTGAATTATTAGGCGTTAATTGATGAATGGTCCTGAAGAAACGAAAGTGGAATATATTATAAGAATGGATTTCAAGAGAAAAAGGAAAAGAGAATTGGATGCAAAATGCGCTATTAATTCATTAATATTTGAATCATAAGAAAAGGGTCCATTTACAGCGTTGCACTCGTCACCATGGACAAAATGATCAAGTGAAGATAACAAAATGTACTTTACTCGAGATTAAGCACAGGAAGGTCCTCTGCTTCCCAATTATCCAATTCTTGCCCCTCATCAATTGGCGAGATCAGGGCTTCATATAGGGAGTCTAGTTTTATGACATCAATAGATGGTTCTTCGAAGGACTCTTCGCTTTCATCCCCAGATTATATCATAGTTATGCCATTGCCTGGACCATGATTGGGCAATGGGTTTGAAGTGACATTGGGGAGAGAACTATTTCCTTTAATCATCAATCACCAATTTCTGATTAGGGCCTTTACTCTTCCCCTAAGAGCTCCGCAGTTATCAGTCGAGTGCCCGAGTGCCCCTCCATGATATTCACATCGGGCATTGGCGTTATACCACCTGGGGTATGGTGGCTGAATTGGATCAAGGGGGATTAGCACTATTTGATTTATACCGAGGAGGTATCGGTATATTTCTCTGAGTGGGAGGGGAAGAGGTGGATCAGGATTTCTCTGTGGTCTAGGATTATTTTGGGGTGGTCTTGATTAAATAGGTTGAGGAGGTGGTCGGGGTTAATAAGCTGTTTGTGGCGGATATTGTGGGCGTGGATGAGGATAACTTGGGAGAGGGGGTGGAATGTTTGCAATTGTCGGGCCATGAGAAGGAGGACATGGCCGAAAATTATTCTGAGGGAATAAAGGTTGGGTTTGTCGGGTGATGGAATGCACATCACCTTCTTTCTTTTTGCCAAAACTGGCAGTCTTCTTTGCAGGATTCTCAGTCAACTCCTGCAATCGTCCTAACTTGAGGTTAGCTTCAATTCTTTCGCCAGCTTAAATGATGTTTGAGAAGATGTTGGAGGTGTTTCCAATCATTAGGTTGAAATACAGAGCCTTTAATGTCTCAATGAACAAGGAGCAGAGTTTATTGTCAGTAACTGGAGGATACACCTTTGCTGCTTTCTCTCTCCACCTCTGGGATATTCCTTGAAGCCTTCCCTTTCTCTCTACACTAGATTTTGGAGGTCTATCCTTGTAGGGGCGATGTCACAGTTGAATTTATACTGTTTCAGAAAGGCGTCGGCCAAATCTTTCCAGGAGCGCAGCTTGTTCCTGTCTAACTGAATGCACCATCTTAGGGCTACCCCAGAGAGACTCTCGTGGAAGAAGTGGACTAGGAGTCTATCATCATCCATCAAGGCGAACATCTTGGCAATGTAAGTAGCTGGATGAATGCAAGGGTCTGAGTTCCCGGTGTATTTGTCGAAGTTCGGGACCTCGAACTTGGGTGGTACTACCACGTCTGGTACCAGTCTCAGCGATGATACATCTACTGAACCGTACATATTCAGTCCCTCTATTGCCCTTAATCTCTGTTCTAGAGTAGATAACTTCTCATTCTCTCTTATTTTACTTTCTCCTCCTACTACATGAGCTATTCCCCCAGTTGGGAAATGAGAGGCAAAATGAACCGGAGGGATCGGGATTGAAGGGTGTGGCTTGGCATTTGGGATAGCTGGGTAGTAGGAGAAGGGTAGGTCATTATTCAAGGGAGTCGGATTGACAGTGATTGTCAGATCCGGAATAGGTGGTTGAAAAGTAAAAGAGGTTGAAGCTTGGTGAGAATCAACCGTCGTAAGAGGTGGGGGAGGTAGTGGTAAGTTTGGCTCTGATGCAGGCTTATTTTGGAACATCTCCCTCATCAGTTTCATGAGCTCTGAGACTTGGTCTCTTAATTCAGAAACTTGTCCCTGTAGGTTCTGGACTTGTTCCTAGTCTTCCATTAGCTTATTCATTCATAATCTTGTTAAGTACACTCGTCTTGGTCAAACTGCTTGTTTTGTCAGGCTTGGTTTGCTTGAAGCAATGTTGATTTCCTGTGTGAGAAAAAAAAGGTCTTTAAATGAATTTCAAATTTCGTTAAAATTTAAAGGTCCTGATTTGGACAAAGGATATAGTGGCATCTGAAAGCTAGGAATGGGATCTACAGAAGAATAATTGCATCCATTTTATCATGGCATCGCTCGATAGTCTGACGGTGAATGACTGGATTGAATGCGTGTCTACGATACTTGTCCATATGGTGCATTCAACTTTTTGCATAACCCTAGCGAGGATAGTTCCTACGAGAGTCATACTATTCATTCACAATTTTGCTAAACAATGGCCCAAAGCTATTTTATTAATCGAATAGTTCATACATAACATTCTTTTACATTGGCCTAGGCTCATTAAAATGTAGTGACATCTTTTAAGATATTCATAAAGTCTTTCTTCTTGTCTGGTGGGGTCGAACATCTTCAGGGCATATTCGGATTCTGGCAAGAGCTCTTGTTTCCCTTGTGCTATCATTCTCTCCAACTGGTCAATATTTTCTCTTAGCTCTTGATGGAGAGTAGCTTGTCTTTCTTTTTCCTTTCTTTCTTTAGCACACTCCTTCAAAATATCATTGATAAGCTGTGCTTGCTCTTTCAGTTCAAGCTTCTTCTTTTTATCCTCTTGTTTATACTTTTCCATGAGTATCTCTTGGTACTTCATTTTCTCTTGCAATTCGTTATTCCGAACTCTTGCTTCCTTTATTGCGTCTTGGAGAAAGATCTTTTCCTTTTCCCATTGCATTTCCTACTCCTCAAACCCTACTTTTTTAGTCCTGAGCATTTTTACCTCTCTTTTGAGGACCTGCTGTTTGTCCTCCAACTGCCTTATCCGTTCTTGTAATTGCTGGTTCTCGGTATCTGCTTTTTGTAGAGAGTCGACCAAACGAGCGTTAGCTTCTTCTGAAAGGATGTTCCGATGGGGGATGTTACCTTCGAGTTCCGTTGGCTCGGCAGCTGGGTGTCCTTGATCCCTGCTGGCCCTCCATTTAAGATAATCTTCCGTGGCACCCGGACCTTTAGGCGATCTCTCCATCATAGTGATGCTCTCCCAGGATTTGCGGGCTGCTTTCAATTCCTCCTCACTACCGAGCTTATGATAGAAGTGACCTTGATGGTATTCTTCAATACTGAGTGCGGACTGAGTTGAGCCGAACTGCCTCATTGCCAATGCTGGGACATAACTCGTATATCCGGTTACTCCGATTAAAGATACTGAATAATTACTCCCCGTGCTGAACATAATAGGTAGACCTGGCGCCCACAATTTCCTCCAGCAATAGTTGTGACTGTTGAAGCTTAGAATCTGCTCTTGCCACTATAGCTCGTCCTTTGGGCTGATTACTAATCTAGTCATTTTCTTAATAAGAGGCTGGTCTAGGTACCAAGTTAACCCCTTTGTCTCTATAGGACACATGTGACTGATGATCCAGAGGTGCAACAATTGAGAATAGCACTTAATGGATCCCCTGCCTTGTTGTCTGTAGTAAGTAAGAGTCAACAGAGTCTCCGCAAGGATTGCTGGTATTGGGTTGACCTTCTGCTTTTCTACTGCCCAGAACATCTCCATGACACTGCAGGTTATAATTCCCAATGGCCCAGGGAATAAGATCAGGCCATAGATCCCCAAAGCTAGTGCTAATGAAGCTTACTCCCATTGTTCATCTCAGATGTATAGGTCCGAATGCTTCTTAAGGTAGGTCTAATACCACCCGTGTGTGTTCCCTTTGATAGTTTCTCTTGCCTTCACTTCCTCTGGGGGAATTCCCAACATATGCGTGATTCGTTTCCAAGTCTGCCTATGCTCAAGATATAGGTAGATTCGATTCTGTGCCACGTAAGGAATTTCCAATAGCGCCTGATATTCTTCCATAGTGGGGGTTGTATCGATGTCGTTGAAAGAGAACACTCCATTCTTGGGGTTCCAAACTGACAGCATGGCCTTTAGCGCTAGAACTTGAACTTGGACCCGTATCAAGGTCGCGATCCTTCCGTATTTTTCCTCGAACTTTGCCTTGACGTTATCGGGAAGTGACCTCCAACTACTAGATAGACCCTCGAGATCGGTCATTTTGACCTCGACTTTGCTTAGGTCTAATGGAGGTAACAGGCTAGTATTTGCCCTGGGGACATCTCTTTGTGGGGACACTAAACTATGAGGCGGTCCGGACCACGGTTTAGCATTCTGTTCTGGTCTAGGAACTTCTGCCGACTGACTCAAGGATGCCATGTTAAAATTAATGTTGATTCTTTTACAGATCCTAATTCTGTGATACCTATGGAGAAAACTTATTAGCAGGATAAATTCAGGTAATTTTGAATTATACTATTGGCAGGTTGATACCTACACATTTATCAAAGTAGGAAAATGTGTAGATCCTCCTAACGGTATGATCCAAGATTACCCTAAAAAATAAAAACATAAGAAAATGCAAACAGAATAGGGTGAGAGCAAGTATGCCCTTTTGTCCTAAAATAGGGAGAATCTTAGTACCGGGTAAGTGCTATCTAATTGAATAGTTCTATCTTATGAGGTAGTTTGCTACAGCTTCCGGCTACTGTGATAGTTTAGCTCAAGGTCTAATTTTCTAAAAGCTACAGGTCCCCAAATCGCCCCTACTGTAAACAGTAGAGCCCCATTCCATTACCATGATATTAACGGGAGAATTCCACGGGTATCTCAGTAAATGGAACGAGTTTCAATCTGAGCAGAAGCCTTCACGGATACTAACGGGGTAAAACCCACGGGTACCACTACATGACTCCCTCCTACTTCCCTAAAGGGTATGAAAGCCCGGGTATAGGACTGAAGTGTGTGAGGACATTGTGTAAGTATTCAGTGTATGAAGGGACATATTTACCTCTTCCCTTCGCGGGAGAGTTTTTTTATATCTTTGTTTTGACGAAAGTTGCTGTGGGAGATAAGACAAGCAAAAATGGTTAGAACAATAACAAATCAATATATCAGGATTTTCGAACTTTGCAAATAAAAACTCCTCCCTAATTACGATTTCAATTTATATGAGCATAAAACTAAATCTATTCTTAGACCTTTAAACCAGGGTAAAAAATGAGTCCCTAGTGGAGTCGCCAAGCTGTCGCAAGGTATTTTGCGGTCGCCTGGATGAAAGCTCTTCACTGAAGTGGGAAAGAGTGAGGAGTCACCACTTTAATTTTGAGGGAAATTAAAGAAAACCATTTGTGAAAATAAATTAAAAGAAACCACTTCGAAAACAGAGATTCTAGGTTTGGGGTCCATATACGGGCGGGGAAGGTGTTAGGCACCCCACCTCATCCTTCAATGAAGGTAAAAAGATTTAATGTTATGCTCTTTTATAAATTAAAAGGGTAATAAGGGGGGTTAGGATAGTGATGATGTTAATCCTTTGTGTAAAATAAAGGAATGTTTGATGTTTCACTTATTTTTTGGTTGATGGCCCTTTAGTGAATAGGTGTTTGAATGAAAATTGTCTTGTGTATTGGAGTTGTATTGTTTAATCTAGATTTTTGTTAAGAAAGCTCGAGTGAGGAGTTTCTTCCGATCTCCAAACATATTTTATTAAGAGTTTTAGGTGGGGAACTTCAGATAAGAATTCTCCTCCAATCTCTGCATTTTTTGTTTGAATGAAGATTGGGTAAAAACTCTCCCCCGACCTCTTAAAGTATTCGTCTTAAGGTTTTAATGAAGGATCTCGAATAAAAACTCTCCTCCGATCTCTGTGTTTTTTATTTGAATGAGGATTAGGTAAGAACTCTCCCCCGACCTCTTAAGGTATTTGGTTTAAGGTTTTAATGAAGGATCTCGGATAAGAACTCTCCTTCGATCTCCGTGTTTTTTATTTGAATGAGGATCAGGTAAGAACTCTCCCCCGACCTCTTAAAGTATTCGGTTTAAGGTTTTAATGAAGGATTTCGAATAAGAACTCTCCTCCGATCTCCGTGTTTTTTTATTTGAATGAGGATCAGGTAAGAACTCTCCCCCGACCTCTTAAAGTATTCACTTTAAGGTTTTAATGAATGATCTCGGATAAGAACTCTCCTCCGATCTCTGAACTCTTTGGCTGGCTACATCTAATCTCTTTCGGTTACTAGTCTGGGGTCCTATCTCGATCCCCGCTTTATTATGCTATTTCCTAAACTAGCTTAATAGCCCGACCTCATGACTTTTCTCCTGATTCCCTATACATTCTTTGTTTATTTTACTTATTTTAAAAGACACTATCGCGTTAGGATATTGCTACCAACACTTTGCTAAATTACCTAGAAGCTACTTGTAGCCGGAACACTTATATTTGAAGGAAATAAAAACTAAGAACAAATAAATAACGTGAACTGGAGAATAGAAAAAGTACACTCAAGAGAGTAATTATCGGCTTGAATGATCCGCATGGAGATTTTTAGTATAACTGAACTTAATGAGAATTTTGAAAATAAAAATAGAGAACGTAAAACGAGAGTGTTCAGAAAGGTGACAGTCTAGACACTTACCTGTGTGAGGTCGAGGTTATCAAACTGACTTTGAAGATCACAAATATTGCTACGTTGAAGGCTGATGATTCCGGGACCAATGCTTACTTTGAGATTGTGAGAACTAGGTTGAAATGCAGTTAAGTCGAAGCTACGGCTACCTGGTCATAATGAGATCAAGCTGAGAGAAGAATATGTAGATGATGGGGTGATGAAGACAAGATTGAACGGAAATGGTATGATAGAGTGATGAACAAACTGAAAATGAAGAATTTCAAGATTTGAAAACTCTATCAATGGAGACAATCGAGAAAACTAGTTTCTGAAGTTTCTCAATTTTTATGCAAGCTTAGAATGGCAAAGCAGCAAGACTGAATTAAATTTCAGAGCCTTTCCACTATAATTACCACCACCTTTTTTGTCCGTCCTCTCTACAGTATTGCATGCAGGTATTTATAGGGAACGGGTGCTCCTAATCAAAGGTCAGGATCTCTGCTATGGAGATGGAAGGTCTGGATTTCAAAGGACATAATCTGATATTTGAGAATTAAAGAGAATCAAAATGGATGGCTGGGATCCTATCCAGAATATCCATTCTTTCTCTTCCTAATCCAACGGCTCATGATCCTGCCTTACAAGATGGATCTGAGGGCTGGGAATAAAAGGCACCAGACCTGTCGTCTGTTTTTGATCCAAGGGCTTCGAGTTCGTCCTTGCAAGTATAATCAATGGTGGGGATTGTGATGCACAGAACTGTCATAACTGTTTTTGGCGTCTATCAGCAATGTGGGTGATTCTGCAAATGAGGCATGTGGTGAGGATTTGATCCCGCCTGCAATGCTTTAACTACCTCGGCTCTGATTATGTAGAGAGTTATTGGAAGTTATCTCATCCTCTTCGTGCATTCTGATCTCTTATTTCTTCCAATCTATTATGACCCTTTTTTGATCTCTCATATCGGGCCCCTCTTCTGATCTCTCCCATTCTAGAACCTTCCCCTCTATCCGAGCTGCCTCAGTCAAAGCATTTAATTCATCAGTTATCGATGCATCCGCTTTGGTTTCCGTATGTAATAAATGCTCAGGCCCCCTATATATATGCCTCAGCAAGGAATCTCTCCCACATTTCATTTCTCCTCTTTCCATTTTCCACTTCTCCTGTTCTAGTTTCTCCGGTATCTATTCCGGCCATGGTGACCGCTTTTGATCTTTTTTCGACTGTTCTATTTGCTCCTCGATTGAAAATTTATGATCCTGGTGATCGGAGAATCATGATAACCACATCTGATGATAGTGAGAGAACCGGACTAATTTATTGATCAAGATCGAAAATATCGATCGTGTAGATCTTTAGTCGGTCTACCGATATAATTAGTGAACCGATTTTGGGCGAGAATACTGCTAATTTCCCTCTTAATATCGGTAACCGCCTTTTGAAGTTCATTTGGCTCCTCACCACATCGGGCGTCTCGACTGCAGCTCAGTTCTGGTCGATGACATCGACGATGACTCCACTCACCATCATGAGAGTCATAGTCACTCCATCTGAGCTGCACATCTATCCAATGCCTATGGCTGGCTTTTTAATCAAACACATCTTTTGATTCAGCCACAAGACTAGGCTTTGACATAGGTCCTTACTAGGTAGGATTTAGTGCTGATCTTTAGAGATCGCCCAAATGATGTAATCTGACCTTTAAAGGTTCTTAATGATGTAATCTGATCTCTTGAGATCAGATTACATCATTAAGAACCTTTAAAGGTCAGATTCTGAACTTTTGGAAATGAAATGAAATTTTATTTGACGGTTATCATTTAATTATTGCATTGGTTATTTTTTGATCCCTGATGTGCATATCCGATCTGGTTCCTAGCTAAATCATCCTTAGTCGATCTGTGACTCTGAACATTCGCCTTAATCCGACGACCTTAGCCAGCTGATCTCCTTTTATTTTATTTATTTATGGTGTTTCTGGAATCTTCCTGCGACGTGTCAGGAAAGCGAGCGAATTTCGCTAACCGATGCATCGCTTGGGACACTGTGAGCATTGAATGCTCAGACGGGTATAAATATGGGAAGGGTCAGTCAGTTGTTCCCTTATGTCATTTTCAGCACTTTGCGAGCGATTCCAAAATTCTCTCATTTCTTCAAGTTTTTCGAATGCCGATCATATTTTGGTAAGGGTTTTGATCTTTTCTTAGTTAAACTTCTTTGGTATCTTTTGAAAATGAGCGGTGCTGAGGGTTAGAGCTTCTGTCCATGTTTCGTGGACCTCGGAAGAGGGTGACATGATTAGATCGGGTGGTCAAGCTAGCAGAGCCCTCATCCCGGTAACTAGTTCGGGTGCCAGACCAAGGCGAGGGACATCTTTGAGAAGAGACAACTTACCAATCGATGAGTTGCCTTCAGTCTTGAGAGAAACTGATCTCCAATCTATAAGCCAGGAGTACAATCTACGGATCGACTCCTTTGAACTGATCAAATGCCATGGCAATCATCGGGCCGACCATTTCTTTGATGAGGGCGATCTCATCGTGGTGTATGAAGAGCAACTGAAGGCCAGGCTCTGTTTTCCCTTGGACGAATTTTATAAGGCTGTCCTAAAATTCTACCATGTCTCGGTAGCCCAAGTGCATCCGAACTTCTGACGGACTCTAATAGCCTTCTGGGGCCTCTGCCGAGCTAAGGGACTAAAATGCACGGCCAAAGTCTTTGCCAAGCTTCATAGGCTCGCCCGAAGGATGGATGATGAGTTCTGGTTCTTCCAAGCTAAGCCCCATTGTTCTCTTTTTACCGATCTTCCTTCTTCATTGAAGAATTGGAAGAACCGGTTCTTCATTTTGAGGAGCAAGATTCGGAACGACTTTGAGGGCATCCCACGGAGTTGGCAACACCTAGTCGCCCCAATCCCAAAATAGATCACCGTAAATAAGGACAAAGATGCCATGGTGAAAGAGTTGAAGTCTCAAGCGTCCACTCAGAAATTCTCTTGCTTAGATGTAGTGATGGCCGAACTACAGTATTGGATGATGTGGCTGATCATTGGCGAAGAATACGAGCTTTAGCTCTCTGACCTCGGCCCTGGTACTACCCATATCTCTGGTTTTTGAATCTTTGCGAACTCACTGACTTTCTTTTTCGTGCAGGCATGGCGGGCAGTGATGCTTCCAAGGAGAGCCGCAAATGAAAGAGGGAGGTCTCTAGAAAAGTGAGGGCGATGAAGGGGGCCGCCACTGCCGATTCTCAGACCCCTCATCATGAATCAATAGAGGTGCCGATCTCTCCTCCCTGACCTCAGGAGCAACCGATCCCTGAGGTAGAAGTCATCCCCCCGGCTCCTCAACAAATCAAGCTTCCACCTTTCCCTCCTCCTCTGACCTGTTCCAACGTAGAAGGGGAGTCTTTCGGTCCCATGGTTAGGACACTTTCCCGAGGCACACAGCTTCTGATCCAATCATTGGAAAGGAACCGCTCTGCTAGGGGGAATCTCGGCCTGGCCAAAGTCATAGGAGCTTCTATTTGGTTCCAAGAAGACCGGAACTGGTTGGCAGAGGAGAGCTTGGATGATATCTTGGCTCAGACAATGAGCTTAGGCTTAGAGGCCATCGCAAACCAGCATATTCTCAGAGAGAAAGCCCACAGCTTAAAGAAAGAGATCCTTAAGGCAGTCCAAGATGCCTTTGCTGCACAAGCTCAGCTCTCCTCTGCTAACGAGTACATCACCAGAATGGAGGATCAGACGAAACGTTATGAGGAGACGATTATTGAAGTGGAACGGGAACTCGAAGACTCTCAAGCTAGTTGGTTTGCCAATCTCGCTCGTTATGCTGAAGACCTTTGGGCGAAGGAGGAAGAGCTCCGACCCAAGGATGAGGAACTTCAAGCTAAGGAAGAGGAGAGCACTACGAAGGAGGCTGGGGCTTATATGAATGATCATAACAACCTTATGGCCGAGCTGAAGAAATGATATCCTAAAGAGGACTTCTCCTGGATGAACGAGCTCGCCCCAAAGGCCGAAGACGAGAGCAAGGAGGAGCCCGAGGGAGATAGAGAGGGTGAGCGAAATGTTAATGTAGAATAGGCTGGGGGTGATCCTCCAGCCGAATGACTTATACTTTTATTTTGAAATGAAATGGAATCCCTTTTGCTCAATTTCTTGATGAGATCGAAAAGTATCCAAATTGTATGAGTGCTTGATTATTTGAACATACTAGAACATCAAACTTAAAAGCGATTATTAATCTAAGTATAAGAGATCAGAAAAATATTGTAAGCATGAGATCGGCCTCAGGCGGGACCAAACACCGGGTAGAACTTTAGATCATTAAAATTGGAAACTTGATTTGAATACTTTAGATCGGAGACACCATTAAGTCGGACTAAAACCTTAACTTTATTAAATGATTTTCAAAAATATTTATAAAGGAGAGATCGAAAATAAGACTGGATGGCATGGAGACCTGATATTGGTTTGATTTCCTTTGATGAGAGATCGAAAATGAGATTGGATGGCATGGGGACCTGATATTGGTGTGATCTCCTTTGTTGAGAGATCAGAAAGCATTCGATTAGATGCAAGATCGATTTATTTCCTAATCAAGTTACTTGTAACCGAAGAATGTCAGATGGGGGTCGACTTTCAAAGTTCATTGACTTCGGTGATCGGCCAAAATATGGTGTCGACATTATGCGCAGGATAATTATTTCGATATTTTTATTTCAATTTATGCACCACTAAGAGTTATGCTTAGCGCATTAATTTTTCCATCGCGTAGGTACACGAGACCCACAATAGCAACAGTAGAGCCTAGACAGGACTTGAGCATATCTGCTACAGTTTAGATTGTCACCTCATCAGTCATTTTGGTAAGGCTCATGTTGTTAGTAGTATGCCCTAGAGCATATCATTTAGTATGTATCTTGTACATATTTTAATAATAAAAGGCATTTCCACTTTTCCGTTTACATAATATATTTATGTGTAATAGAAAAGGTCCATTGATATTTTGTTAGAAATATTATTCTTAAGTTGTTAAGAATATGAGTGACAATATTTCTAGCACAAAGTATCATAAATAGGTTCACAATCGAGGATACTTCATAATAAGGACATAACTTATCCAGAAAGATTGTATTCATGTTTGTTCCCAAGTTATTTATATGAGATATAAATAAGATGGAATGGTGAGTCTCATGCCATATAACAAACTTGATAGGCACTTATAAATGATAAGTAGGCCGAACCAGTGACACTTATGACAAGCACATGGAGTTTACTCTTGTCAATGTTTTGTCATAAATCATATCGATGCATATAATCTTTAGACCTGAGATAGCACGATTATCTTGTATATAGGTAGTTTGAGTTTGATATCGCTTTCATACTTGTACTATGTATGGGTATATGGGCATGTGTTGGCTCCTACTAGTTATATATGGAGGTAGGTGTTGATCAAGAAGGAATGTTCCTCTAAGTAAATACAGATAAAATCCTATCTTCATTTAATTGTTCTTGATGTTTCAAGTTCTGGCTAGACAGATAGATTTATTCGAAAAGAGTTTACGATGAGAAAAATCTTTTAATCAAGAACTGGAATTAAAAGAGAACATAATATTCATAGCAAATGGAGTTTGACATAAACCATGACTCCAAATTGAGTTGGGATTTTGTAATGTAGAGATTCTAGTGCATGGTAACATATGATTATAGGTTCATTTAAGGTAAATCTTATTACTAATTGGGTGGCCATGGCATGCTATGCTAGGTGTTAACCATGGTCTATGAGGTTCATAAAATGATTTAGAGAAATCATTTATGGTAAGAAAGAGTTCTGATGATATTAAGAGTTGATATCATGTCTCATTGCCAATTAGTGATGAGCCTAGTAAGTCACACACATACACAAGTTATCACCTATTTAAATATGATTTAATTAATTAATTAAAGAGTTTAATTGATTAATTAAATAGGTTTGGTTTGCAATTAAATTGCAAAGTCCCTAGCATGACTTGAAACCAAATCTAGATTATTGGATGTATAATATAAGTTAAATTTATATTTAAAGTGTTTAAATATGAATTTAATTGATGAGAAATTAATTAATAGAGATTAATTAATTAATTTATATTTGATATAAATTAATTAGAAGAAGAAAATAATTATTTTGGGTTAAGAACTCAAAATTAAGACACAGGGGCATTTTGGTCATTTCACAGTGTGACATGTGGCACCATGAGATGGTGACACACGGGATTACACATAAGCTTGCCAAATGTTTTTTAATCATGTAATATGATTAAAATCAAGATTAAATATAGGTTTGACACTTGGCACAATGTGATTGGGTCACTTAAACCTAGAGCTAATCAAAAGGTGACATGTGGCTAGGGTTTAATGTGTTAACCTAGCTATTTAAGTGTGGTTATGAAAAGAAAACATAACCAGCAGCCTCTCCTCTCAATTGTCACGCCACTTTGAGCCTCTCCAGCTATTTCTCTTTATCTCTCATCAATTCAAAGAGATTAGCCATCAATCTCTTGAATTAAGAACACTAGAAATTGTTTCTAGTGTCCTGTTTACATCTCTAATCTCTTAAAAGGCAGAACTTGAATTTCTAATTAATAGAAAAGGCTTTAGAAGCTGTTCAAGGGCTGCCATAGGTGTTCTTGGTGTGGACAAGCTAGAGGGACAACATCCGTGTCCTCAAACGAATCTCAAAGGCGCAGACACGCTGCAGTGCATCAAGAGGTTAGTGTAATCGTTCTTGATTTAATCTAGGGTTCTAAAATTAATCTGATTAATTTTAAAATCTTAAATGGAAAATACAGATCCAAAAACATATTAAAAGAGTTTTAATATGTTGTTTATCATTGAAATCAAATAGATAAAAATAAATCTTGCATGGTGCATGTGACCCTAGGTGAAAATTTTTGAATTCAATGGTATAATCTTGTGTTTTTCACGCTTCCGTTCCTTCACATGTATGGCTAGATTTTGCATTTTGGTATTGTATGTAATTAAATGATGTAAATAATTTTGGATTGTATATGAATTGTAAATATTGTACTCGACTTTATATGAATGAAATACTGTATTTTATTTTCTTGAAAATTGATATGAGCATGAGGAATAATATGATGAATGAATAGATGTAAAGTATGAATTCATTTAATAGGTAACATGAAACCCACCATGCACTAATAGAATAGAGGGGACTCTGTCTGGGTCTCCATAAAAATGAAATGGGATAAAAAAAAATTCTACAAGTGAGATAATAAAATTAAATGGACATTAAATTAATATTGTAAATGATAAAACAGGATAGGGTGCTCCAGCATCGAATGCAGCACGCCTTACTCTGCTACACTGTAGACGGGAGAGGGGTGTTGCATTTATTGGTATCAGAGCAAAGGTTTAGATATTCCTAGGCATAGGTAGATAGAAAGATATAGTGTGCATAACATGCATAGGCCCTTATTTAGGAGTCAAGGGGACACTAATTGTAACGGTCGGGCTCCAACTACTAGAGGAATTGTCCGCTTTGGCCATAAGCCTCACGGTTTTGTCCCATAGGTGGAATGGAGAACTTCCCAGGAGGTCACCCATCCTAGGATTTCTCTCAAACGAGCAAGCTTAGCCCTAAAGTTCTTCTAACTCTCCAGGCCATTTCACCAAAAGGCGCCTCTAGTGATTAGTTCCAATATTTTACATATCATTACTTTTTGAACCCAAGACCATCTCCATGCTTTACCGATGTGGGATTTGCCTAAGGGACCTTTCTCCCCCCCTTTCGGGACTCAGCGTCCCCGCTGAGGTTTGCCCCACCATCGCCAAGACGACATGCGAGCGGCTCTGATACCAATTGTAACGGTCGGGCTCCAACCACTAGAGGAATTGTTCACTTTGGCCATAAACCTCACGGTTTTGTCCCATAGGTGGAATGGAGAACTTCCCAGGAGGTCACCCATCCTAGGATTTCTCTCAAGCGAGCACGCTTAACCCTGGAGTTCTTCCAACTCTCCAAGCAATTCCACTAAAAAGCGCCTCTGGTGATTAGTTCTCTAATTTTATATATCATTACTTTTTGAACCCAAGACCATCTCTGTGCTTTGCCGATGTGGGATTTGCCTCAGGAGGGTTTTGGCCAATTTAGGAAAAATTAGGATTTTGATGTATTTTAGTTAAATTGATGATAAATATAAGTTAAATTGAGGTAGTATGCATGATTGGGAGTAGTAAGATTTCATGGGATTGCATAAATTAAATTATGGAAGATTAGGGTTCATGGGAAAATTGGGTTTTGGTGCTAGAGAGTGAAATTAGTGTGTGTAGTATTAAATTATGGTCATTTGAGGTTTATTTAGTTTGAATTGACAATGGGTTGATGAATGGAGATAATGAAATGGTAGGATTAGGGAAATTACAAACTTTGGTGTTTGAAAATTATAGGTTTTGTACTAGGAAGTGTCATTGATGTGTTAATGCTAAATTATAGTCATTTTGGGTGAATTAAATGTAAATTGAGGTTGGTTAGTGGAAGTAATTGAAGAAATGAAAATTTTAACTTAGGGCAGAATTTTGCACACTGAATTCAGTGTGTTTTGAAGCCCATAACTTGAGCTACACAACTCCAATTGGTGTGAAACCAATTGGAAACAAAACTTAATACATAGGGCTAGAATTTTCGTGAAGATACCCTGCCCCGAAAATGACCTTAAGCTATCTGAAATGAACCTTGAACTTAGAGACAAAATTCTGGAACCTGCAGAATTTGACCATATGAACAGTAAATTTTGCATGGCCATAACTCTCTCTAGAAAACTTTGATTTAGACGATTCTTGAACCGATGGAGACCTAAGACATAGTAGAACATTTCATATGAAGAATTTGAGGCCAAATTATGGACTTGACCCAATCAAATTGCTGAGCAAAGTTAAATTACCGAATTTGTAGAATTGCATATTTATTATATGAACAGTAAATTTTGCATGGCCATAACTCTCTTTAGAAAACTTCGATTTAGGCAATTCTTGAACCGATGGAAACCTAAGACATAGTTGAACATTTCGTATGAAGAACATTAGACCAAATTATGGACTTAACTTGACCAAATGTTTGAACGAAATTGGATCGATAAATCTGCCAGAACTAAATCTGCAGCATGAACAGTGACTGAACAGTAATTATTTTTTAGGCATAACTTGAGCTACACAGCTCCGAATTAGGTGATTCAAAAAAGAAAATAAAGTTAAGACCTAGATGAACAATTTTCATGAAGAACACATCACCAAATTATGATCAAAACTAGGTAAAAATTGGATTCAAAGATTGGGGCACCAAGTTGTCCAAAACCAAAATTGTCTAAAATTTGCAAAGCTAACTTGGGATGCATTAGACATGCATGTAATGAGTTTTTGGCAGCAATTGAGATTGGTATTGAGGTATTTTATTTGTGTATTTTTAGTAGAAAAAGAAGTTGGAATGGACAAGGAGAAGTAGGTAACAAGGAAGGAGAATTATTGAAGGTTTGTGCACAACTAACATTTTCTTCGTTTTTAAACTTGTAAATTGCTTGGAATGTGTTAAATTGAATGAGTTTGCTTTGAAAAAGTTTACTTTGACTGAAATATGGTTTTTCTCTTGCATTTAAGAAATTTGGGTGTTGCCACCTTTATATGGATATTATGATGAATTTAAATGTGTTTATTAGCTTATAAATGTGATTGTTGAGTGGGAAATTTTTGGAAACTGTTGTGAAACCACAGTTAGCATGACAGTCCCTTTCGAAACTCCCCAGTAGTAACGACTACTTGGGGTTGATAATTGATATTGATTATGTCTCCCATTAATAACAGTTAGTGGAGTAAGACTACATGAGTACTCATTAGCTAGCTAGCCCTCCCCCTATTAATAATGGTTAGTGAGGTTGATATTGCTTTGTCGTGGTGTACAACACAGCACTAATCATGAAATTTTGTGTCATGGCCTGAACTGTGTGTTGATGTTGGCAACACTAATGCTTTGTGAATTCTGATTTATGAAGTGTGATTTCTCACTTGAAATGTTATTCCAATAAATGGCCTTTATGGACTTAGAACTATTGTGAAGTTTTCATGCTTAAGAAAAATGTGATTTATTATGCTTTGACAAATTGTGTTTTACCTTAAGTTTTAAAGTTATTAGTTGTGCACCACTGAGTGATATACTCAAGGATAGCTTCTTTATGTTGTAGCAGGTAAGAGAAAAGAGAAGGATGCCGAGTGAGAGACTTGAAAGCAGCATTTTGGTATTGTTTGTGGGTATTTACGTTAGGTATACCCTTGTGATTCCTTTGGATGTATTTTGTACCTATATGTATGGATGTACGGACATTGAGCAGTTTGTATTTAAAAGCATTGCATTGCTATCACATTTTGAGTCTGTAATTATTTTGTATTTGACTTTGAGACTTATGAAAATGTAACTCTTGCAATATTTAGTCTATCATTATTTCCAATGAATGTTTACATGGAATTTTAACTATTCTCATATAGTTTTCTGCAAAAGAATTGATAAGATAAAAAGCTATGGTTTGTATTAAAATCCTTTGTAGCATAACTAATGGGTTATCGGTAGGTGGAGTTCAGTGATGCATTAGGTATGCTACAGAAACATGTTGTGCCTTATAAGGGATAAGGTGTGACATGTTTTAGTGGTATCAGAGCTGCTCGTGTGTCCTCTTGGGCGATGGTGGGGCAAACCTTAGCGAGGACGCTGAGTCCCGAAAGGGGGGGGAGAAAGGTCCCTTAGGCAAATCCCACATCCACAAAGCACGGAGATGGTCTTGGGTTCAAAAAGTAATGATATATAAAATGGGGGAACTAATCACCAGAGGCGCCTTTTGGTGGAATGGCCTGAAGAGTTGGAAGAACTCTAGGGTTAAACATGCACGCTTGAGAGAAATCCTAGGATGAGTGACCTCCTGGGAAGTTCTCCATTCCACCTATGGGACAAAATTGTGAGGCTTATGGCCAAAGCGGATAATTCCTTTAGTGGTTGGAGCCCGAACGTTACAATTGGTATCAGAGCTGCTTGCGTGTCCTCTTGGACGATGGTGGGGCAAACCTTAACGAGGACGCTGAGTCCTGAAAAGGGGGGAGAAAGGTCCCTTAGGCAAATCCCACATCGGCAAAGCACGGAGATGGTCTTACGTTCAAAAAGTAATGATATATAAAATGGGGGAACTAATCACCAGAGGCGCCTTTTGGTGGAATGGCCTAGAGAGTTGGAAGAACTCTAGGGTTAAGCGTGCTCGCTTGAGAGAAATCCTAGGATGGGTGACCTCCTGGGAAGTTCTCCATTCCACCTATGGGACAAAACCGTGAGGCTTATGGCCAAAGTGGACAATTCCTCTAGTGGTTAGAGCCTGACCGTTACACTAATGCAGATCTGTTCTTTGTTTGTTTTATAGGATTGATGGAGTCTGATCCTTCAAAGAAAGGGTCTTACAGGCCAGAGGAGGAAGAGGTTGGTAGTCATATACCTATTCCTAATCAGGAGAGAGGAGTCGTCACATGGTGCTGTAGGTAGAGCACAGCATGCATTCTTGGAGCAGATGACCCAGATGCTCTGCCAGTTTATAGGGGTTATTCCATAGCCACAGCCACAACCAGTATAGCGGTACCCACTAGAGAAGCTGAGAAAATATGGGGCCGTCGACTTTATGGGTAAAAAGGAAGATGACACAGCTGCTGCTGAGCATTGGCTAGAGCAGACTGAGAGAGTATTGAAGCAACTACACTGCACACCAGAGCAGTAGCTAGAGTGTGCTCTATCACTCCTACAGGAGGAAGCTTATCAGTAGTGGGATACAGTGTCTAGAGCAGTGCAGCCAATAACACTTGGGATTTCTTCTTGAATGAGTTCAAGAAGAAGTATATTAGTCATATATACTTAGAGGCCAGAAGGATAGAGTTCTTAACTCTAAGGCAAAGGCAGCTCACGGTCTCTGATTATGAGAGGGACTTTGTGAGGTTAGGTAGATATGCTTGGGAGATAATGCCTATAGATGCAGATCGATGTCGTAGGTTCAAAGATGGACTGAACGACAATATCAGACTTATAGTGATGGCACATGAGTATACCGACTTCTCTAAGTTAGTGGCTGTAGCTCTAAATGTAGAAAGAGTACGAAATGATGAGCAAACCCGGAGAGATAGATAATGAAAGTGGAGTTATGGGCAAGGTTAGTCCAGTACACCAGTTTCTGAGGGTAAGAGGCCTAAGGGTTTACCAGGCCAGGGCTAGAGACAGAGGTCTCAGTTTACACCGAGAGGAGGATAGTCCAGAGCATCAGTGGGAAGTTCTCCAGGTACAGCAGTAGAGGGATTAACCTCTATACCATTATGCACCTACTGTGAGTGGAGGCACCGAAGAGAGTGCTGTTTGTTGACCGAGGGATGCTTCCGATGCGGAGCTACTAAACTTTTCCTACGGGATTGTCCCCACAGGAGTGTTCCCACTGACCCACCACCGACTGAGAGATCTGCCCCCGCAGCTCAGAGGGGTAGATGACCTATGAGGCCAAAGGTGACGAGTACCTCACAGAGACCAGCTTCAGAGACGATTGAGCGACCTGAGGCCTGAGTAGCCCGTCGTGTATACGCTATGAGGGCACAGGTGGAGCCAGAGCCGGCAGATGTTGTTAAAGGTATATTTCTCATTATAATACTTTAGTATATGTAATGATAGACTCTGTATATGAGATGAAAGAGGATAGGTGCAGTTCCTCGACTATTTACACTTAGTAAATTTCAAGGATAAAATTTTTATTAGAGGGAGAGAATTGCAACGCCCTCACTTTTGGTAGTCCGAACGTTCCATTGTTTCGGCGACTAATGTCTGTCTGGATAATTAGAATGCCTTGAACTACACTTTAACTAGAGTGAGGAGGCATAAATTAACCGAATAAAGACTAATAGAAATTAAGAAAAAATAAAAGAAATGAATTGCAAATGGGTTAAACGAGCCAGGGTCACAGCGATGGGTGATTGTATGAGGAAGCGACTGTGAAGATATTTGCTGACCCCAGACCCACAAGGAACCCTAGGGAAATAATTTTTGGGACTCCAATGAATAGTTATTGAGGTCTAAATGACATTAGAAATTCCAAAGAAAATTCAGGAAAATTCATTTATCGGTACAGACCAAAAATAACCCGGTGAGACTAATGAAGGGCATTTTGATCATTTCAATCCCAGAGTTGAATTTTGACCTAAATGTTAATTAAAATGAAATAAATTAAAAATACATAAAATAAATTAAAATAATGAATGATGGTAGAAAAAGTAAAAGAAAAGAAAAGAAGAGGAAAAAGGAAAGAAATAAAAATTTAAATATATTTATTATGTAAGCATGACTGTGACACCCCTTACTCGTCTACAGTGTAACCGAATAAGATATGCCACACAGTGTACCGGAACACCATATTTTATCTCAATTATTCTTATCATTTCTTAATTTATTTCTTTATAGTTATGAATTGCAATTTGTGAAATTTAACTCATTTAAGTCATTTATTGAAATTATAAATTTATTTGAGGTTTCAAAAATTTTATAGAAAATTCGGCAGAGTACCGGCCAAAAATGAAGAAAACAGTTCTTTGAAACCTGTGAAAAACACTTCCTATATATTTTCAATCATTCTCAAACTCCAATAACCATCAACATGGTCTCAACAATTCTCAACATTCACAACCATCTCAAGTTTTCAACATGAATCCACAATTTCATTCAGATCAAAATCAAATTTAATTTCATGAAGATATTCTCAAATTATATTAATTAATGAAATTTTACAAAATATGTACATCAACATATGATTATATAAATTTACTATTTACATGAGTTCGTAATTTATAAATCACAAACTACTACCTATTATAAAATGCAAAAACAAAATTTCAAAAGGAACGTAAAGGTCCTACCACTGATGCACTGCAGATGAGAGGTGACTCTGACTCTATGCAGATCTATGACCTCACCCAGTCTGTGGTCTGCTGGGCTCTCTATCAGTCTCTTCAGAACCTACGCGTGGCAAAAAGTGATGCGCTAAGCAATAATGTTTAGTGGTGCCAATAATAAAATAAAAAGAAATAAAAAGAAATAAACATGCAGTGCACATATTGATGTCTCATGCAGACAAATTTTTAGTAATTATTTGTAGTTTTATTTCTTTGGCACTTATTGTATCCATTATTTCATTAAATTTATCAACTTCCATTTTTGGTTGCCCAAGTAACCTATACTAGATGACTGGACTGGATAAATAGGTAAACTGACACTGGGTACCAAGTACCTCGGGCCGTCACACCATCGATCACATATGTATCTCTCGGTGTGCAACAGAATAGCTAATAAGCTGCAATAATTATTAGACACAAGGCCAAGTATCACCATAATATCAGAATGGCTAAAAGCCATAAAATCACAGAATGGCATAATGCCATGTGCAGTACTGCTAACTGAACCCTATTGGTATGCCAACCTATCCAAACCAATCTTATTAGGTGTACTAGGGCACTTTACAAAGTTATTGATTGAATTTTCATGCTTTACATGCAAGGTTACTATTCATTTTACTATTTAGGTTAAATTATTGACTTTCCAATGCATAATAGCTACATGAGTCCTAATCACATGAATTTACCACATTTTGATTCCCAAAAGTGTTGGCATTAGTTGTCAATCCATACTCCTAACCAATGGTGAATATATTAGAAATTTCAGTTTTGGATGCTAGAGTTCACTGTTCTATTAGGCTATTCTACAGTGAGAATTTGGCTAAATATTCTTCATCAAAGTTGTTCCTTATTGTGTCTAGTTACATTTCTTTTTTGGAATCACTCCATTTGGAGTTTTGTAGCTCAAGTTATGGCCTAAACACCATAACTGGCCAAATTGTAATTTTTTCAGAATTTCAGGCGTAATCAGTGCGATTTTGTACTGTGACTTGAGTCGGTTTTGGATATGTTATGGTCAAAATTTTGGTTTGTTTTCTTCATGAAAGTTGTAGGGCTATGTTTCTACTGGTAAAAATTTAGGCCAATTGAACTTTTCTACACTGAGTTATGACCAAATGAATGAATACTGTTCATTTAGTCATTTTGCCCAAGCAAAATGTAAGTCACCCGGATTCGGTCAATTTTTAGGGCATCATATGTTTAGTTTCTGGATAGAGTTCCTTCACCAAAATTGTGCCATTATGTATCTAATTTCATGTCCAATTGGTCTTGCACTAATTGAACCTACACAATCCAAGTTATAGCTGGCCAAACCTGTTGGACTCATACCTAGTCCTGCAGGTCACCAAGGGCAGCATACCAAACTTCAATTCCCATGGAACAAATCACTTCATCTCTTAATCACACATAACCAAATGGTCACTAATTGACCATCAATACTTTCTTTCACCAATACATGAACAAAGTTTCAAATTTTTGCCCAAACCCTAACTCATCCATTTCAAATTATGCATTTACTTATACTTCATTATCCTAATCAAAAGATTAGTGTTAAGGGCAGCTATGGTATCATTTTAATTCAAAGAAACCTTCAAAACCCTACCAAGTCCAAGGCTGCCGAAATTTTGGGGAAGATATACACATAATTTTTATTCAATTTTCATGAATTTCCACTCAATTCCACTCCCTCAACATGAATTTAAAGAGAAAGGAAAGGTTTGGTCACTAACCTTGAATGGAGTCAATTCCAAGCTTGTAAAAGCTCTTCCTTTTTACTTATTTTTGCTCTCAAAAGCTTCACTAAGATGAAATATTAAGGTTTTGTGTTGGAAACTTAGGGTTTGATTGAAGAAAAACCAAGGAACCAAGCTTTGGAAAAACTTGGCAATGGAGGATAGGGATGAGGAATATGGTGCGGCTTGGAAAGGAGGAAGAAGGCAGATTGTGTTTTGATTTTTTTAGTCTCAATTATCTCCTTTTATTAGTTAATTATGTGGTTGTTTAAATGTGATTGGTGGAAGCACTTTTTATGACATCACATGATGTCATAATTGCCTATTTCTTTTATTTTTCTTTTCTTTTCTTTTCTACTCATTTTCAATTAAATTTTTAGCAATATTTATTCATATTTTAGATCATAATAATTATTTACTTAACTGGACAAGTCGGCCAAAAATCATCTCTGAACACGAAATGACCAAAATGTCCTCCGTTTGGCTTATTGAGCCAAAATCGTCTGTACCGATCGAAAAATTTTTCTAAGCATTTTCTTGGCATTCTAATGCCATAGAAACCCCAATGGCTCTTCTCTGGAGTCCCAAAAATTATCTTATGAATTTTCTTTCGGGCTTAGGGCTCCTAGCTGCGAAGACCGCAATTTCCCACTAGGTTACCCATCGCTAGGGCACCGGCTCATTTAACTTGGTTGTATTTTATTTCTAAATTTTTTCCTATATTTTTCTTATTACTATTTGAGTTAATTATGGTTCCTCACTTTAGTTTAAATATTTTTCCAGACGTTCTAGCTGTCCGGACCAACACCGGTCACCTGAACAGTAGAATGTATAGAATTGCTATAGTGAGGGTATTACAATGACATAGGGATGAATTAATTAAAAAAAAAATTTCAACCCAATTAAATTAAAACAAATATATATATAAGAAAAATTTTATTTAATGCCTTCTTTTTTCCTTTGGTCTTCTTCTCCCTTCTCCCTCTCTTAGCCGATCCACCATGGAAACATAGTTCCCACCATTTTCTTGATTTTAAAGCTTAAATTCCTCCCTTTCCATCCACTAAAATCCTTGAAGCCCTTCACAAAAATTCATCTCCACATCAAGAGGAACATTTTGATTATCGTAAAGTGAAGAAATTCCAAGGTTTATACAAGCCAAGAAAGATATCAAAGAGATTAGTGCACTAAACAACTTTCTCTTCTTCTTTAACTATTAAAAGCATGGCAAACTAGGTGTAAATCTTATGAAAATTAAAAGAAATCTGGAGAATATGGAAACTTAAATTTTCAGCAGCCACGAGGGTTGTGTAAAATTGATGACTTTAGTGGTTTTCAATTGGTTAGTGAGGACATGTGATGAGATTGGATATGTTAGAAATTAAAGTGAATGGGAATTTCATGTGTTGTGAAATGTTGAGTTAGGGTTTTGAATTAATTTTGGCACTTTAGTGTTATGGTTTGAGATTGATCTTGTTGAGACTGTTTGTTGATCATTTAAAGTGTTATGAATGATAAATTGTAGTTTGGGAGTAAGGAGGAATGAATTTTGGGAGTGCATCTCTTATATAGGAATTTAGACCTATAAGTCCAGTATACTATTTGAGTTATAACAGAAGTTGTGTGGCTCCAATCTGTATGAGGCCAATGCAAGGTGAAACTACACTCACAATACCTCATTTTTCATGAAGAAACCATGCCCAAATTCTTTCAAAATCTTGACCTAATTACTATCCCAATCCGGCTTACCAAATCCTAAGTCCAGAAAATTGACCAAATGAACAGCACATGTTCATTTGGTTATAACTCCCTCTAGACAGGTCCAAATGACCTGAATTTTATACCATTGGAAAGATTAGACATAGGACTATAACTTTCATTCAGAACACCAAGCCCAGAAATGCACTTAACCAAATGAAATTACTGACCCAATTTAGGTTACCAAACCGACCAGAATCAATTCTGTCCAGAATTTCTTGGACATAGACCACCAGACCAGTTTTGGCAAAGTGGCCATAACTTGGCCTATAAAACTCCAAATGCAATGAAACCAATGGAAAAATTTTTATAAGACATAGGTCTACAATATTGGTCTTTTGACCAAAACCTAGAACCCAAAGGAACTAGGTCAAATGGTTAGAAAAATTTAGCATATCAAAACCTGGAGTTTGACAAAACTACACTTGAGCCCAGAACAGTCTTTAAGTCATATCTCCCACTAAGAAACTCTAATTGGGAAGAGCCCAACTGTTCTAGAAATCTAAGAAATAGGGATACAACTTTGATTTAGAGACTTGCCTCAAATGTTGAATGTAAGAACCCTGAAATGAAAGTCAAAGCTACTGACCTGAACATGGACCTTGAAGACACAGGGGGCATGAGTCCAGGCCAGTGATTTTGCTATAATTAATTCTAAAAACATTGAAAAATTATAATTAAAAAATTTCTGAGTGACTATAAGACATAAGGTAACAACTTCTATGAAGAACCTTAAGCCCAACAATGACTGTAACATGTCTAATTAATTAAACCAAGACAAACTCTAGAATCTGCCTAATTCTGGACCCAGAAAGAGACAGTGAAGCATTTATGGTTATTTGATTATAACTTGAGTTCTAAAACTTTAAATAATATGATTCAAAAGGGATAAGAAATAAAAGACAAAGAGGAACAACTTCCATGAAGGAAGTGTAGCCAAATAAGGGCCACATCTTGGCCAATTTGCTAGGTGAATCTGAGATACTAAACCTGGACCTTGAGAAAGGTTCCTAATATGATTTCGCATATAAGATGAAATAAATTTTAATAACTTGCTAAGTATGAAAATGACAAGAATCAATGAAACTATGAGTATTAAATAAGATTATTTTGCCCATAGTATACCTAGACTCATTTATATAGCTTAGATCAATTAGTATACCAATTAGGGACTACATATTGCAGTACTGCCCACAGGGATAATCATTGACAGACAACATATGTCTAAGATGATTGTTCTACTGGCTTTATGTTTGCACGATGGCCATAGTGCCAATTTTCATTATTACTGGCTTATGCCTGCCCACTGGCCTTGTGCCTGATATGACCGTTGTATACTGGGTAGACATACGGATGTCTAGCTGGTATACTCCCGTGTATCCAGTCATTATAGTCTGTCATAGGTTACTTGGGCACAGTAATGATAAATAAAATTTTAAATTCAAACAAGTACATGAGAGAACCATTAATATATATTATATTAGATCGAATATAACATACATGACTAAAAAGATCCTGATTAACTTAATTGCTTCCAAAAGACTGTAAATTCGTATAATTGTAAATTTCTTTATAATGTTATGCACAGGATAATTATTTCAATTATTTCGATATTTTTATTTCAATTTATGCACCACTAAGCGTTATGCTTAGCGCGTTGATTTTTCCTTCGCGTAGGTACAGGAGACCCACAGCAGCAGGAGTAGAGCCTAGACAGGACTTGAGCAGATCTGCTACAGTGTAGATTGTCACCTCATCAGTCATTTTGGTAGGGCTCATGTATGGCTAGATTTTGCATTTTGGTATTGTATGTAATTAAATGACATAAATAATTTTGGATTGTATATGAATTGTAAATATTGTACTTGACTTTATATGAATGAAATACAGTATTTTATTTTCTTGAAAATTGATATGAGCATGAGGAATAATATGATGCATTTATAGATGTGAAGCATATGAATTGATTTAATAGGTAACATGAAACCCACCATGCACTAATAGAACAGAGGGGACTCTGTTTGGGTCTCCATAAAAATGAAATGGGATAAAAAAAAATTTACAAGTGAGATAATAAAATTAAATGGACATTAAATTAATATTGTAAACGATAAGACAGGATAGGGTGATCCAGCAGTGAATGTAGCATGCCTTATTTGGCTACACTGTAGGCGGAAGAGAGGTGTTGCATTTATTAGTATCAGAGCAAAGGTTTAGGCATTCCTAGGCATAGATAGACAGAAAGATATAGTGTGCCTAACATGCATGAGCCCTTATTTAGGAGTCGAGGTGACACTAATGCAGATCTGTTCTTTGTCTGTTTTATAGGATTGATGGAGTATGATCCTTCAGAGCAAGGGTCTTACAGACCAGAGGAGGAGGACGTTGGTAGTCATATACCTACTCCTAGTCAGGAGCGAGACAAGAGAGAGGAGTCGTCACATGGTGCTATGGGTAGAGCACAATAGGCATTCTTGAAGCAGATGACCCAGATGCTCCCCCAGTTTACCGAGGCTATTCCACAGCCACAGCCGCAGCCTCAGCCACAGCCACAGCCACAACCAGTATAGCGGTCCCCACTAGAGAAGCTGAGAAAATATGAGGCCATCGACTTTATGGGTAAAAAGAAAGATGACACAGCTGCTGCTGAGCATTGGATAGAGCGGACTGAGAGAGTATTGAAGCAACTAAACTGCACACCAGAGCAGCAGCTAGAGTGTGCTCTATCATCCTACAGGAGGAAGTTTATTAGTGGTGGGATACGGCGTCTAGAGCAGCGCAACCAACAGCACTTACTTGGGATTTCTTCTTGACTGAGTTAAAGAAGAAATATATTAGTCATATATACTTAGAGGCCAGAAGGAGAGAGTTCTTAACTCTAAGGTAAAGGTAGCTCACGGTCTTTGAGTATGAGTGGGAATTTGTGAGGTTAGGTAGATATGCTCGGGAAATAATGCCTACAGAGGCAGATTGGTGCCGTAGGTTTAAGGATGGACCAAACGATAATATCAGACTTATAGTGACAGCACATGAGTATACCGACTTCTCTAAGTTAGTGGCTACAGCTCTAAATGTAGAAAGGGTATGAAATGATGAGCAAAGCCGGAGAGATAGACAACGAAAGAGGAGTTCTGGGCAAGGTTAGTCCAGTACACCAGTTTTTGAGGGTAAGAGGCCTAAGGGTTCACCAAGCCAGGGCTAGAGACAAATGTCTCAGTTTACACAGAGAGGAGGACAGTCCAGAGCATCAGTAGGATGTTCTCCAGGTACAGCAGTAGAGGGATTAATACCATTATGAACCTATGTGAGAGGAGGCACTGAGGAGAGTGCTGATTGTTGACTAGGGGATGCTTCCAATGCAGAGCTACTGAACATTTCCTACGGGATTGTCCCCACAGGAGTGTTCCCACTACCCCACCATCGACTGAGAGATCTACCCCCGCAGCTCAGAGGGGTAGATGACCTACGAGGCCAGAGGTGATGGGTACCTTACAAAGACTAGCTTTAGAGACGATTGAGCAACTTGAGGCCCGAGTAGCTCCTCGTGTATACGCTATCAGGGCACAGGGGGAGCCAAAGCTGGCAGATGTTGTTAGAGGTATATTTCTCATTATAATACTTTAGTATATGTAATGATAGACTCAATATATGAGATGAAAGAGGATAGGTGCAGTTCCTCGACTATTTACACCGAGAAAATTTCGAGGACGAAATTTTTATTAGAGGGGAAGAATTGTAACGCCCTCACTTTAGGTAGTCTGAACGTTCTATTGTTTTGATGACTAATGTCTGTCTGGACAGTCAAAATGTCTGAAACTAAACTTTAACTAGAGTGAGAGGGCATAAATTGACCGAATAAAGACCAAGAAAAATTAAGGAAAAATAAAAGAAATGAATTGCAAATGAGTTAAACGAGTAGGGGTCACAGCGATGGGTGACCTTACAGGGAAGCAACTGTGAAGATAGTTGCTGACCCCAGACCCACGAGGAACCCTAGGGAAATAATTTTTGGGACTCCAATGAATAGTTATTGAGGTCTAAATGACATTAGAAATGCCAAAAAAAAATTTAGGAAAATTTATTTATCGGTACAGACCAAAAATAACTCGGTGAGCCTAATGAAGGGCATTTTGGTCATTTCAACCCCAGAGTTGAATTTTGACGTAAATGGTAATTAAAATGAGAGAAATTAAAAATACATAAAATAAATTAAAATGATGAATGATGATAGAAAAAGTAAAAGAAAAGAAAAGAAGAGGAAAAGGGAAAGAAATAAAAATTTAAATGTATTTATAATGTGAGCATGACATAGGGATGAATTAATTAAAAAAATTTTTTTAACCCAATTAAATTAAAACAAATATATATATATATATAAGACAAATTTTATTTAATGCCTTCCTATTTCCTTTCGTCTTCTTCTCCCTTCTCCCTCTCTTAGCCGATCCACCATGGAAACATAGTTCCCACCATTTTCTTGATTTTAAAGCTTAAATTCCTTCCTTTCCATCCACTAAAATTCCTAAAGCCCTTCACAAAAATTCATCCCCACATTAAGTGGAACATTTTGATTATCATAAAGTGAAGAAATTCCAATGTTTATACAAGCCAAGAAAGATATCAAAGAGGTTAGTGCACTAAATAACTTTTTCTTCTTCTTTAACTAGTAAAAGCATTGCAAACTAAGTGTAAATCTTATGAAAATTAAAAGAAATCTTGAGAATATGGGAACTTAAATTTTCAGCAGCCATGAGGGTTGTGTGAAATTGATGACTTTAATGGTTTTAAATTGTTTAGTAAGGATATGTGATGAGGTTGGATATGTTAGAAATTAAAGTGAATGGGAATTTCAAGTGTTGTGAAATGTTGAGTTAGGGTTTTGAATTAATTTTGGTACCTTGGTGTTATGGCTTGAGATTGATCTTATTGAGAATGTTTGTTGATCATTTGAAGTGTTATGAATGATAAATTGTAGTTTGGGAGTAAGGAGGAATGAATTTTGGGAGTGCTTCTCTTACGCAGGAATTTGGACCTATGAGTCTAGTATACTCTTTGAGTTATAACTGAAGTTGTGTGGCTCCAACTGGCATCAATTGGAGGTGAAACTAGACTCAAAATACCCCATTTTTCATGAAGAAACCATGCCCAAATTCTGTCCAAATCTTGACCTAATTACTATCCCAATCTGGCTTACCAAATCCTAAGTCCAGAAAATTGTCCAAATGAATAGTACATGTTCATTTGGCCATAACTCCTTCTAGACAGGTCCAAATGACTTGAATTTTATAGCATTGGAAAGAATAGACATAGGACTACAACTTTCATTCAGAACACCAAGTCCAGAAATGCCTCTAACCAAATGCAATTATTGACCCAAGTTAGGTCACCAAACTGACCAGAATCAATTCTGCTCAGAATTTCCTAGACATAGACCACCCGACCAGTTTTGGCAAAATGGCCATAACTTGGTCTATAAAAATCTAAATGTAATGAAACCAAAGGAAAAATTTTTATAAGACATAGATTTATAATATTGGTCTTTTGACCAAAACCCAGAACCTAAAGGAAATAGATCAAATTGTTAGAAAAATTTAGCACATCAAAACCTAGAGATTGACCAAACTACACTTCACCCCAGAACAGTCTTTAAGTAATATCTCCCACTAGGAAACTCTAATTAGGAAGATCCTAACTGTTCTAGAAATCTAAGAAATAGGTCTCCAACTTTGATTTAGAGACTTGTCTCAAATTTTGAATGTAAGAACCATGAAATAAAAGTCAAAGCTACTGACCTGAACATGGACCCTGAAGACACAGGGCACAAGAGTCCAGGCTAGTGATTTGGCTATAATTATGTGACACCCCTTACCCGTGTACAGTATATCCGAGTAAGCAATGTCACACGGTGTACCGACACACTCTATTTTACCTTAATTAATTTTTATCATAGTTTTGAATGTAACTTGTGAAATATTATTTATTTAAGTTATTTATTGAAATTATAATTTATTTGGGGTTCCGGAAATTTTATAGAAAATTCGGCAGAATACCGGCTAATAATGGAGAAAACAGTTCTTCGGAACCTATGAAAAAACACTCCCAAAAATCATTTCAAACAATCCCAACTCCATTATATTATCAAAGTCTCAATATGATTTTCAACAACCTTTCCATTACTCAAACATTCATTTCTCATGATACTCATATATAAACAATAAATAAATACTTGAATTTTACATTCATAATCACAAATTTTCATTATTTACATGAGCATCAAAATACATTACATAAGTTCAATTACATATGAGAAAATAAAAATTAGTTACAAAATACCAAAATGAAACCTAGTGTCCTACCAATGCACTGTAGATGGTGAGGTGACACGGACACTATGCAGAGCTGCAGGATAGTCTCACCCAGTCTGCGGTTTACTGGGCTCTCGATCAGTATCTCCAGAACCTACGCGTGGCAAAAGCAACGCGCTAAGCAATAATGCTTAGTGGTGCGATAATAAAATAAAAGGAAATAGCAGAAAATAAAGATTTATTGAATGTATCGATGTTTTACTGGTTTTGTATTTGTTATAATCATTTACTTCGTTAACTTTATCCACTTTCATTCTTTTGGTTGCCCAAGTAACCTATATTGGACGACTGGACTGGATAACGGGTATACTGGCACTGGGTATCTAGTACCTCAGGCCGTCACACCATCGGTCACGTATGCATCTCCCAGTGTGCAACAGAACAGCTAATAAGCTGTAATGACAATAGGCACAAGGCCAAATATCAACACAAGGTTAGAATGGCTAAAAACCATAAAATCACAGAATGGCATAATGCCATGTACAGTACTGCTAAGTGAACCCTATTGGCATGCCAAACTATCCAAACCAATCTTGTTAGGTATACTAGGGCAATTGATACTTTTGAATTCTTCAATTTTTGAATTTCAAGTTTTGGTGTCACTATTCACTTCATTGGTCAACAAAAATGTTGACTTTTGGATAGAAAATAGGTACATTGGTTTTGACACTCCCAACATACCACATTTTGCATTCAAAACTTGTTGGCATTAATCACCAATACCATTTCTAAGCTTAAACCAAGGGAGCAGAATTTTTCAGTTTTCATACCTAAACTTCACTGTTCCATTAGTGACTGTTACAGTGGGAATTTGAGGAAATGGTAAACATGAAAGTTGTTCCTTATTTTATCTAGTTGAATTTCCTTTTTTGAATCACTCCATTTGGAGTTTTGTAACTCTAGTTATGGTCCAAAAACCACAGCTGGCCGGATTGCAAAACTGCAGAATTGACCATATCTATAGTGCAGTGAACAGTGACTTCCACTGCCTTGTTGGATAGGTTCTGCTCACAATTTGGGGTAGGTTTCTTCATGAAATTTGTTTTTCTATATCTTAACTTGTTTCTGTAAAATTTTCAGGTCAATTGGCCCATTCTACAATGAATTATGGCCAAATGAACAATTACTGTTCATTTAGTCATTCTGCAGATTCTGGTTGCAGGGTATCCGGATTGGGGCCAATTTTTGGTCCACTTGCTTTGGTCTTTTGGGCATGGTTTCTTCAGCAAAATTGTGCCATTATATGTCTAATTTCATGTCCAATTGGCCAAACACCAATTGAACCTACACAGCCAAAGTTATGGCTGTCCAAGTGGGCTGGAATCACAGCCTCACCTGCTGATTACCCTAGGCAGCATACCAAAGCAGTTTGCAATGCTATAATTCACTCTAAGTCATGGTCAACTTACCTCAAATGGTCACTAATTGACCATTAAAATGTTCATTCACCATTACCTAATCAAGGTCCAAGTTTCTCTCCAAAACCCTAACTCTAATTGACCAAGCCTCCAATTCATGCATCCCACTCCTAATGGTGGAACCTCTTCTCTCTCTCTCTCTCAACGTTTTTTAGGCTGCCCAAAGGTTGAAGATGCAGATTGGTTTTTCAAATTTTTGGTCACTTTTATCTCTTTTAATGAGTTTAACAAATTGTGATTGGTGGATAGGTTTTTAATGACATCATATGATATAATTATTAGGTATTTTCTTTCATTTTCTTTTCTTTTCATCTCTACTCATTTTCAATTTAATTTTTAGTAATGTTTATGCACATTTTGTGTCATAATAATTATTTACTTAACTGGAAAAGTCGGCCAAAAATTACCTCTGAAGGCGAAATGACCAAAATGCCCTCCGTTTGGCTTAACGGGTCAAAATTGTCTGTACCGATTGAAAAATTTTTCTAAATATTTTCTTGGCATTCTAATGCCATAGGAACCTCAATGCCCCTTCTCTGGAGTCCCAAAAATTATTTTATGAATTTTTCCCCGGGTCTAGGGCTTCTAGTTGCGAGAACTGCAACTTCCCTCTGGGTTACCCATCGCTTGGGCACCGACTCATTTGATTTAGTTGTATTTTATTTCTAAAATTTTTACTAAAATTTTCTTATTAATATTTGAGTTAATTATGGTTCCTCACTTTAGTTTAAATATTTTTCCGAACGTTCTAGCTGTCCGGACCGATACCGATCACCGGAACAGTAGAATGTACGGAGTTGCTACCGGGAGGGTGTTACAACTCTTCCCCTCTAATTTAAATTTCATCCTCAAAATTTACCTGATGCAAATAGTTGAGGGAACTGTTGCCTCATCGTCTCTTCACTTTCCCAAGTTACCTCTTCGGTGTTGTGGTGCCTCCAAAGCACTTTCACCAGTGGAATCTGCTTATTCCTCAATTCTTTTACTTCCCGAGCCAGGATCCGTAGAGGTTCTTCTTCATATGTCAAATCCGGTTGTATTTCAATTTCTTCCCTGGAGATGACATGTGAAGGATCTGAGCGGTATCTTCTGAGCATGGACACGTGGAACACATTGTGGATCTTGTCCAGCTCTGGTGGTAAAGCTAGCCTATAGGCCACTGGACCCACACGTTCAATGACTTCATATGGGCTAATGAACCTAGGGCTCAACTTACCTTTTCTTCCAAACCTCAATACCTTCTTCCACGGTGACACCTTGAGGAACACTTTGTCGCTGACCGCATATTCTATTTCTTTTCTCTTCAGGTCGGCATAAGATTTCTGTCTGAGGCAACCTTCAGATTGGCTTTGATTAGTTTTACTTCCTCCTCAGTCTGTTTCACCAGGTCTGGCCCTACCAGTTTGTCTTCACCCAATTCAGTCTAGCACACTGGAGTTCTACATTTCCTCCCATACTGTGCTTCATACGGGGCCATTTGGATGCTAGCTTGGTAGCTATTGTTGTATGCAAATTCTGCCAGTGGGAGGTATCTATCCCAACTTCCCTCAAACTCAATGACACAACCCCTCAGCATATCCTCAAGGACCTGACATATACTTCATGTTATTATTATCATTTTAATTCAATATTTGTATCAATTCCATTGGTTTCAATTATTTACCTGGATTACTCTTTCTGATTGCCCATCCGTCTGAGGATGGAAAGCTGTGCTGAAGTGGAGTTGTATACCCAAGGACTCATGCAACTTCTTCCAAAATCTCGATGTAAACCTTGGGTCTCGATCAGATATGATGGAAAGTGGAATTCCATGCAGTCTAACTATCTCACTGATATACAATTCTGCTAACTTCTCCAGTGAGTAGTCACCCTAATCGGCAGAAAGTGTGCTGACTTCGTCAATCTATCTACTATCACCCATACTGCATCATGTTTCTTCTGGGTGAGAGGTAGACCACTTACAAAATCCATGGTGACCCGATCCCATTTCCATTCAGGTATGCGTATAGGCTGTAGCAATCCTGATGGAACTTGATGTTCTGCCTTGAATTGCTGACATGTCAAGCATTTAGTCACATAGTTAGCTATGTCCTTCTTCATACCAGGCCACCAATACTGAAGTTTTAGATCATGATACATCTTTGTACTTCCTGTGTGCATAGCATATACACTGGTGTGTGCCTCTTTTAGAATACTGGCTTTCAATTCCCCATCATCTGGTACACACAGTCTTCCTTTGTAATACAGACACCCATCTGCTTTCACCTCATAATCAGTTGCTTTTCCCTATGAGATTTTGCTTATAATAGCCATTAGCTTCTCATCTACCTTCTGCCCATCTAAAATCTGCTGTAACAGGTTTGGCCTCACTTGCAACTCAGCCAAAATAGCTCCATCTCGAACCAAAGATAGACGGGCATTCAATGATCTCAAAGCTGTCATGGATTTTCTGCTCAAAGCATCAGCAACTACATTTGCCTTCCCAGGATGGTAGTCAATTACACAATCATAGTCCTTCAGGAACTCAATCCATCGCCTCTGTCTAAGGTTGAGCTCCTTCTGAGTTGGCAAGTATTTCAGACTCTTGTGGTCTGTGTAAATGTAGCACTTTTCACCATACAAGTAATGCCTTCATATCTTTAGTGCGAAGATAATTGCTGCAAGCTCTAGATCATGGGTAGGGTAATTCTGTTCATGTGGCCTTAGCTGCCTGGAAGCATAAGCGACCACCTTTCCCTCTTGCATCAATACACACCCTAACCCATTATGAGAGGCATCACTGTAGACTACAAAGTCCTTTCCTGACACCGTGTGCACACTGGTGCCTCTGTCAACATAGCCTTTAACTTCTCAAAACTGGTCTGACACTTGTCATTCCAGTCAAATCTGACATTCTTGTGTAATAACTTGGTCATTGGAGCAGCTATTAAGGAAAATCCCTTCACAAATCTCCTGTAATACCCAGCTAGCCTCAAGAAGCTTCTGACCTCAGTTGTATTCCTGGGAGGCTTCCATTCCATCACTGCTTCTATTTTCTTGGGATCCACTCTAATCCCATCAGCTAACACTATGTGTCCAAGGAATGCAATCTCATTCAACCAGAAGTCACACTTGGACAACTTAGCATACAGCTTCTTTTCTCTTAGGGTTTGCAGAACAATCCTCAAATGTTCATCATGTTCTTCCCTAGTCTTGGAATACACCAGAATATCATCAATAAAGACCACTACGAACCGATCTAAGTATGGATGGAAGATACGGTTCATAAGGTCCATGAATGTTGCTGGTGCATTTGTTAGGCCAAAGGGCATCACTAGGAACTCATAATGCCCATACCGGGTCCTGAATGCAGTCTTTGGCACATCTGCATCCTTGACCCTCAACTGATGATACCCTGATCTGAGATCAATTTTGGAAAATACTCCTGCTCCCTTCAACTGATCAAACAGATCATCAATTCTAGGCAACGGATATTTGTTCTTCACAGTCACTTTATTCAACTGCCAGTAATCAATGCATAGCCTCAAAGTCCCATCCTTCTTTTTCACAAGCGACCTGGAGCTCCCCATGGTGACACACTGGGGCGTATGAACCCCTTATCAAGCAACTCTTGCAACTGAGTTTTCAACTCCCTTAATTCAGTGGGTGCCATCCTATAAGGAGCAATGGAAATGGGTGCTGTACCCGGCAGTGTCTCAATAGCAAATTCAACTTCCCTTTCTGGTGGCAAACCTGGCAACTCTTCAGGGAACACATCTGGGAAGTCTCTTACTGTGGGTATATCACTCAGGTTTGGCTTAGGCTGCCTAGTATCCACCACATGTGCTAGGTAGGCTTCACAGCCTTTTCTCATCATTCTTCTTGCAATTGTGGCTGAGATAACATTGGACAGGAAATCTGTCCTTTCACCCACAACAGTGATCTCATTACCCTCAGAAGTTTTCAGGGAAATTCTCTTCAATTTGCAATCAACTATTGCCTGATGACGTGACAACCAGTCCATTCCCAAAATCACGTCAAACTCATGGAAAGGCAACTCAATTAGGTCTGCCAAGAATTCATACCCCTGAATCTTTAACGGGCAACCCTTGTGCACTTTGTTCACCACTATACTGTGGCCCAATGGATTAGTGACCAGAATGTCTTGGTCACTCTCGCCTACTAGTATCCCCCTTTCTACGGGTAGGTTGATGCAGATGTATGAATGAGTGGATCCTGGATCCACTAATGCATGCACAGATGTATTGTAGAGGGAGAACGTACCCCTGATGAAGTCTGGGGCATCTTGCTCCTCCTGAGCTCTCATGGCATAAGCTCTGGCAGGTGGTCTGTTATCAGGCCTCTCTACTGGCTCAGATGCAGGCCTCTGAGATGATCCCACTGCCTCAGATTTGCCAGATTTCCTACCCCTTTGTGGTGCAGGAGGCAGTGCATGCCTTGTGTTGGAGCAATTGTAGTAGTTCTGCGTGGGCGGTTCTTCAAGCGATGCTCTGTTGACCCACACCTTAGCGAGCACAGTCACTCTCCAACACTCCCCCTTATGCCATTTCAAGCGGTGTGGACATGCGAGAAGATCTTTGGGCTGGTCCCTAAACCCCATCCACGAGAGGCGCCCACGATGGTGTGGGTGACCTCTCCTAGGGGTAAGCGTAACTGGACCCACGATCACGACCACGACCTTGTGGTTGACCTAAACTCTGTGCAGGTGGACCCTTGAACTTCTTTCCAAATGTAGGAGATGAACTAGACTGACCTGGGCCCCTCTTCTGCTGTCTCTCTCTTCTGGTCTGCTCACTTATTCTAACCTTTTCAACCTTTATTGCAGCTTCCACTAACTTGGTGAAGTCGGTGATTCCCAAGGTAGTGATCATGATCTTTATATTGTCATTTAATCCCTCTTCAAATCTCTTACATCTTTCAGCTTCATTAGGGACTATCTCCCTTCCATAGCGGCTCAATCGGACAAATTCCTTTTCATACTCGGCCACTGACAGCTGTCTCTGCCTCAGATTAATGAACTATCTTCTTCTCTCTTTCAGGTATACACTACCCACATATTTCTTCTTGAATTCTGAGAGAAAGAAGTCCCAAGTTATTACTTCTGGCTGTACTTCACTGGACACAGTATCCCACCATTCATATGCATCATCTTGCAGCAAAGATACAACAGCTTCTAGATTTTGCTCTGGAGTGCAGTGGAGTTGTTTTAAAACTCTGCCTGTTCTGTTCAACCAATTTTCGGCTACAACAGAATCATCTTCTCTCTTGCCAAAGAAGTCCACTGCTCCAAACTTTCTCAATTTTTCCAGGTGTGATTTTGGTTGTGGAGGTGGTGGTGGTGGTGGCATTACCCCAGCCATTTGTTTGAAGAATTCGGCCATTTGTTGAAACATGGCCTGTGGAGGCTGAGCAGGCTCTGCTTGAGCTGGCGGAGCAGGTTCTCCCATACCCCCAGTCTCAGCTGCTGCAGATGGAGCATGACTCTCCACTTCCTCCTCAACTGCCCTCTGAGATGTAGGGTCCATATCCTATTCAAAATAAGAAAGACAAACAGATCTGCATTAGTGTCACCTCGACTCTTACAAATGCAATGCATGGTATGGACTCAATCTAGGCCCAAAAACGCCTAAACCGTGCTCTGATACCACTAAATGTGACACCCCTTACCCGTGTACAGTATATCCGAGTAAGCAATGTCACACGGTGTACCGGCACACTCTATTTTACCTTAATTAATTTTTATCAAAGTTTTGAATGTAACTTGTGAAATATTATTTATTTAAGTTATTTATTGAAATTATAATTTATTTGGGGTTCCAGAAATTTTATAGAAAATCCGGCAGAATACCGGCTAATAATGGAGAAAACAGTTCTTCGGAACCTGTGAAAAAACACTCCCAAAAATCATTTCAAACAATCCCAACTCCATTGTATCATCAAAGTCTCAATATGATTTTCAACAACCTTTCCATTACTCAAACATTCATTTCTCATGATACTCATAAATAAACAATAAATAAATACTCGAATTTTACATTCATAATCACAAATTTTCATTATTTACATGAGCATCAAAATACATTACATAAGTTCAATTACATATGAGAAAATAAAAATTAGTTACAAAATACCAAAATGAAACCTAGTGTCCTACCAATGCACTGTAGATGGTGAGGTGACACGGACTCTATACAGAGCTGCAGGATAGTCTTACCCAGTCTGTGGTCTACTGGGCTCTCAATCAGTATCTCCAGAACCTACACGTGGCAAAAGCAATGCGCTAAGCAATAATGCTTAGTGGTGCGATAATAAAATAAAAGGAAATAGCAGAAAATAAATATGTATTGAATGTATCGATGTTTTACTGGTTTTGTATTTGTTATAATCATTTACTTCGTTAACTTTATCCACTTTCATTCTTTTGGTTGCCCAAGTAACCTACACTGGACGACTGGACTGGATAACGGGTATACTGGCGCTGGGTATCTAGTACCTCGGGCCGTCACACCATCGGTCACGTATGCATCTCCCGGTGTGCAACAGAACAGCTAATAAGCTGTAATGACAATAGGCACAAGGCCAAATATCAACACAAGTTCAGAATGGCTAAAAACCATAAAATCACAGAATGGCATAATGCCATGTGCAGTACTGCTAACTGAACCCTATTGGCATGCCAAACTATCCAAACCAATATTGTTAGGTATACTAGGGCAATTGATACTTTTGAATTCTTCAATTTTTCAATTTCAAGTTTTTGTATCACTATTCACTTCATTGGTCAACAAAAATTTTGACTTTTGGATAGAAAATAGGTACATTGGTTTTGACACTCCCAACATACCACATTTTGCATTCAAAGCTTGATGGCATTAATCACCAATACCATTTCTAAGCTTAAACCAAGGGAGCAGAATTTTTCAGTTTTCATACCTAAACTTCACTATTCCTTTAGTGATTTTTACAGTGGGAATTTGAGGAAATGGTAAACATTAAAGTTGTTCCTTATTTTGTCTAGTTGAATTTCCTTTTTTGAATCACTCCATTTGGAGTTTTGTAGCTCCAGTTATGATCCAAAAACCACAGCTGGCCGGATTGCAAAATTGCAGAATTGACCATATCTACAGTGAAGTGAATAGTGACTGCCACTGCCTTGTTGGATAGGTTCTGGTCATAATTTGGGGTAGATTTCTTCATGAAAGTTGTTTTTATATATCTTAACTTGTTGCTGTAAAACTTTCAGGTCAATTGGCCCATTCTACAATGAATTATGGCCAAATGAACAATTACTATTCATTTGGTCATTCTGCAGATTCTGGTTGCAAGGTATTCGGATTGGGGCCAATTTTTGGTCCACTTTCTTTGGTCTTTTGGGCATGGTTTCTTCAGCAAAATTGTGCCATTATATGTCTAGTTTCATATCCAATTGGCCAAACACGAATTGAACCTACACAGCCAAAGTTATGGCTGTCCAAGTGGGCTGGAATCATAGCCTCACCTGCTGGTTACCCTAGGCAGCATACCAAACCAGTTTGCAATGCTGTAATTCACTCTAAGTCATGGTCAACTTACCTCAAATGGTCACTAATTGACCATTAAAATGTTCATTCACCATTACCTAAGCAAGGTCCAAGTTTCTCTCCAAAACCCTAACTCTAATTGACCAAGCCTCCAATTCATGCATCCCACTCCTAATTTGCTATACTAATCATATAATTTATAAGAGGGGCAGCAATATGTCACTTTAAACCAAAGATTTCTCCTAACCCTAACTCTTGTCAAGGCTGCCAAAACTTCATGGAATATAACCATGCTTCATTAATTCAATTTTTGTCAAATTTTTAACTTAACTTAGCTCAAATTCATGATTAGAAAGATGTAAAAGCAAAGGTTATGGCACTAACCTCTTTGGTGATTTTCTAAGCTTGTTCACACCTCACTTTCTTCCACTTTCTCTTCTTCTAATTGCTGCCCAAGTCTTGCTCTAGTGGTAAGGGAAATTTTTAGTGAAGGGAGGACAAGGTTTTGAGGTGGTTTGAAGTGGGAAATGAAGCTTAAGGGAGCTTTAATGGTGGAACCTCTTCTCTCTCTCTCTCTCAACGTTTTTTTGGCTGCCCAAAGGTTGAAGATGCAGATTGGTTTTTCAAATTGTTGGTCACTTTTATCTCTTTTAATGAGTTTAACAAATTGTGATTGGTGGATAGGTTTTTAATGACATCATATGATGTCATTATTAGATATTTTCTTTCATTTTCTTTTCTTTTCATCTCTACTCATTTTCAATTTAATTTTTAGTAATGTTTATTCACATTTTGTGTCATAATAATTATTTACTTAACTGGACAAGTCCGCCAAAAATTACCTCTGAAGGCGAAATGACCAAAATGCCCTGCGTTTGGCTTAACGGGTCAAAATTGTCTATACCGATTGAAAAATTTTTCTAAATATTTTCTTGGCATTATAATGTCATAGGAACCTCAATGACCCTTCTCTGGAGTCCCAAAAATTATTTTATGAATTTTTCCCCGGGTCTAGGGCTCCTAGTTGCAAGAATCGCAACTTCCCTCTGGGTTACCCATCGCTTGGGCACCGGCTCATTTGATTTAGTTGTATTTTATTTCTGAAATTTTTACTAAAATTTTCTTATTAATATTTGAGTTAATTATGGTTCCTCACTTTAGTTTAAATATTTTTCCGAACGTTCTAGCTGTCCGGACCGATACCGGTCACCGGAACAGTAGAATGTACAAAGTTGCTACCGGGAGGGTGTTACAAATTAATTCTACAAACCTTAAAAAATTGAAATTAAAATTTTTGAGTGACTATAAGACATAGGGTAACAACTTCTATGAAGAACCTTAAGCCCAAAAATGACTATAACAGGTCCAATTAATTAGAAAAAGACAGACTCCAGAATCTGCCTAATTCTGGACCCAGAAAGAGATAGTGAATCAGTTATGGTTATTTGACCATAACTTGAGTTTTAAAACTTAAAATAACATGATTCAGAAGGGAAAATAAAGAAAATACATGGAGGAACAACTTCCATGAAGGAAGTGTAGCCAAATAAGCGCCACATCTTGGCCAATTTGCTAGGTGAATCTAAGATACTAAACCTGGACCTTGAGAAAGGTTCCTAATATGATTTGGCATATGAGATGAAATGAATTTCAATAACTTGCTAAGCATGAAAATGACAAGAATTAATGAAACTATGAGTATTAAATAACATTGTTTTTCCCAGAGTACACCTAGACTCATTTATATAGCTTGGATAAATTGGTATACCAATTAGGGACTACATATTGCAGTACTGCCCACAGGGATAATCATTGACAGACAACATATGTCTAAGATGATTATTCTACTTGCTTTATGCCTGCCCGATGGCCATAGTGCCAATTTTCATTATTACTGGCTTATGCCTGCCCGCTGGCCTTGTGCCTGATATGGCCGTTATATACTGGGTAGACATACGGATGTCTAACTAGTATACTCCTATGCATCCAGCCTTTTTAGTCTGTCATAGGTTACTTGGGCACAGTTAAGATAAATAAAATTTTAAATTCAAACAAGTACATGAGAGAACTATTAATATAAATTATATAAGATCGAATATAACATACATGACTAAAAAGATTCCGATTAACTTAATTGCTTCCAAAAGACTGTAAATTCGTATAATTGTATATTTCTTTATAATGTTATGTGCAGGATAATTATTTCAATTATTTCGATATTTTTATTTCAATTTATGCACCACTAAGCATTATGCTTAGCGTGTTGATTTTTCCATTACGTAGGTACAGGAGACCCACAGCAGCAGAAGTAGAGCCTAGACAGGACTTGAGCAGATCTGCTACAGTATAGATTGTCACCTCATCAGTCATTTTGGTAGGGCTCATGTGTGACACCCCTTACTCGTCTACAGTGTAGCTAAGCAAGATATGCCACTCAGTGTGCCAGAGCACCAATTTATATTTCCATTACAATTTATCCCTTTTAATTCATTTATTTATAATTTTTGATAAATATGAATTTTTTTGCAATTTTTATAGAAAATCCAGCAGAGTGCCGGCTATAAATTAAAAAAACAGTTCTTCTGAACCTGTTTAAAAGACACTTCCAATGTAATTTCCAAATCCATAACTCCATTATACACACATCTCAACTCAATCTCAAAATCTCAATACTATTTTTAGAATTTTTCTGTTCACATCATCACTTGAAGCACATTCATGAATATTTCTCAACAATTCATTTTTCAACATAATATACAAAAAATTTCAATAACATGAAATTTCATATCTTTACATTATCACATAAGTTCAAGAGTTTGTAATTACAATCAAAACTAATACAAAATGCAAAATACAAAATGCCACCCATAGTCCTAATGTCCTACCAAGTGCACTGCAGATGTGAGGTGACTCTGGACTCAGTATGCAGCTCTAAAAGTTCACCCTGTCTGATGTCTGCTGGGCTCCCCAGCTATGTCTCCAGTACCTGCGCGTGGCAAAAGTGACGTGCTAAGTAATTCTGCTTAGTGGTGACAATATAAAATAAAATAAAATAATAAAATAATATAAATATGCATAATGTGTATTTACATTTTTGGTAGACTTAATTTCTGGTATTTATTACAGTGTAATTTGATTAAAAAATTGTAAGATTCATTATCATTGCCCGAGTAACCCATACTAGTCGATTGGACTGGATAAACGGGTAAATTGGCATTGGGTAGTAAGTACCTCGAACCATCACACCATCAGTCACATTGTGTCTCCCGGTGTGCAACAGAACAACTAATAAGCTATAATAATTATCAGGGATAAAACCCGAGTGTAACAACTCAAATAATATAGCCAAAGGCTATTATGTCGCAGAATGGCACGTGAGGCCATAAAACACATAATGGCATGAAGCCATATGCAGTACTGCTAACAGAACCCTATTGGCATGCCAACCTATCCAAACCAATCTTGCTAGGTGTACTAGGGCATGTTACATTCTTAAATTATACAATTCTTGAAATTCAAGTTTAGGTGTTACTATTCATTTCATTAGTAAAAAAAAAAATTTGACTTTTACATGGATAATAGGTACATTGGTTGTAATATTCCCAACATTCCACATTTTGCATTCTAAAATTGTTGGTATTGGTTGCTAATACCATTTCCAAGCTTAATGTTAATTGTTCAAAATTTTCAGATTTCAAGCTTTGTGTTTACTGTTCCATTAGTCATTTTTGCAGTGGGAATTTGGCAAAGTAGTCAACATGAAAGGTGTTCGTTATTTTGTCTAGTTACATTTCCCTTTTTGAATCACTCCATTTGGAGCTGTGTAGCTCAAGTTATGGCCCAAAAACCACAACTGGCTGGATTACAAATTTTCTAGATTTTCTGGACTGACCAAATTTATAGTATTTTGAACAGTGACTGCAGGTCACTTTTTGAATATGTTATGATCATAATTTGGGTTAGGTTTCTTCATAAAAGTTGTAGGTCTATATCTCAGATTGTTGCTGGTAAAATTTCAGATCAATTGGACCTTTCTATGCTGAGTTATGGCCAAATGACTAAACTCTATTCATTTAGTCATTTTGCCCAGATAGAATGCAGGTCACCCGGATTAGGGCAATCTTTAGATCAACTTGGTTTGGTTTTCTGGGTATGGTTTCTTCACCAAAGTTGTGCCATTATGTGTCTAGTTTCATGTCCAATTAGCCTTGCACCAATTGAACCTCTACAACTCCAGTTATTGTTGCCCAAACCTGTTGGACTCATGCCCAGTCCTGCAGGTCACCAAGGGCAGCCACACTAACCTCAATTCCCACTACACAAACCACTTCATTTCTTGTTTACAGATAACCAAATGGTCACTAATTGACCATTAAAACTTACTTTCACCATTACATGCTCAAAATCTCCATTTCATGCTCAAACCCTAGCTCAACCATCCCAAAACTTACATTCACTTACCTTTCACTATCCTAAACAATAGATTAATGTTAAGGGCAGCCACAATACTATTTTAATTCTAAGAATTCTTCAAAACCCTACCAAGTTCAAGGCTGCTAGAATTTTAAGCAAGACATACACATGGTATTTACTAAATTTTCTTGTACATTTGCATCAAATACCACTCCTTCAACATGAATTGAAAGATAAAAATCAAGTTTAGTCACTAACCTCTAATGGAGCTAATCCAAAGCTTGCAAGAACTCTTACTTTTGATTTCTTTTTTGCTCCCAAAAGCTTCACTATGAGGAAATAATAAGATTTTGTGTTGACAACTTAGGGTTTAGTGGGTGAAAAACTATGGAAATCAAGCTTTGGAAAGCTTGACAATGGTGGGCATGGGAGAGAGGTGGGATGGCAAGAAGAAGAGATAAGAGCTTTCTGATTTTTTTTTTCTTTTCTTTTCTACCCATTAAGTATTTTTAAACAAATTAGTGCCATGTGTCAACATTTGATTGGGTGGGAGAATAATAATGACATCATAATGATGTCATAATTCTCATTTCTCTCATTTTCTATCCTTTTCTTGTCTATTTAATTTCAATTAAAATTTTAACAATATTTATTCACATTTTATGCCATATAAATTATTTATTTAACTGGACAAGTTGGCCAAAAATCATCTATGAAGACGAAATGACCAAAATGCCCTCCATTTGGCTTAACAGACCAAAATTGTCTGTACCGATTGATTCAATTTTCCTTGTGTTTTCTTAACATTCTATTATCATGGGAACCCCAATAATCCTTCCCTAAGGTCCCAAAAATTATTTCTTGAAGTTTTCCCCGGGTCTAGGGTTGCTAAAGGCCTTTACCGTCACTTCCCTTTCAGGTTACTCATCCTTGGGGTTCCGGCTCGTTTAACCTTAGTGTATTTCATTCCTATAAATTTTCCTTGATTTTTATGAGCATTATTCGGTTTATTTATAACTCCTCACTCTAGTCTATTTATAATTTCAAACATTCTAGCTGCCCAGACCGACATTGGTCACCGGAACAGTAGACTATATGGACTAGCTAAAGTGAGGATGTTACATCATGTATGGCTAGATTTTGTATTTTGGTATTGTATGTAATTAAATGATGTAAATAATTTTGGATTGTATTTGAATTGTAAATATTGTACTTGACTTTATATGAATGAAATACAGTATTTTATTTTCTTGAAAATTGATATGAGCATGAGGAATAATATGATGAATGAATAGATGTAAAGGATATGAATTGATTTAACAGGTAACATGAAACCCACCATATACTAATAGAATAGAGGGAACTCTGTTTGGGTCTCCATAAAAATAAAATGGGATAAAAAAAATTTCTAGAAGTGATATAATAAAATTAAATGGACATTAAATTAATATTGTAAATGATAAGACAGGATAGGGTGCTTCGGCACCAAATGTAGCACGCCTTACTCGACTATACTGTAGACAGGAGAGGGGTGTTACAAGTGCTATAAGGTGGACTTTGATTCTGCATAAATTTTGGCAGCATTTCCTCTAAAAATGTGTCGTGCCAAAATTTTCTCAATATCGCAAATGGTCACAATCAAGACACAATCCATAAAATAGATAAAGATGCTGTTCAAGGTCTGCAAGCTTTTGGGTCACACAGTTCAATATGTGATTAAGGTTTTCTCAACAATGAAAGGTTCAGAAAAATTTTTCAGAAACTCAATTTGCAAGTATCATTCATCAATTAAATGGTACAAGTAAAAATCATGCAGTAGAGTTTCAATTTATTCAAAAGTGCATTACCCGAAAATATTTTGATACCCAAAATTCATCATTTATTCAAAGGTACGCTACCTAAAATTTTTTCTGACACTCAAATTTTATCTTTTTCATCAAATTTGTTACCCAAAAAATTCTAGTATCCTAGTTCATCAATTTCTATCAATTTTTCATTACCCAAAAAATTTTGATACCCACATTCGCTTAGTTGCGTCATGCCTATTCGTTACCTGAAAAGTTCTGATACCCAAAAAAATTAATGCAATCTCATCAATTTCATCAACAATGCATCAACCATAAATTTTTTGGTGATCAAAATCATGCAATTTCGCATTATTCTCATCAAACCAATTAATTTTTGATACATTAAAATCGTTAGAAAATTTAAGAGATCATACCCTTTTCTTTGTGTTTTTTCTTTTTCCTTTTCCTTTTTCTTCCTTTCTTCTCTTCTATTTTCTTTTCTTTTCCTTTCTTTTCTTCCCTTTCTTCCTTGCACCGCCACTTCCTCCTCCCTTACTTGCTAGTGCACCACCTTGGGTCCTCTCTTGGCCAATGACTCTTCCTTCATTCTCCTCTTGGTTAGCGATAAGAACTCCTTCCTCTCTTTGTTTGCTGAATCTTGAAGCTTGATTGGTTTGGGTTGTGAGATTTGGGAGGTTTTTGCAAAATTTTCTTAGGAAAATTGGGAGAAAGTGTGAATGGTGTGTGATTAAGAAGAGAAATTAAGAGAAAATTATGAGATTGAGGGAGAAGTTAGGAGAAAAATCAACAATGGGAGAGAGAGATGGCGAGGGGTAATGAGAGAGAGAGAGAGAGAGAAAGACCAACAATGGGAGAGAGAAAGTGTGTGAGAGAATTGATTTTTTTGTCAATTTGGGCTATCTGTGAGGTTTAGGTGCTTTTGTGAGTTAATGGACTTGTGCTAGAGTTGTGATTTTAAGCCCATTAGTGAGAGTGATATAAGATTGGCTTCAGTTTGTTTAAGAAATTATTTGCGTCCAATGTGTTTGGGTGACATGATTGAGTGAATGGGCTTGATATTATTAAAAGGGTTAATGAGTTTATGAGAGTTATGAATCAAGCCCATCTTGAGAAAGCTAAAGTCCATTGTGTTTGGATGAGGAAATTGTGAGACTGAGTTATTATCTATGGGTAAGAGAGTTGATGGGTCCATTGTAATTAGGTGAGAGAAAAATAAATTATGAGTGGGGCTCCAGGAATTAAAATACCATATTATTTTAATTTTCAAGGTCTATTTGGGTTATGAGAAAATTGATCCATGGGTTGTGAGATTAAAAAAAAGGAGTGGTGTTACATAAAAAAAAAAAAACAAAGAACTGAGAGAAAAATGTGAGCTTAGTTATAGAAAAAATTTTATTAAAAAAAATTTGGTTGGCTCATCGTTAGTTAAATTTTATTTGATAAAATTAAAATGTTCTCTCATTTAATTTATTGGGTAAAATTTTAGTTCTATCGATATTGGCAATTTTATTCAATGGATTAAATTCTTCAAGGATTTCTCCATGGAAGCAAGACAACAAGAGCCGCACAAAAGCTACGGAATTTCAAATCCAGTTTAAGACAACCAACTGACCACCGAGATAACATTCAACTTTTTCTTTACATGTGTACAGCCTAAGTTCTCAAGCTATATATATGGGAGGCATCTGGTTATACCACAATTTAATTTTAATATTTTTGAGCTCCAGTTAATTAAAGAGTTTGAAATATTAAATTAAATTGCCAATTTAATGTGATCAAGCCCTTAGTTCAAGCTGGCAGAAGACCAACAATCAGTGAGTATTAATTATGTTGAGCTAAATCGATTAAATAATTATTCGTACAAGTGGATATTATTTATTTAGTGTCTAAAATATCTACTAAAGATAAGCATGGAAGTGGAGTAGTAGTCAAGTGGGCTGGTGGATGTCGAATCCATCAGAAATTAAATTAACTGAAATTACCAACTATAAAATATTTTCAGTAGCAAATGGTAAATCCAGGTTGAACCCTAGAGACTGAATTATTGGATTTTCGTGCACTTATGTAATGGGAAATGGAAAAGACAAAGATTGGGGGGGTTTTGCAACACAAAATCAGAAGAAATCAGAAATTCAAGAACTAAATATGAAAAATCTCAATTTAAACAAACTTCAGTCCAAGGTAATTCGCATTCCAATGCATTGATTTGATCATAGACAAAAGAAATACAATTATCTCCTATTGAATACTTAACGTAGATTTACCAAACAGTGAGGTAAACCCCTGACTTCCCTATACTCATCAATTCGAGCCCAACACTCTTATTGACTCTAATTATTAACTGAGTTGGTATTAAGCAATCTTCATCAAATTAATAACTGCTTTAAGAAAAGGAAGTAGTTAAGCTGAACAACAATTTATGAAGCATAAATTATTTAATCCATCCTATTGTTTCCTTAGGTTATTATCGAAAACTATAATCATAATCAATAAAACCTAATTGCTACTCATTGTCACACCTTACCCCTCTGTAAGGCATAACATGATCCTGTAGTATACCTAATGAATTACCAACTTCATCTACTGATAACCCATTAAATACACTACAAGGGATTTTAAAACTTTTCTTACTTCTTTTTACAGTGGTGAGCACAATTTACAGGTGTTAAAAACCTTTTTGAACTAAAGTGAAACAGCGAACTCATTTGGACTATTAGTAATTTCTGTAAAAATTTTGGCAAAGTGCCATCTGTATTTTGGATAAAACAGTTCTTTAGAAAACCTATAAAAACACTTCAATATAATTCTCAATCTCAACTCAAATACACAATAGTTTTTCAAAGACTGAGATAAAAGAAATATAGTACAAATTTTACAAGCCAAAATAACTCATAATTTATTTTACAACTTCAATGTACAATTTTAATTTACAACTGCTCAAAACCAAGAACAATATATACATACAGTGAACATACATTACAGTACAAAATGCAAAATGTGGTATACTCAATATACCCAATGATCTCTCGCTGAATGTACTAGCAGCCTAGTCTGCTGCCCTATCCGTCTGTCTACCTGCGACAGCAATGAAAAGTTATCGCTGAGACAATGTCTCAGTGGTGCACAACATTAACCAAATACAACTTTAAATCATAATTCATAAATCATATAAATGATGGATACATAAAACCATAGTTAAATTTAAGATAATGAATGTCATAAGGAATTTAACACAATATCACATTAAATCTCAGTAATCAAAACATAGTTAAATTCAAAAGACAGTGAATGTCAATAAGAATTTAAACTCCATTTCACAATATCACAATAAATCTCAATAGTCAAAACATGGTTAAATTCAAAAGACAGTGAATGTCAATAAGAATTTAAACTCCATTTCTCAAATTATCAAATCTTATAATAACACAATTTAGTCGAATAATTTAAGAATACAGTGTTGCCAATTCATTCACAACTTAAGCCATGACACAAAATTTCCGATCAATGCCGCGTTGTACACCACGACAAAGCAATCACAACCCCACTAATCGAAATCAATGAGGAAGGGAGCTAGCTATATAATGAGTACTCATCCGATCACCTCAACTGGTAAACCAGAGAGGGAGAAAAATAAACGATCACGACTCCATAAATGGAGAAGGAATGATATGATACTGTCATGCTAAGTGTGAACACAAAATATATTCCAAACATTTTATTCAAATGATTCATGAGAATCCAATAAATTTTCAAAGTCCTAATTTCATTCACAAAATGGCAACACAATTCATAAGTAACTTCAATTTTCACAAATCACACTAAATAATCTTTTCCACAGTTTCAAACCATTTATAATGCTTTTCAAGCAATAAGTATCCATTCAAACACATTTCCATAATTAAAAACAATAATATACAAATAGTCATAATTTATTTCAATTGAAAATTTCAAAAGAAATAACTGTTGTGCACAAACCTCTGATAACTGTCTCCTGGCCTTGACTCAGTGTTTCCTTCCCTTTCCCTGAGTCTATGCTAACTGAGAAACACAATTTGAAGTGTTTCAGTACTCATTTAAACTGTCTCTAACGATAATGCCTGATAATTAATTCACTGAATTCTATTATTTGCTTAATCAACCTAATATATCGACCCTTGATGCGTTTTAGGTAAATTAGGTTTTAGTGTTACTAATATGTCACATTCGATAGTCTTTTAGGATTGGTACATGTTACCAATTTCAGTTCCGTGTATACTGCATTTTCTTGCAATTTGCTGGATTCCGGAATACTAGTTTAACCTAGCCGGACGACCTAGTTCCCTCGGTTTTCGGGTTTCGGTCAAAACTACAAACTTGCAGATCTATGTCTTATTGCACGCGGGGCAAAATTTCAGGTCATTCTGAGTTATGTAGACCAAGTTATGGTCATTTTACTATTGCTGGTCAAATTGCACCAAAATTGGTCATTTTAGGTCACTTTAGGTCATTTTAGGTTCGGCCAGTTTTTGGACCCGAACTTGTGCAAGCTGTTTGACTTGCTTATGGTCATTTCTGGGCTTTGATGTCTTCATAAGACTTGTAGATATGGGTCTTAACTATTCATGGTTAAAATTTCAGGTGAATTGGAGCTGTTTTGAGTGAGTTATGGCCTAAACACTAACTGCTGCCCAAATGGTCAATTTTCAGGCCTTATTTGCACTTAATCCGGATTTGGTCATTTTTCAAGCTACCTTGCAAGCAGAATTTTGGAAAGTTTTCTTCATGAAAGTTGGCACATTTTGTGTCTAGTTTCATCTCCAATTGGTCTCATACCAATTGGAGCCACACACTCAAAGTTCTAGGCCTAAAACTCAAACTGCCTTATTGCATTTCTTTCATATACATCAAGGATCACTCCTAACACTTACCAAACTCAATATTCAAGTCAATTCTGGTTGTACCATAACCTAAACATAATTTACAACATATTATAGGTCATTTTGACAGCTTACAATTACATTCAATATACACCATAAAGTGCAGAATTTTTCAACTCAATTATAATAATTCAAGTACCTAACCATAACACTTTTACATGTTCAACTTCATACCATCATACATACCCTCAAACTTCCATAACCACTATCACAATTCAACACTATTATTCCATAAACCAAGCATGAATTCCAGCATTCCTCAAGAGTTAACTAACTGCTGCAATGGTACCTTTACATTCCATTAATTTCCAAGCTTCAAATTTCAATTTACATTTACATATACTAAGTATACATCACCCAAACAATTTCCTACATAATATACATTTAATCAATCATTTAATTCACCATTTACAAGCAAAAATAAACTGCCTTCAAAGTGTTTCCATGGCTGCCAAAAGTACACATCCCCCTTTAAACATCAAACCTCAAAAATCTCTCCATAATTCAAGTACCCATAACATTCTTACTAACTTTAATGAAGCACTAACCAAAAACACAAACTTACCACTTTGGAAACTCTTCAAAATCTCTCCAAAACTTGGTCTTCTTGCTGCCTATCTACTGCCCAAGTGGTGTAGAACAGTTTTTGTGAAGGAAGCTAGTGAAAAATGTGGCTAAATCATGGTTGCATGGCTTGGTTAAGCTTTGGCCATGGAGTATCTTCAATGGAGGTTCACGGCTGAAATTTTGAGAAGTGAGGAAGATGACAATCTGCTGGTCCAAATTGATGAATAAGTGGTCCACTTTGGTGGGTGAGTGGAGCACTAAGGGCCTTTAATATTAGTTTATTCATAAATTTTATTTTCCCACATTTAACTCCCCATTTTTGCTATTTATATTAGGTACCACTAATTTAATTTTTCATTATATTTTCCAAGTGTAATATTATTTATTTTTAATGGACATTTAGGTCAAAAGACAACTCGGGGTGTCGAATGACCACAAAACCCCTATTCGGATTGCATTCTCGATTTTTCGGTAACACCGGGTTTTGTCCGTTTTTCGATTTCTCACTTTTCTTTGTACTAATTATTTAATTTTTCTTTGATATTTCTAATGATATTTATACTTCAATAAATATTTATTTGAGTCCTAAAAATATTTTCCAGGGTTTCCCGCAGTCCAGGGCTAGTCAACGGTCCACGCCGTGACTTCCCGGTGCGGTCACCCATCGCTAGGGTTCTCGGCTCGCTTAACTTGGTTACATTTCTTTGCTATTATTTTTCCTTTGCTTTTCTTGTATTTTCTTTTCTTGTATTTCATTATTTTATGTCTCCTCAATCATAACGAAGTGTAGTTCTAGGCATCCTAGCTGTCCGGACAACACTGGTCACCGGAACAGTAGAACACCCTACCGAACTTAGGGGTGTTACACTCATGTTCAATCTTACACAACAATTATGGATTATGAAGATGAACTAGCAATTGATCTCATCAAACAATCAACTAATAGGCATTTTTAGCAAAGCATTCAATAGATCAAAGACAAATAAATCAGAACATAATATACATTCAAAAAGACATAAATTAAATTAAGAACCTGGTCTCACAAATCAAGCAAAAGAACTTGAATCCCTTGAACTGAATGAAAAACTTAGCCACTCATGGCTTACAGAAAAATAAAAGAAAAACTAAAGAAGAGTTCTAAAAGATGAATGGAGAGGCTGCTGAATTCCGGATCTCAAAGTCTGGATGCGTCTGAATGGTCTTCTATTTATAATAAATGGTCTAGGGTTAGGTTTTTCTAGAGTCTCTGTAAAAAACTGCAACTAGAGCAAAATCAGGAATCTGACTGTCGACAGATACAAGGCCCGTGTATCACTACACAGCCTAGGGCCTTGTAACTTACTGGAGCTGAATGGGCTTGTTTCGCATGGGTAAAGAAACTTACACAGGTCTCTAAGATTTACACAGGTCAAGTTACACGGCCCGAGTACTTTGTCTCTTCCTCGGTTCTCTGGATTTCTTCTGGCAAAATGTTACACGGGTCTCCAAGATTTACACGGGTTAAGTTACACGGCCCGTGTACTTCGTATCAACCACGTTTCTCAATCCTTCGATCTTTCCAAGCTTCTTTCCACACTATATTGCTTCGGAACTTCACCAAAACCCTGAAAAATACAGCAAGAGTCAAATTTCTCCATTTAACACAATTATTTTAACAACTCTCTAAACATATGCCTAATAGATAACTATACTTAACCAACTGAATTTAACATAAAAACACATTAAAAACACTAAATGTGATGGGAGTAAAATTAATAAATTATGCACTTATCATGGGCATGTAACGCTCTCACCGTACGTGGTCCATACATTCTACTGTTCTGATGACTAATGTCTGTTCGGACAATCAGAATGTCTGGAACTGCACTTAAACTATAGTGAGGAGACCTAAATTGATAGAATAAATGTAAAGAAAATTTAATAAAATATAGGAAATAATTTTGGGACCAAATTAAAGGTTTATTTAGGTAAAAATGACATTAAAGATGTTAAAGAAAATTTAGAGAAAATAAAATAAAAGTTAAAAGAATTTATTAATTGGTATAAAAAATAATAATAACCCGATGAGCACCATGAAGGGCATTTTGGTCATTTCACTCTCAAAGGTAAATTTTGACCTAAATGTCAAATTAAAAATTGAGAGAATAAAATAATTAACATAAATTAAAATTTATGAATTTGAATTAGGAAAATGAGAAGAGAAAGAAAAAGAAAAGAAAAGAAAAGAAAAAAAAAAGTCTTTTGACAAAAAAAAAATTAAGTACAAAACGTAGATTACTCTACAAATGTTCCACATCCAGTTTATACAAATTTACAAAACGAGTCTGTTCAGGTTAAAACCCAAACAGAGTCAGAACTTACTTCACCTACCTTTTTAACCATTACAGAAAATGCAAACCATGAACTTAATATGCTTGAAAAAGAATTTGAAGTAGACAAACAATATTTGCATGATGATTTTTATTCTCCTAAAAATCATAAAAAGCAAATGAGGTTTTTAAAAAATTTCAATGATCAAAGGAAAGAAATTCAAATGGAATATTATGACTTTATATACCAACACAAAGTTCATATTCTTTTCTTTGAATGGTTTGAGATGTGTGCTAAACAACTTAACATTTCATATCCGTTTTCCAAAACTCCAAAAACTTTCAAAAATTAGATCCAGTTTCAAAACCTTCTCAAATTTCAAAACCTAAACAACAGGAGTTATGTAACACCCCTATTTGCATGGCCTGGTATATTTTACTGTTCCGGTGACCGGTGTCGGTTCGGATAATTGAGGGGATTAGAACCGCACTTAAGACAACTAGATAAGCCCTGAATACAAATAATTAGTAATTTCCAATTATTTAAGTATAAATAAGAAAAACAGAACATAAGAAGTTAAACGAGCTGAGAGTCACAGCGATGGGTGACCTTCTCGGGAAGGACTGCAAAGTCGATTTAAACTCAAATTTTGAACTGTAAAATGTGACGCTGCGGTCCTTAGGACTATTGTAAACTTAGTGGAAAAGAGAAAATCATGAAAAAGAACTGTTAAGCCAGTCAAATAATTAGGTCAGGGATCCAAAAGAAATATTGAATTATTTGCAAACCGGGTTGAACCGATGAGGGGCAATTTGGTCAATTGACCCCGAGAGCTGACTCCTGACCTAACTATCAAATAAAATCGAAGAAAAGAAAATTTTGGAATCGGGAATTAAATTAAAGAACTAATGAAAAAATAAATAAAAAAAAAGAAAAAGGAAAAGTAGAAATTGGTGACATCATGCATGACATCATCATGATGTAATAAACACTAATTAAAAATAAATAAAATTTGGAGAATTAGTGGTCTTCCATAAAGGATAAAAGATTAATAAAAGAAAAAGAAAAAAAAAAAAGAGAGTCATCTTCTTGCCGTCCCTCTCTCTCCCATAGCTCCTCCATGTGCAACCCTCCAATAAAGCTTGTTTCAAGCTTTAAAACCTTTACTAAACCCTAGTTTCTCCCATAACCACTTCATAAAACCTTGTGTTTGAGAAGAAGATTGAAGAAGAAAGAAGAGGAGAAAATTTAAGGAAAGGGAGGTGGAAAATTCTACACTAAGGTTAGTTATCCAAACTTGAAATTTTTGGTTTAATTCTTGTGTTTATAATTGAATAAACTTAGAAATTAACATAAAAAGAAACAAAAATAATTGTGAGGGACCAAACCTGAAATTCAGCCAGCCTATGGAGCGGAGTGATTTTCTTGCGTTTTGATTGAATTAATTATGTTAGGAAGCTTAATTGAGTGATGGAGTGATGTTAGTATGCTTTGAATTAGTTAAATGTAACAATTAGTGTAGTTAGGGTTTTGGCACCTAGGGTTTGGAAGACAAAAATTTGGAGAAGTAGTCAAATGGTGTGTTTGACCTTGTTTGATGTGCGAAATGGTCATTTGTGACCAATTGAGGTATGTTGGAAGTGTTGGAATTGAATGGAAATTCGGATTGCTTAGGGCCATTATGCAGGCAGCAGGACCAAAGTCCCTTTCAGGGACCAAAACTGAGAATTTACAAGCTCAATTGGGTGAGGCCAATTGGGAATGAAACTAGACACAAAATGACACAATTTTCATTTAGGAATCATGCCCAAAAAGTGACCAAAACCTAGTGAACAAATTGACCAAATCCGGACTTAGGCAATCTGACCTGTATAAAAATGACCAAATATGTTCATTTGGCCATAACTTGGGCTAGGCAGGTCTAAATGACCTGAAAGTTTACCAGTAGAAAGGTAAGTTATAGACCTAAAACTTTCATGCAGAATATAAACCCAAATTATGCCCTTAACCAAGTCATTTAGCGACCCAAATTTGGTGACTTAAAACTGCCAGAACCAGTTTTGGTGCACAGAAATCTGGGTTAGGCCAATCCGGCAGCCATGATTCAAATAGCTATAACTTGAGCTACAAAACTCCAAATGGAGTGATTCAAAAAGGAGAATAAATTTAAAACAATAAGTAACAATTGCTATGAGAAAACTTAGCCCAATTCTAACAGCAAAATGACCAATGGAACAGTGCAACATAAGACACCAAAACTGAAAATTTGCAATTTTGCCTAAAAGATCTAAGTTTTGAGAAAATAACCAAAACGAACAAAATTGGTGGCCAAAATGTAGTATATGAGTATAATTGGTGTTCCCATACCTTTTAAGTATAAGAAAGTCAATATTTTGACTTGAATAGTATCATGAATAGTAACCTCGACATGAAAATTTGCAAGAATGTAAGTTTAAACATATTGGAATTAGTTATTGGGATTGTTAAGAAGTAAAGATACTGAGACACTATAAATTTTGTGTTTCAGCTGAAAAAGACTCGGAAGGTCTGAGATACTAAGTCAAGGCTTAAAGGCGACTCACATCAGGTTTGTACACAATAAACCTTATTTGAGCATTTTGTCATTGAAAAATTGATTTAGTATGATTTATGAAAATTTGGTGTTACTCATGAGTTGTGTTGCCACTTTGTGAATGAAACTATGACTTTGGAAATTTATCAGATTTCTCATGAATTATTTGAATAAAATGTTTGAAATTAATTTTTGATTCACACTTAGCATAACAGTGCCTTATTATTCCTCCTCCATTTATAGGGTGAAATCGATTATTTTTTCTCCCTCTCTGGTTTACCAGTTGAGGTTGTAGATTGGATGAGTACTCATTAGCTAGCTAGCCACCTCCCTCATTGATTTCGATTAGTTGGGTTGTAGATCGCTTTATCGTGGTGTACAACACGGCATTGATCGGAAATTTTGTATCATGGCTTAAGTTATGTATGAATTGGCAACACTATGTTTATTAAATTGTTTGACCAAAATTGTGCTATAATTGTTAGTAGTATGCCCTAGAGCATATCATTTAGTATGTATCTTGTACATATTTTTATTAATAAAAGGCATTTCCACTTTTCCGTTTACATAATGTATTTATGTGTAATAGAAAAGGTCCATTGATATTTTGTTAGAAATATTATTCTTAAGTTATTAAGAATATGAGTGACAATATTTCTAGCACGAAGTATCATAACTAGGTTCACAATCGAGGATACTTCATAATAAGGACATGACTTATCCAAAAAGATTGTATTCATGTTTGTTCCCAAGTTATTTATATGAGATATAAATAAGATGGAATGGTGAGTCTCATGCCATATAACAAATATGATAGGCACTTATAAATGATAAGTAGGCCGAACCAGTGACACTTATGACAAGCACATGGAGTTTACTCTTGTCAATGTTTTGTCATAAATCATATCAGTGCATATAATCTTTAGACCAGAGATAGCACAGTTATCTTGTATATAGGTAGTTTGAGTTTGATACTGCTTTCATACTTGTACTGTGTATGGGTATATGGGCATGTGTTGGCTCCTACTAGTTATATATGGAGGTAGGTGTTGATCAAGATGGAATCTGTTCCTCTAAGTAAATAGAGATAAAATCCTATGTTCATTTAATTGTTCTTGATGTTTCAAGTTCCTGGCCAGGACAGATAGATTTATTCGTAAAAGAGTTTACGATGAGAAAATCTTTTAATCAAGAACTGGAATTAAAAGAGTACATTATTTTCAGAGCCAATGGAGTTTGACATAAAACTTGTCGCCAGCTTTAGTTGGGATTTTGTAACATAGAGATTCTAGTGCATGGTAACATATGATTATAGGTTCATTTAAGGTAAACCTTATTACTAATTGGGTGGCCATGGCATGCTATGCTAGGTGTTAACCATAGTTTATGAGGTTCATAAAATGATTTAGAGAAATTATTTATGGTAAGAAAGAGTTCTGATGATATTAAGAGTTGATATCATGTCTCATTGCCAATTAGTGATGAGCCTAGTAAGTCACACACATACACAAGTTATCACCTATTTAAATATGATTTAATTAATTAATTAAAGATTTTAATTGATTAATTAAATAGGTTTGGTTTGTAATTAAATTGCAAAGTCCCTAGCATGACTTGAAACCAAATCTAGATTATTGGATGTATAATATAAGTTAAATTTATATTTAAAGTGTTTAAATATGAATTTAATTAATGAGAAATTAATTAATAGAGATTAATTAATTAATTTATATTTGATATAAATTAATTGGAAGAAGAAAAATAATTATTTTGGGTTGAGAACTCAAAATTAAGACACAGGGGCATTTTTGTCATTTTGCAGTGTGACACGTGGCACCATGAGATGGTGACACATGGCATAACACATAAGCTTGCCAAATGTTTTTTAATCATGTAAGATGATTAAAATCAAGATTAATTATAGGTTTGACACTTGGCACAATGTGATTGGGTCACTTAAACCTAGAGCTAATCAAAGGGTGACATGTGGCAAGGGTTTAATGTGTTAACCTAGCTATTTAAGTGTTGTTATGAGAAAATAAAATACAACCAGCAGCCACACTCCTTTGTCACGCCATTTTGCAGCCCTCTCTCTATTCTTCTTCATCTCTCATCAATTCAAAGAGATTAGCCATCAATCTCTTGAATTAAGAACACTAGAAATTGTTTCTAGTGTCCTGTTTACATCTCTAATCTCTTAAAAGGCAGAACTTGAATTTCTAATTAATAGAAAAGGCTTTAGAAGCTGTTCAAGGGCTGCCATAGGTGTTCTTGGTGTGGACAAGCTAGAGGGACAACATCTGGTGTCTCAAGATGAATCTCAAAGCGCGAACACATTGCGATTGCATCAAGAGGTTAGTGTAATCGTTCTTGATTTAATCTAGGGTTCTAAAATTAATCTGATTAATTTTAAAATCTTAAATGGCAAATACAGATCCAAAAACATATTAAAAGAGTTTTAATATGTTTTTTATCATTGAAATCAAATAGATAAAAATAAATCTCGCATGATGCATGTGACCCTAGGTGAAAATTTTTGAATTCAATGGTATAAACTTGTGTTTTTCACGCTTCCGTTCCTTCAATAATGAGCTTTGATAATTTGTGAAATGTAATTGTGAAATATTCAAATTGTGATTTATCAATGAATGTTTTATGTACTGCATTTCAAATCTTTATTGTGGACCACTGAGTATTTTTATACTCAGCGATAGCTTATTTTGCTGTCACAGATAGGAGTAAGGAAAAAGCGTGAGTGAGTCTTTGATCGAAAAGCCTTCGCTGATTTTGTACGGGTATTATTTTATACCCAATGTAATTTAGTTTGATGTAAATAAATATTGTTCATATGTATTAATGTAAAGTTGAGCAGTTGTATTTATAAATTGTAATAATATTATTTTTGAATTTTATATCTGTAAATTAAACTTGTGAATGTAAATTAGCTTTATTGAATGCAATGTTGATGGAATTATTTTGAAATGGTTTGATCTGAGAATTTTGAGTTGAATTGAGATTATTTTGAGGTTGGGAGTTGTGAAAATTTATTGGAAGCGTTTTTTTGCCGGTATTTGAAGAATTGTTTTCTCAAAATACAGACAGCATTCTGCCGAAATTTTTCTAAAATTTGCGAAAAAATAAAAATGGATAAAAATTTATACTAGTTTTAAAGCTTTGAACAAATGATTTTAATTCCTACCAAAATGCTTGCCACTTCTAAAATGTAAGAAAATAGTTTCAAAATCCCTTGTAGGATACTTAATGAGTTATTAGTAGGTGGAGTTCTGTAATTCATTAGGTATTCTACGGGATCATGTTGTGCTTTACAGAGGGGTAAGGTGTGACATGTTTTAGTGGTATCAGAGCATGGTTTTTCAATAAATTTTGACTATGTGTATGAATATTTCTTTGATAAGTACAACTGCTCAAGTGTCTTTAATTGATACATATGACATATTTATATCATGAATATGCACCAACGGAGGTCAACCCCCTTGTGTTTGATCTCAGGAAGTAGAAATTTTTGAGAAACGGAATGGAAGAGGGAGATCATTTCGTGGAACAATCTGTTGAGGCTGAGGTTCAAGGGGAAGCCCCAGCACTCCAGAACGTGAGTGGGTCAGCCACTCCAACTCCTACCCCAGCGCTGCAGTTTCCTGCTCAGTTTGCACAGTAGATAGCTACATTTTTCTAACAAATGGTGGGAAATGTGCCACCTCAAGCTCATATGCAAGCACCCATAGCACAACCACAGCCCTCGGCTCAGCAGTATGAAAAATTAATGAAATTTGGGGCCATCGAGTTTGAGGGTACTGTGGATCCACTGGAGGCTGAACAGTGGCTAGAAAGAATGGAAATGGTATTCAGGAAACTATAGTCTGCTGAAGAATTAAAATTTGAATATTCAGTATCTCTTTTGCAAGGGGATGCATATGAATGGTGGAAGACCATCCCCCACAGCATGGTTGAGCCACCTGTGTTGACATGGATAGACTTCCTGAGGGAATGCAGGTAGAAATGGGTTCCTAATAACTATGTAGATATGAAATTACAAGAATTCTTTAGCCTGAAGCAAGGGGACAGAACAATAGCAGAGTATGAGCAGGACTTTTCAAGGCTAAGCCACTATGCGAGAAGCTTAGTCTCCACTCCCATAGACAGATGTAAGAGGTTTGAGGCTGGGTTGAGGCCTAGCTTAAGAATGCAAGTTGAGGGATTTAGACACCAAAATTTTTCTGAGCTGATTTCACAAGCCTTGGAACTAGAAATGATAGAATCAGAAGGGGCAGTGAAAAAGAGTACACAAGAGAAAGAGAAAACTGAAAAGGTTACTGGCCAAGCTACTGAGAGTGGCTCTGGGAAAAGAAAACAGTTTGGAGGATCTAGCTCTCGCAGATCTGGCAGAGGCATATTCTCTGGCCAAAGACCACCCCGGTCTGGTCAGCAGACCCAGCAAGCACCTTGAGGAGCTTTATCAGTACAGCAGTGTGAAACTTATGGTAGAACACACGGTGGGGTTTGTTTCAAGGCCACAGGTGCATGTTTTAACTGTGGAGGGAGCAGACATTTTGCCAAGGATTGTATTAGTCCACGTCGATCTGGACCTTCTGCTACATCTGAGGGATCAGCCTAAGTCTCTACACCTAGAGGGTCATAGCCAGCTGGTAGAGGTAGAGGCAGAGGTAGGGGTCCTGGTGACACTCCTGGAAGTCAAAGTACTGTTAACCAGCCAATACCCAGTAGCGCACCAGTCCGAGTGTATACAATGTGTCAGAGGGAGGAGGCTGAAACGTCAGACGTAGTAGCTGGTATTTTCTCCATCCTTGACCAAGATGTATATGTGTTGTTTGATCCTGGCTCCACATATTCATATGCTAATGCTAGTGTGATGTGTTCTACTGCTATTCAGTGTGTACCAATGGACTATGATGTGCTAGTAACTAGTCCATTAGGCCAGGAGGTCAGGGTAAATAGACTATATAGGGATTGTCCTCTAGTGATCCAAGGACACACTTTTCTATTCTAATTTGATTGAAATGCCCTTCAGAGATTATGACATTATCTTGGGCATGGATTGGTTAGCTAGGCATTATGCCATGATTGACTGTAAACTAAAGACAGTCACTTTTGGTCTCCCTCAGTATGGTGATGTAGTAATACATGGGGAGAGGCAATTATTGCCATCAAACATTATTTCAGCTGCACTGGCCAGAAAAATGATTCGGAAGGGGTGTGAGGCGTACATGGCACATGTGCTAGACACCCAAGTGGGTAGTCCAGCATTGAGGGACATCCCTACGGTATGTGACTTTCTGGAAGTATTTCCTGATGAATTGCCAGGATTACTGTAATTCCCCTCACCCGACTACAGTGTAACCGAGCGAAGTGTGCTATATTCGGTGCCGGAGCACCCTATCTTATCTTACTTTATTATTTTAATAATTTGATCTCGTTATATTTTAATATCAATTATTTTTCTAGAGAAAAACCAGCGGAGTTTCCCCTATTTTATTATTAGTTGATGTATTTCACTATTCACCTACTTGAAATTTTGAATAAAATTTTACAATAAAAATATCATTCATGCTCATCATATTCATCTCACATTCAATTCTTGTAATTCACATACTTATTTGTACAAATCTATTCATACTCAATCCATGTATAAACATTCTCAAATTACATAAGCAAAATTTTCAAATTTCCTTAATTTACGTAATTTACAAAATAATAACATAATTTCATAATTTACATGATCTATAAATTAATTACAGCTCCATAATCTATATTTCAACATACAATTCATAGTTTACATTACAAATAATAACTAATTATAATATACAAAATACATAATATAATCTATATGGGCCCTATCTACATGCATTGCTGAGGAGGTGACAACCTTGAACACTGTGCAGATCAGAACTCCAAAAACCCCAGTTTAATGTCTACTAGGTTTTTATCTTCAGTACCTGCGTGAGGAAACAAATCCATCGCGCTAGGCATTGCTGCTTAGTGGTGCAATAATATAACAGGAAAATAATATACAAATAAAGGTAGAAATAAACCATAATTCGAATAATTTAGATCTATAATTAATTTAGTTTCTAATACTAACTATACTATATCCTGCCATGTTCTTCTTTGGAGGTGCTCAGTTCAGAAATTTGCATTAATAATGTACCAGATACGAATAATCTAAAATTTAAACGCATACTTATATTCTTATGTAAGCCACATTTGTAATGTTATTTAAGTTATAATTCTTCTACTAGTCTTTTTATCACTTCCTTGACACTTTCTAAGTTGTTTACAATCATTTCGTAATATTTAAAATTTTTTGAACTAATCTAATTTACTTCAGGTCATTCTAAGGAACAAAATTTTGGAGCTAATCTAATTTATTTCAAAACTTCTTACTCATTTATTTACTTTCTAGCATTTTTAATTGCTAATATTCATAACTTATTTTAATAAATTAGACTGCCCAAGTAACCTACGCCAGGCTGACTAAACTAGATAATGGGTCGTTGGCACTGGACACCGCGGTGCCTTGGGCCGTCATACCATGGGATGCAGAATGTCAACCACGTATGAGTTCAGTATGGCTAAAAAGCCATGATATCACATAATCAGGCATAAAGCCATCAGTGCGGGCATAAAGCCATCAGTACGGGCATAAAGCCATGAATACAAGCATAAAGTCTTTCGCAGTACTACTATAACAATACCCTATTGGCATGCCAATCTATCAAATCTGACACAAGTGTTTAGACAATAAATAGGCACATAGTACCATTAAGAGTTTATATGTTTCATCATTTCATTATATTTTTCATTTATATATTTTATAGCATTCTAATTTTGTTTATAATGGAAACATAATTTCCAAATTCACTTTTCTAGGTAATTTATGCATTCATCGTAATATTCATACTAATTACAATTCACATTCATTTAATCTCATGTACCATTCACATTCAAAATATCTTTCCTTTCTCTCTTGATGGAAACCTGAATCCCAAATGACACTTTTATCACATTTATTCATTCAACAATCTATTCATGTAAAGTACATTTCATACTTCAAGTTGTGTTGCTAATATATTATGAACTCCATTGGTGTTGGGAGTATAAGTCTCAACAATCCACCTAGGTTAATTTCATTTCATATTCGAGTGGTATCGCTCATGTTTTATTAAATCTACTAGTAATGGGAATAAAAATCTTAATTATATATTCACATAACTTAAATGTTTATTAAGTCATTTAGGTAAATTACTATTTCTATTCCAAGTAATCCATGAACATTTCATGGATTCCAAATTTCATACCTTAATTTCCTCTACTAATTTAGTTATTACACTTTGTGTCTTTGTATTACTATTCACATTACTATTCACTCAAATTATTGACTTTTTAATACATAATAAATTTATTGAACCTAAGTTCACCAAGATACCACATTTTGCATTCTAAAGTTGTTGGTATTGTTTGCCAATACCATTTCAAAGCTTATCTTATGTTATTCAAAATTTTCAGATTTCATGCCCTAAGTTTACTGTTCTATTGGTCATTTGTACAGTAGGAATTTGATAAAATTGTCTTCATGAAAGTTGTTCCTTATTGTGTACAGTTACATTTCATTTTTTGAATCACTCCATTTGGAGTTTTGTAGCTCAAGTTATGGTCATTTTACCATAACTGGCCGGATTGACCTGTACCCAGAATTTCTGGGCAATTTGGTTCTGCTAGATTTGGCGACCTAAGTTTGGTTGGAAATTTGACTAGGTTATGATCAGAATTTGGATTTGTATTCTTCATAAAAGTTGTAGGGCTATGTCTCAGCTTTCAGCTGGTAAAATTTCAGGTCAATTGGACCTTTCTACACTGAGTTATGACCAAATGAATAAACACTACTCATTTGATCATTTTGCCCAGGCAGAATGCAAGTCATCCGGATTAGGGCAATTTTTAGGACAAATTGGTTTAGTTTTCTGGGTAGGGTGTCTTCACCAAAGTTGTGCCATTATGTGTCTAGTTTCATGTCCAATTGGCCTTGCACCAATTGAACCTATGCAACTCCATTTATGGCTGCCCAAACCTACTAGACTCACAACCAGTCCTATAGGTCACCAAGGGTAGCATGCCTAAGCTCAACTCCAGCATCCTTACTCACTTCAATTCCTCCTCACACACATTCAAATGGTCACTAATTGACCATTACAAGGTTAATATACCATTTCATGAGCAAACCCTAATTTTTTTCACAAACCCTAATTTCCAAGTGTCCATTTCATGCTATCATGCCATCTAACACATCCAACACACATAATCCAACATCTAACTCAAGTTTTCTCATCACAAACCACTTCTAAATAATTCAAGCCATACAAATCAACAAATCTCATCCTTCTCCCATGGCTGCAAATTTTCATACACACTTCAATATAATTATTTTGTTCAATTTTTCAACAAACTCTCATTTAATTAGTCTTCCTAACAAGGATTAAAAAGAGAGGGAAGTAAGTATAGGCACTAACCTTTTTGAGCTTCACTTAACCTTGGTTAAACCTCCCTAATCTCTTCTTCTTTGGCTGCCAATAGCTTTTTCTAGGTGAAAGATCAAATTTTTGTGAAGGGACTTAGCAATTTTGGTGAACATATGGAGAGGAAATTCAAGCTTTTAAGCTTCAAAATGGTGGTACCTCTTCTCTCTCTCTCTCTCAACGTTTTTTGCTGCCCAAAGGTTGAAGATGCAGATTATTTGCCAATTTTTGGTCTCTTTTATCTCTTTTAATGAGTTTAACAAATTGTGATTGGTGGAGGAAATTTAAATGACATCATGTGATGTCATAATTAGCATTTTCTTTCATTTTCTTTTCTTCTCTTCTCTACTCATTTCCAATTTAATTTTTAGTAATATTTATTCATATTTTAGATCATAATAATTATTTACTTAACTGGACAAGTCGGCCAAAAATCATCTCTGAAGACGAAATGACCAAAATGCCCTCCGTTTGGCTTAACAGACTAAAATTGTCTGTACCGATTGAAAAAAAATTTTAAACTTTTTCTTGGCATTATAATGCCATAGAAATCTCAATGACTCTTCTCTGGAATCTCAAAAATTATTTTATGAATTCCCCCCCCCCCCCCGCCTCGTCTAGGGCTCCTAGTTGCGAGGACCGCAACTTCCCACTGGGTTACCCATCACTAGGGCACTGGCTCGTTTAACTTGGTTGTATTTTATTTCTAAAATTTTTCCTAAATTTTTCTTGTTAATATTTGAGTTAATTATGATTCCTCACTTAGTTTAAATATTTTTCCAAACGTTCTAGCTGTCCGGACCGACATGGGTCACCGGAACAGTAGAATGTGCGGAGTTGCTACAGGGAGGGTGTTACAATTCTTCCCCTCTAACTTAAGTTTCATCCTTGAAATTTACCTGACTTAAGTAATCGTGGAGTTGCTACCTCCTTGTTTCTTCACTTCCTTGTATTGCCTCATCAGTGTTTGGGTTTGGCTCCTCCTGAGCTTCCATAGCACATACCTGTGGTGCCACCCTAACTTCGGGCCTTTCAATTGTTTCAGAAACAATCTTTTGTGAAATGTCAGCCGTTTCTACTCTACCCGATCTTTTACCCCTTTGAACTGTAGGGGCATGTCTATCAACTTGTACTGGAGCTATTGAACCACTTCTCTGAGGGCAATCTCTTATGAAATGATTCGTAGTCCCACACTTGAAACACTCTCCAGTTAACAGTCAACACTCCCCTCTGTGTATCCTACCACAGTGCATACATTCAGGCACTGGGGCTAATCCCCTTATTACTGTGCCTGGGGAGCTAGCTATAGATATCCCAGTCTGGCCTCTCTAGCCCTGTGTCTGATCGTGTGAACCAGAACCTTTAAGCTTCTTACTATCAGTCGGTATACTTGACTGCCCTAGTCCAAATTCCCTCTTACGCTATCTATCTTTCCTATTCTGTTCACTTACTCTAACCCTTTCCACTTTCAGTGCGACTTCAACTAATTTTGTGAAATTCGTAATCCCCAATGCAGTTATCATTATTTTAATGTTGTCATTTAGCCCCTCTTCAAACCTTCTGCACCTCTCTGCTTCTGTGGGGACTATCTCCCTTCCGTAGCGGCTTAGTCTAACAAACTCCTTCTCATACTCCGCTAATGATAGCTGCCTCTGTCTCAGACTAATAAACTCTCTTCTTCTATCTTCTAGGTACACACTTCCCACATACTTCTTCTTAAATTCAACAAGGAAGAAATCCCAAGTTATCAACTCTGGCTGGACCTCACTAGATATAGTGTCCCACCACTGATAGGCATCACCTTGAAGTACGGACACAACACCCTCCAAGTTCTTCTATGGGGTGCAATGCAGTTGCTTTAATACCCTTATGGTACGATCTAGCCAATTCTCAGCTGCCACCAAGTCATCTTCTTTCTTACCAATGAAGTTCACAGCCCCAAATTTTCTCAGTTTTTCCAGATGGGATTTCTGCTGTGGAGGTAGTGGTGGTGGCATAACCCCAACCATCTGTCTGAAGAATTCAGCCATTTGCTGAAACAGAGCTGGCGGAGGCTGTGCAGGCACTGCCGGTGCTGGTAGAGCAGGTTCTCCCTGGCCCCCAGTCTTAGCTACAGGTGGAGCACGACTCTCCACTTCCTCATCTACTGCTCTCTATGATGTGGGGTCCGTATCCTAATCAAAATAAAAAAACCGAACAGATCTGCATTAGTGTCACCTCGACTCTTAGAAATGCAATGTACGGTATGGACTTGATCTAGACCCAAAAACGCCTAAACCGTGCTCTGATACCAATAAATGTAACACCCCTCACCTGACTACAGTGTAACCGAGCGAAGTGTGCTACATTCGATGCCGGAGCACCCTATCTTGTCTTACTTTATTATTTTAGTAATTTGATCCGTTATATTTTAATATCAATTATTTTTCCAGAGAGAAACCAGCGGAGTTTTCCCTATTTTATTATTAGTTGACGTATTTCACTATTTACCTACTCGAAATTTTCAATAATATTTTACAATAAAAATATCATTCATGCTCATCATATTCATCTCACATTTAATTATTGTAATTCATATACTTATTTGTACAAATCTATTCATACTCAATTCATGTGTAAACATTCTCAAATTACATAAGCAAAATTTTCAAATTTCCTTAATTTACATAATTTAAAAAAATAATTACATAATTTCATAATTTACATGATCTACAAATTAATTACAGCTCCATAATCTATATTTCAACATACAATTCATAGTTTACATTACAAAAAATAACTAATTATAATGTAGAAAATACATAATATAATCTATATGGGCCCTATCTACATGCATTGCTGAGGAGATGACAACCTTGAACACTCTGCAGATCAGAACTCCAAAAACCCTAGTCTAATGTCCACTGGGTTTTTATCTTCAGTACCTGTGTGAGGAAACAAATCCATCGCGCTAAGCATTGCTGCTTAGTAGTGCAATAATATAACAAGAAAATAATATACAAATAAAGGTAGAAATAAACCATAATTCGAATAATTTAGATCTATAATTAATTTAGTTTCTAATATTAACTATCCTCTATCCTGCCATGTTCTTCTTTGGAGGTGCTCAGATCAGAAATTTGCATTAATAATGTACTAGATACGAATAATCTAAAATTTAAACATATACTTATATTCTTATGTAAGTCACATTTGTAATGTTATTTAAGTTTTAATTCTTCTACTAGTCTTTTTATCGCTTCCTTGATACTTTCTAAGTTGTTTACAATCATTTCATAATATTTAAAATTTTTAGAAGTAATCTAATTTACTTCAGGTCATTCTAAGGAATAAATTTTTGGAGCTAATCTAATTTATTTCAAAACTTCTTCTTATTTATTTACTTTCTAGTATTTTTAATTGCTAATATTCATAACTTATTTTCATAAATTAGACTGCCCAAGTAACCTACGACAGGCTGACTAAACTGGATAACGGGTCATTGACACTGGACACCGCGGTGCCTTGGGCCGTCATACCATGGGACACAGAACGTCAACCACGTATGAGTTCAGTGTGGCTAAAAAGCCATGATATCACATAATCGGGCATAAAGCCATCAGTGCGGGCATAAAGCCATCAGTACGGGCATAAAGCCATGAATACAAGAATAAAGCCTTTCGCAGTATTGCTATAACAATACCCTATTGGCATGCCAATCTATCCAATCTGACACAAGTATCTAGGCAATACATGAGCACATAGTACCATTAAGAGTTTATATGTTTCATTATTTCATTATATTTTTCGTTTATACATTTTATAGCATTCTAATTTTGTTTATAATGGAAACATAATTTCCAAATTTACATTTCTAGGTAATTTATGCATTCATCGTAATATTCATACTAATTACAATTCACATTTATTTAATCTCATGTACCATTCACATTCAAAACATCTTTCCTTTCTCTTTTGATGGAAACCTAAATCCCAAATGACACTTTTATCACATTTATTCATTCAACAATCTATTCATGTAAAGTACATTTCATACTTCAAGTTGTGTTGCTAATATATTATGAACTCCATTGGTGTTGGGAGTATAAGTCTCAACAATCCACCTAGGTTAATTTCATTTCATATTCGAGTGGTATCGCTCATGTTTTATTAAATCTACTAGTAATGGGAATACAAATCTTAATTATATATTCACATAACTTAAATGTTCATTAAGTCATTTAGGTAAATTACTATTTCTATTCCAAGTAATCCATGAACATTTCATGGATTCCAAATTTCATACCTTAATTTCCTCTACCAATTTAGTTATTACACTTTGTGTCTTTGTATTACTATTCACATTACTATTCACTCAAGTTATTGACTTTTTAATACATAATAAATTTTTTGAACCTAAGTTCACCAAGATACCACATTTTGCATTCTAAAGTTGTTGGTATTGTTTGCCAATACCATTTCAAAGCTTATCTTATGTTATTCAAAATTTTCAGATTTCAAACCCTAAGTTTACTGTTCCATTGGTCATTTGTGCAATAGGAATTTGATAAAATTGTCTTCATGAAAGTTTTTTATTATTGTGTCTAGTTACATTTCTTTTTTTGAATCACACAATTTGGAGTTTTGTAGCTCAAGTTATGGTCATTTTACCATAACTGGACGGATTGACCTGTACCCAGAATTTCTGGGCAATTTGGTTCTGCTAGATTTGGCGACCTATGTTTGGTTGGAAATTTGAGTAGGTTATGATCAGAATTTGGATTTATATTCTTCATGAAAGTTGTAGGGCTATGTCTCAGCTTTCGGCTGGTAAAATTTCAGGTCAATTGGACCTTTCTACACTGAGTTATGACCAAATGAATAAACACTATTCATTTGATCATTTTGCCCAGGCAGAATGCAAGTCACCCAGATTAGGGCAATTTTTAGGACAAATTGGTTTAGTTTTCTAGGCAGGGTGTCTTCACCAAAGTTGTGCCATTATGTGTCTAGTTTCATGTCCAATTGGCCTTGCACCAATTGAACCTATGCAACTCCATTTATGGCTTCCCAAACCTGCTAGACTCACAACCAGTCCTATAGGTCACCAAGGGTAGCATGCCTAAGCTTAACTCCAGCATCCTTACTCACTTTAATTCCTCCTCACACACATTCAAATGGTCACTAATTGACCATTACAAGGTTCATATACCATTTCATGAGCAAACCCTAATTTTTTTCACAAACCCTAATTTCCAAGTGCCAATTTCATGCTATCATGCCATCTAACACATCCAACACACATAATCCAACTTCTAACTGAAGTTTTCTCATCACAAACCACTTCTAAACAATTCAAGTCATATAAATCAAAAAATCTCATCCTTCTCCCATGGCTGCAAATTTTCATACAAACTTCAATATAATTGTTTTGTTCAATTTTTCAACAAACTCTTATTTAATTAGTCTTCCTAACAAGGATTATAAAGAGAGGGAAGTAAGTATAGGCACTACCCTTTTTGAGCTTCACTTAACCTTGATTAAACCTCCCTAATCTCTTCTTCTTTGGCTACCAATAGCTTTTTTTAGATGAAAGATCAAATTTTTGTGAAGGGACTTGGCAATTTCGGTGAACAAGTGGAGAGGAAATTCAAGCTTTTAAGCTTGAAAATGGTGGAACCTCTTCTCTCTCTCTCTCTCAATGTTTTTGGCTGCTCAAAGGTTGAAGATGCAGATTATTTGTCAATTTTTGGTCTCTTTTATCTCTTTTAATTAGTTTAACAAATTGTGATTGGTGGAGGAAATGTAAATGACATCATATGATGTCATAATTAGCATTTTCTTTTATTTTCTTTTTTTCTCTTCTCTACTCATTTTCAATTTAATTTTTAGCAATATTTATTCATATTTTAGATCATAATAATTATTTACTTAACTGGACAAGTCGACCAAAAATCATCTCTGAAGACAAAATGACCAAAATGCCCTCCGTTTGGTTTAACAGACTAAAATTGTCTATACCGATTGAAAAGTTTTTCTAAACCTTTTCTTAGCATTCTAATGTCATAGAAACCTCAATGACTCTTCTCTGGAGTCTCAAAAATTATTTTATGAAATTTCCCCCCCGGCCTAGGGCTCCTACTTGCAAGGACCGCAACTACCCACTAGGTTACCCATCACTAAGGCACCGGCTCGTTTAACTTGGTTGTATTTTATTTCTAAAATTTTTCCTAAATTTTTCTTGTTAATATTTGAGTTAATTATGATTCCTCACTTTGTTTAAATATTTTTCCAAATGTTCTAGCTGTTTGGACCGACACGGGTCACCGGAACAGTAGAATGTGCGGAGTTGCTACAGGGAGGGTGTTACAATGACCTCCAGAAAGAGAAGTGCAGTTTGAGATTGATGTTATCCCTGGTGTGGACCCAATCTCCATAACACCATACAGAATGGCACCAGCAGAACTAAAAGAATTGAAAGTGTTGTTGCAAGAGCTATTTGACACGGGCTTTATCTGCCCTAGTGTGTCACCTTGGGGAGCGCCAGTGTTGTTTGTAAAGAAGAAGGATGGCACTCTCTGGTTATGCATTGACTATCGGCAGTTGAATAAGGTGACAATAAAGAACAGATACCCATTGCCCCGCATTGATGACTTGTTTGATCAGTTGAGGGGTGCAGCTGTGTTCTCCAAAATTGACTTGAGATCAGGTTATTATCAGCTGAAAGTACAAGAGCAGAGTATTTCTAAAACTGCCTTTAGAACCCGCTATGGCCATTACGAGTTCTTGGTCATGCCATTCGAGTTAACTAATGCTCCGGCTACTTTTATGGATCTGATGAACACTATCTTTAGACCATACCTCGACCAGTTTGTTGTGGTATTCATAGATGATATATTGGTTTATTCGAGGAATGTAGAAGAACATGATAGACATCTGTGCATTATACTGCAAACTTTGAGGGAGAAACAGCTATATGCCAAATTGTCGAAGTGTGAATTTTAGCTGAAAGAAATATCTTTCTTGGGGCATGTAGTATCGGTAGAGGGCATCAAGGTAGATCCAAGTAAGATAGAAGCTGTCCTTAATTAGAGGCCACCTAGAAATATCACAGAGATTCGCAGTTTTCTGGGTTTAGCTGGAGACTACCGTAGATTTGTGAAGGGATTCTCCATGTTGGCATCTCCATTGACCAAGCTACTTAGGAAAGATGTGAAATTTCAGTGGACGGATAAATGCCAGCAGAGTTTTGATGAATTGAAGAGGTGTTTGACTGAGGCTCCAGTCCTGACTTTACCTACACCGGGTAAAGAATATACAGTTTACAGCGATGCTTCTCATAATGGGTTAGGCTGTGTACTGATGCAAGATCGAAATGTCATTACCTATGCATCACGCCAGCTAAAACCGCATGAGAGGAACTATCCAACACATGACTTGGAGCTTGCAGCTATTGTGTTTGCTCTTAAGATCTGGAGACACTATTTGTATGGGGAAAAGTGTTACATCTAGACAAATCATAAGAGTTTGAAGTATTTGGGCACTCAGAAGGAGTTGAATTTGATACAGAAGAGATAGTTAGAGTTGATAAAAGACTATGATTGTCTGATAAACTATCAGCCAGGGAAAGCTAATGTTATGACTGATGCCTTAAGTTGCAAGACTATGGCAAGACTATGGCAAGTCCACGGGTTACTCCTTTGTCTATGGTACATGAGTTGAGATCATTACATGCCAGCTTAGAGATTAATGATGAGGGGTAGACAGCAGTTGCATGGCATGTACAGCCAGTGTTGATTGATCAGATCAGAATGGCTGCTCAGAATGATCAGAAGTATCAAAGGTTGTTGGAATACGTCCAATAGGGCAAGAAACCAGAATTCTCAATAAGAGATTATGGTTTATTGCTACACTAAGGTAAAATGTGTGTTCCTAATGATGTTGACTTAAGGCAGATCATTTTGAAAGAAGCACATGAGTCTCCTTTTGCCATGCACCCTGGTGGTACAAAAATGTATGGAGGGCTAAAGGAGCATTATTGGTGGATGGTTATGAAAAGAGATGTGGCCGAATTTGTTTGCAAATGCCTAACTTGTCAGCAAGTGAAGATAAAGCACTAAGTACCTGTTGGGTTATTACATCCACTATCAGTACCAGAATGAAAATGGGAGAGAATAACAATGGATTTTGTGATGGGACTTCGGAGGACACAGAATAGTCATGATGCAATATGGGTCATTGTTGATAGACTGACCAAGTCTGCTCATTTTCTGCCAGTTCGGATGGACTATAGTTTAGAAAGATTGGCCAAGTTGTACATTGATGAGATTGTGAGACTGCACGGAGTGCCAGTATCCATAGTATTAGACAGAGATCCTAGGTTCACTTCTAGATTCTGGGGTAGTCTTCAGAGAGCCTTAGGAACTAGATTGAACTTCAGTACGACATTTCACCCACAGATAGATGGCCAGTCTGAGAGGGTAATTCAGATCTTGGAGGACATGCTACAGGCTTGTGTGATTGAGTTTGAGGGCAGTTGGGACACGCACTTGCCTTTGATTGAGTTTGCTTATAACAACAGCTACCAATCAAGCATTGGGATGCCTCCATATGAAGCTTTGTATGGCAGAAAATGCAGAACTCCCCTGTGTTGGGATAAAGTAGGTGAAAGAAAGATGATTGGACCAAAAATTATTCAGCAAACTAAAGAGAAAATCATATTAATCAGAGACTGACTCAAGGCCGCATCAGACCGTTAAAAGTCCTATATTGATCTGAAGAGGCGAGATATTGAGTATGCAGTGGGTGAGAAAGTATTCCTCAAGGTTTCCCCTTGGAAGAAAATTATGAGATTCGGCAGAAAGGGGAAACTGAGTCCTCGCTTCATTGGGCCTTATGAGGTTCTGGAAAGAGTGGGTCCTTTGGCATATCGGTTGGCACTACCTCCAGAGTTGGAGAAGATACATAATGTCTTCCATGTGTCCATGTTGAGGAGGTATCGATTAGACCCATCTCATGCACTACCAGTAGAAGAAATTAAAGTGAATCTATACCTTACATATGAAGAAGAACCCATAGAGATTCTGCCTTATGAGGTGAAGCAGCTACGAAATAAGCAGATCCCGTTAGTGAAAGTGCTGTGGAACTATCATTCGGGCCAGGAGGCTACTTGGGAACGAGAGGAGGACATGAGGAGACAGCACCCACAACTGTTCAGAGATTGATACCAAGAAAATTTTCGAGACGAAATTTATATTAAGGGGGGAGAATTGTAACATCCCTATTTGCATGGCCTGGTATATTTTACTATTCCGATGACCGGTGTCGGTCTGGATAACTGAGAGAATTAGAACCACACTTAAGATAACTAGATAAGCCCTTAACACAAATAATTAGTAATTGCCAATTAGTTAAGTATAAATAAGAAAAACAGAACATAAGAAGTTAAACGAGCCGAGAGTCACAGTGATGGGTGACCTTCTCGGGAAGGATCGCAAAGTCAATTTAAACTCAAATTTCGAATTGTAAAATATGACTCTGCGGTCCTTCGGACTATTGCGAACACAGTGGAAAAGAGAAAATCATGAAAAAGAACTATTAAGCCAATCAAATAATTAAGTCAGGGATCTAGAAGAAATATTGAATTATTTGCAAACCGGGTCGAACCGGCGAGGGGCAATTTGGTCAATTGACCCCGAGAGCTGACTTCTGACCTAACTATCAAATAAAATTAGAGAAAAGAAAATTTTGGAATCGGGAATTAAATTAAAGAACTAATGGAAAAATAAATAGAAAAAAAAAGAAAAAGGAAAAGTGGAAATTAGTGACATCATGCATGACATCATGCATGATGTAATAAACACTAATTAAAAAAAATAAAATTTGGAGAGTTAGTGGTCTTTCATAAAGGATAAAAGATTAATAAAGGAAAAAGAAAAAAAAAAGAAAAGAGAGTCATCTTCTTGCTGTCCCTCTCTCTCCCATAGCTCCTCCATGTGCAACCCTCCATTAAAGCTTGTTTCAAGCTTTAAAACCTTTACTAAACCCTAGTTTCTCCCATAACCACTTCATAAAACCTTGTGTTTGAGCTTTGAGAAGAAGATTGAAGAAGAAAGAAGAGGAGAAATTTTAAGGAAAGGGAGGTGGAAAATTCTGCACTAAGGTTAGTGATCCAAACTTGAAATTTTTGGTTTAATTCTTGTGTTTATGGTTGAATAAACTTATAAATTAACATAAAAAGAAACAAAAACAATTGTGAGGGACCAAACTTGAAATTTGGCCAACCTATGGAGGCGAGTGATTTGCTTATGTTTTGATTGAATTAATTATGTTAGGAAGCTTAATTGAGTGATGGAGTGATGTTAGTATGCTTTGAATTAGTTAAATGTAACAATTAGTGCAGTTAGGGTTTTGGCACCTAGGGTTTGGAAGACAAAAATTTGGAGAAGTGGTCAAATGGTGTGTTTGACCTTGTTTAAGATGAGAAATGGTCATTTGTGACCAATTGAGGTATGTTGGAAGTGTTGGAATTGAATGGAAATTCGGATTGCTTAGGGCCATTATGCAGGCAGCAGGACCAAGGTCCCTTTCAAGGACCAAAACTGAGAATTTACAAGCTCAATTGGTGTGAGGCCAATTGAGAATGAAACTAGACACAAAATGATACAATTTTCATTTAGGAATCATGCCCAAAAAGTGACCAAAACCTAGTGAACAAATTGACCAAATCTGGACTTAGGCAATCTGACCTGTACAAAAATGACCAAATCTGTTCATTTGGCCATAACTTAGGCTAGGCAGGTCTAAATGACTTGAAAGTTTACCAGTAGAAATCTGAGATATAGACTTAAAACTTTCATGAAGAACACAAACCCAAATTATGCCCTTAACCAAGTCATTTAGCCACCCAAAGTTGGTGACTTAAAACTGCCAGAACCAGTTTTGATGCCTAGAAATCTGGGTTAGGCCAATCCTAGTGAACAAATTGACCAAAAAGTGACCAAAACCTAGTGAACAAATTGACCAAATCTGGACTTAGGCAATCTGACCGCTACAAAAATGACCAAATCTGTTCATTTGGCCATAACTTAGGCTAGGCAGGTCTAAATGACTTGAAAGTTTACCAGTAGAAATCTGAGATATAGACTTAAAACTTTCATGAAGAACACAAACCCAAATTATGCCCTTAACCAAGTCATTTAGCCACCCAAAGTTGGTGACTTAAAACTGCCAGAACCAGTTTTGATGCCTAGAAATCTGGGTTAGGCCAATCCGACAGCCATGATTCAAATGGCTATAACTTGAGCTACAAAACTCTAAATGGAGTGATTCAGAAAGGAGAATAAATTTAAGACAATAAGGAACAATTTCTATGAAGAAAACTTAGCCCAATTCTAACAGCAAAATGACCAATGGAATAGTGCAACATAAAACACCAAAACTAAAAATTTACAATTTTGCCTAAAAGACCTAAGTTTTGAGAAAATAACCAAAACCAACAAAATTGGTGACCAAAATGTGGTATGTGAGTATAGTTAGAGTTCCTATACCTTTTAATTATAAGAAAGTCAATATTTTGACTTGAATAGTATCATAAATAGTAACCTCAACATGAAAATTTGCAAGAATGTAAGTTTAAACATATTAGAATTAGTTATTGGGATTGTTATGAAGTAAAGATACTGAGACACTATAAATTTTGTGTTTCAGCTGAAAAAGACTCAGAAGGTCTGAGAGACTAAGTCAAGGCCTAAAGGTGACTCACGTCAGGTTTGAGCACAATAAACCTTATTTGAGCATTTTGTCATTGAAAAATTGATTTAGTATGATTTATGAAATTTTGGTGATATTCATGAATTGTGTTGCCACTTTGTGAATGAAACTATGACTTTGGAAATTTATCGGATTTCTCATGAATTATTTGAATAAAATGTTTGAAATTGATCTTTGATTCATACTTAGCATGACAATGCCTTATTATTCCTCCTCCATTTATAGGGTAAGATTTCTCCCTCTCTGGTTTACCAGTTGAGGTTGTAGATCGGATGAGTATTCATTAGCTAGCTAGCCACCTACCTCATTGATTTTGATTAGTGGGGTTGTAGATCGCTTTGTCGTGGTGTACAACACGGTATTGATCGAAAATTTTGTGTCATGACTTAAGTTGTGTATGAATTGGCAACACTATGTTTATTAAATTGTTAGACCAAAATTGTGCTATAATGAGTTTTGATAATTTGTGAAATGTAATTGTGAAATATTTAAATTGTGATTTATCAATGAATGTTTTATGTACTGCATTTCAAATCTTTATTGTGCACCACTGAGTATTTTTATACTCAGCAATAGCTTGTTTTGCTGTCGCAAATAGGAGCAAGGAAAAAGTAGCAGAGTGAGCTACTGAACAAGAAAAGCCTTCGCTGATTTTGTACGAGTATTATTTTATACCCAATGTAATTTAGTTTGATGTAAATAAATATTGTTCATATGTATTAATGTAAAGTTGAGCAGTTGTATTTATAAATTGTAATAATATTATTTTTGAATTTTATATCTGTAAATTAAACTTGTGAATGTAAATTAGCTTTATTGAATGCAATGTTGATGGAATTATTTTGAAATGGTTTGATCTGAGAATTTTAAGTTGAATTGAGATTATTTGGAGGTTGGGAGTTGTGAAAATTTATTGGAAGTGTTTTTTTGTCAGGTATTTAAAGAACTGTTTTCTCAAAATACAGACGGCATTCTGCCGAAATTTTTCTAAAATTTGTGAAAAAAAAAATGGATAAAAATTTATACTAGTTTTAAAGCTTCGAATAAATTATTTTAATTCCTACCAAAATGCTCGCCACTTCTAAAATGTAAGAAAATGGTTTCAAAATCCCTTGTAGGATACTTAATGAGTTATCGGTAGGTGGAGTTCAGTAAGTTATTATGTATTCTACGAGATCATGTTATGCCTTACAGAGGGGTAAGGTGTGACAAGTTAGAAGATAATCAATTAGAGTTCATTGCGGCTCTAAAAGCTCGTCTAAAGAAAACAGAGGAAAAACTGTCTGTTAATCCTGTCACTGTTAGAAATAAAGTTCCTGAATGGAAAATTTCAGATGGTAGAAAATTACAGTCTTAACATCCTCCTCTTAGGAGAGTAAAAATTCCCCACTTAAAATAAACAGTAGAAGCTGCCCTTTACAAAATTCCAAATGAAAATGATTCTTTGAATATAAAAAATATTGTTCTATAGAATAATTTTACAAATGCCCATTTGCATACCATAGGTAAGCAATTACAAAAAATGGAACAAAACCAACAGGCTACAGTTTCCCAAATTGAAACTAAGCCGGATACAAAATTGAAAAACCCAATCTTCAAACCATTCCAAGTTTCCAAAAATAGTCAAAAGGATTTACAAAACAATGGCAATTCTGAATTTATCCAAGCTTTGAGAGACATGAAAACTAGGCTAGAAGCTTCAACTTCTACTCCAGTAGCACCTGAAACACCTCAAACTTCCCAAAGGAGTGTCAATATAATTGAGGAAGACTCAGATTCAGATGTCCAAAGCCAAGAAAACCAGCCTATCCAAGCTGAAGAAATTCAATCTTCAAAACCTTTACAAATCAATAGACTTTATTGGCTACGGGTAGCAACACCCCTCCCAATAACAGCTCTAGACTTAGGCATAGAAAATAGAATTGAAATTATGACCCAGTCTAAATTCAATGTCTCTACTGTTTATGAATGGAACATAGATGGTATGTTTGAATATAACATCTTGAATTTGCTCCAACAAATGACTATGGCAGCAAATGCTTACAAAACCCAAACTGGAACCCCAGACAGAGCTATTGCTGAACTCCTCATTGTAGGGTTCTCAGGACAGCTCAAAGGATGGTGGGATTATCATCTCACGAACCTATAAAAATCTGAGATTCTAGAATCCATACAAACTCAAGAAGATGGCGTGCCAATTCTTGATGAGTTAGGCCAACCAATCCCAGATGCAGTAGCCACCTTGATTGTAACAATTTCTTTACATTTCGTAGGTGACCCATCTCATCTCAAGGATAAAAATGCCTGTAACACCCTCACTGTAGTAATTTCGTACATTCTACTATTTCGGTGACCGGTGTCGGTCCGGACAGCTAGAACGTTTGGAAAAATATTTAGACTAAAGTGAGGAGCCAAAATTAACTCAAATATTAATAAGCAAAATTTAGAAAAAAATTTAGAAATAAAATACAACCAAGTTAAATGAGTTGGTGCTGGGTAACCTAGTGGGAAGTTGCGGTCTTTACAACTAGAAGCCCTAAACCTGGGAAAAAATTCATGAAATAATTTTTGGGACTCCAAGGAAGAGTCATTGAGGTTCCTATGGCATTAGAATGCCAAGAAAAGGTTTAGAAAAACTTTCTGATCGGTACAAACAATTTTAGTCTGTTAAGCCAAATGGAGGGCATTTTGGTCATTTCGTCTTCAGAGATTATTTTTGGCCGACTTGTCCAGTTAAGTAAATAATTGTTATGATCTAAAATGTGAATAAATATTGCTAAAATTTAAATTGGAAATGAGTAGAGAAGAGAAGAAAAGAAAATGAAAAAAAATGCTAATTATGACATCATATGATGTCATTTAAATTTCCTCCACCAATCACAATTTATTAAACTCATTAAAAGGGATAAGGAAGACCAAAACTTGACAAAATAATTCTGCTTCTTCCTCACCAAACCAGATGTCTCCCTCATCCTAGCCCATTCCTCCATTAAAAAGCTTCCCAAGCTTCACACCCCACTTAATCTCACCATAAAACCACTCAAGCTCTTCACTAAATTTGATCCTCACACCATAAATCATCACTAGGCAACAAAAAGAAGAAGAAAAAAAGGAAGTTTTGGATACTTGGAAGAGTTAGCAATTGAGGTTAGTGCCTATACTCACTTCCATATCTTTTAATCTTTGTTAGGAAGACAAATTAAATGAGAATTTATTGTAAAATTGAACAAAACAATTATATAGAAGTGTGTATGAAAATTTGCAGCCATGGAAGAAGGATGAGATTTGTTAATTTGTATGACTTGAATTTTTTAGAAGTAGTTTGTGATGAGATAACTTGAGTTAGATGTGGAATTATGTGTGTTGGATGTGTTAGATGGCATGGATAGCATGAAATGGACACTTGGAAATTAGGGTTTGTAAAAAAAAAAAAATTGGAGTTTTGCTTATGTAATGGTATGTTAACATTGTAATGGTCAATTAGTGACCATTTGAATGTGTGTGAGGAGGAATTGAAGTGAGTAAGGATGTTGGAGTTGAGCTTAGGCATGCTGCCCTTGGTGACCTGTCGGATTGGTTGTGAGTCCAGCAGGTTTGGGCAGCCATAAATGGAGTTGTATAGGTTCAATTGGTGCAAGGCCAATTGGACATGAAACTAACAACTTTGGTGAAGATACCCTACCCAGAAAACCAAACCAAGTTGACCTAAAAATTGCCCTAATCCGGGTGACTTGCATTCTCCCTGGGCAAAATGACCAAATAAACAGTGTTTATTCATTTGATCATAACTCAATGTAGAAGGGTCTAATTGACTTGAAATTTTACCAGCAAAAAGCTGAGACATATACCTATAACTTTCATGGAGAACACAAATCCAAATTTTGACCATAACCTAGTCAAATTGCCAACCAAACTTAGGTTTCCAAATCTGGCAGAACCAAATTGCTCAGAAAATCTGGGTACAGGTCAATCCGGCCAGTTATGGTAAAATAACCATAACTTGAGCTACAAAACTCCAAATGGAGTGATTCAAAAAATGAAATGTAACTAGACACAATAAGGAACAACTTTCATGAAGACAATTTTATCAGATTCCTACTGTACAAGTGACAAATGTAACAGTAAACTTAGTGCTTGAAATCTGAAAATTTTAAAGTAACCAACACTAAGCTTTGAAATGGTATTGGCAACCAATACCAACAACTTTAGAATGCAAAATGTGGTATCTTGTTGAACTTAGGTTCAATAAATTTATTATGTATTAAAAGGTCAACAATTTGAGTGAATAGTAATGTAAATAGTAATACAAAGACACAAAGTGTAAGAACTAAATTGGTAGAGGAAATTAAGGCATGAAATTTAGAATCCATGAAATATTCATGGATTACTTGGAATAGGTAATTGAGATTTATACTCCCAACACTAGTGGAATACATAATGTATTAGCAATACAACTTGAAGTATGAAATGTACTTGACATAAATAAATTGTTGAATGTATAAATGAGATAAAAGTGTCATTTGGGATTTAGGTTCCCATCAAGAGAGAAAGGAAAGATGATGAATGTAAATGGTACGTGAAACCAAATGAATGTGAATTGAAATTAGTATGAATACTATGATGAATGTATAAATTATGGAATTTATCCTGAAATAATGAAATCATAAAACACAATATATTAATATTTAATGATATTATGTGCCCTTGTATTGCCTAGACACATATGTCATATTGGATAGATTGGCATGCCAATAGGGTATTGTTTAAGTAGTACTGCGGAAGGCTTTATGCCCGCACTCATGGCTTTATGCCCGTACTCATGACTTTATGCTTGTACTCATGGCTTTTATGCCCGATTATGTGTTATCATGGCTTTTTAGCTATACTGATTGCATACGTGGTTGACGTTCTGCATCCCACGGTATGACGGCCCGAAGCACCACGGTGTCTAGTGCCAACGACCCGTTATCTAGTTTAGTTAGCCTGTCATAGGTTACCTAGGCAGAAAATTTTATTGAAAAAAGTTAAAAAAATTAGGAACTAAATAAATCAGTGAGAAAAATCCAAAAGGTATTAAACTAGTATTAAGAATTTAATTATTACGAAATGATCCACAACACATAGAAAATATTAAGAGAGTAAATGAAAGACTAGCAAAATAAGCATAACGTAAGTAATTATTAGAAATGCATCCTCCATAATAATATAAACATAAACTAAATATTTAGATTTATTTGTACATTATATAAATGATTATTGTAAACTTATGATAGAAGAGATTCTAGAAAGCAACATAAATGACGAAAAATATACTCTATGGCAAATTTCATATGAACCCAGTAAAATTCTTGAGTATAGAAAATATGCTCCAATTATTTTTTTATTTGTATATATTATTTCTTGTTATATTATTGCACCACTAAGCAGCAATGCTTAGTGCGATGGAATTATTTCCTTCGCGCAGGTACTGAAGCCATGTCGCACCTTACCCCTCTGTAAGGCATAACATGAACTCGTAAAATACTTAATGAACTACTGAACTTCACCTACCGATAACTCATTAAGTACTCTACAAGGGATTTTAAAATCATTTTCTTACTTTTTAGAAGTGGTGAGCATTTTCTAATAGGTATTAAAACATTTAATTAGAGTTTGAAACTAGTTCAAAATTTTGTCCCTTTTTATTTTTTCACAAATTTTATAAAAATTTTGGCAGAGTGCCGTCTGTATTTTGATAAAACAGTTCTTCAAATACCTGAAAAAAAATACTTCCAATGATTTATCTCATCAACTCAACAACTTCAATATTTACCACAATAATTTCAACATCATTTCTCAAATTCCAAATTTCAAATCAATAATTTCCAATTCAAAGATCATCCAAAATAATATTAAGTAATTTTATTCAAATTAAAATAAAATACTTTTATTCATATTCCATTAAAGTTAAAACAAATTACATTCATCCAACTAATATTTACATTAGAAAAATCCAACTAATATTATTACAAACTTTATACAACTGCTCATGACCAGTTCTACTTGTACATACATTTACGTACATCAAAATAGTTATTACAATCAGGGTATAAAATATACCCGATAGAACTTCAGGGAAGGTGGCTCCACAATCCTCAGCAGCTCACTCTGCTGCTCCTCTAGTCTCTATATCTATGACAGCAATAACAGCCATCACTGAGTACTATGACTCAATGGTGCACAACAACTAAAATAATATTTATGCAGAATTTAAATCATATTTATTTAAAAATTAAACTGAATATGAGAAATAAATACAAAACATGATTTATATGCATTTAATCTAAACAATTTCATTTCGAAAGTCTCAAACAAGTTTCATAAAAACACATTGTTATATCATGCCATTCGAAATAATAATCATCTCAATAGCCAGAGGCTTATGAGAAGTCACATCACAAGGCTAGCTAGCTCAAATATATGGGAAACCATTCATTTTCTTCTTCTACTGGCACACACCTCAACACTTCAGCCAGAGAAGGAATCAAAATTTGAAACTGATTTCCCTCACTAGTCATGCTAGTGAGGCATTCAAATATATGGTCATGACACTGTGGTTTGAAAACTATCTTAACAATTTACTAAACATTTAATGCCATTTCAAATACAAATAAGTAAACTTTCAACAATTTAAGTCAAAAGCATAATAAACATTTCAATACAATTAAGTCACAATTTAATATCTCAATTCATTCAAAACAATGTGCAGAAGAAAATTTACAAAAATTCTATGTTGTGCACAAACCTTATACGAGTCGTCTCTTGGCCTTAACTCGATGCTTAGGGTTCTTTCCCGGTATTCTTTTCCACTGAAACACATAGTTTCATAGTGTTTCAGAATCACAACTTATCATAAATCCAAAAATAAATTCACATCTACTTATACCTAGCTTTAATATGCTAAACTTGATGTTCTTTAAAATTTGTATTTTAGGGTTACTATTCATGATACTATTCAAGTCAATTTGTTGACTTTCTAATGCTTAATAGGTATGGGAATTCTAATTTCACCCACATACCACATTTTGATTACCTAATTTTTTGGTTTTGGTTCTTTTCTCAAAACTTAAGTCTTTTAGGCAAAATTTCAAATTTTTAGTTTTGGTGTCCTGTATTGCACTGTTCCATTGGTCATGTTACTGTTAGAATTTGGCTAAGTTTTCTTCATAGAAATTGTTCCTTATTGTCTTAAATTTATTTCTCTTTTTGAATCACTCCATTTAAAGTTTTGTAACTCAAGTTATAGCCATTTGAACATGGCTGGCCGGATTGGTCTAACCCAGATTTTATGGGCACTAATTTGGTTTTGGCAGTTTTAGGTCACTAACTTTGGGTGGCTAAAAGACTTGGTTAAGGGCAAAATTTGGGTTTGTGTTCTTCATGAAAGTTGTAGTACTATGTCATACCTTTCGAATACCACAAAAATCAGATCATTTGGACATGCCTAGCTCAAGTTATGGCCAAGTGAACGTTCATTTGGTCATTTTTGTACAGGGCAGTATGCCCAATTCTAGATTTGGCCACTTTGTTCACTATGCTATGGTCACTTTCTGGGCATGATTTCTGAATGAAAAATGTGCCATTTTGTGTCTAGTTTCATTCCCAATTGGCCTCACACCAATTGGGTTGGTAAATTTTCAGTTTTGGTCCCTAAAAGGGACCTTGGTCATGCTGCCTGCAGAATGACCATTTCCAATCTGAATTCAAACTTAATTCCAACACTTCCTACACACCACAATTGGTCATACATGACTATTTTTCAGCTCAAGCAAGGTCAAACACATCATTTGGCTAATTCTCACATCTTTATCTCTCAAACCCTAGGTCAAAACCCTAATTTTCATGTTTAGCTCATTTGATGAAATCTAAATGCATATTCAGTACTTGTACATTCATTCACACTTAACTACTTCATAATTTGCATCAAAATCACCCATTTGAACCCTAACCTACTACTGGACGAATTCATATATAGTCCCTCAATAATTGTTTTCTTTTCATTTTAAGTTAATTAGACTAAACATAATCACTAGACTATAAATTCCAAGTTTAGATGACTAACCTCAATCTTTGATGTCCAATTCTTCAATTCTCTTCTTTTTTTCCTTTTCTTTGCTTCTTCAATGTTCTTTTCAAAGCTTAAACACAAATTTTAACTAAGGATTTTACAATTTCTATGGCTGAATTTAGGGTTTCTTCAAGCTCAAAATGAGCTTTAATGGAGGTGAAGTGAGGGAACTTAGAGAGAGAGAGAGCTGGCTTGGGTGAGGGAAGAAGACAACATAAATTTTTTTTTTCTTTTCTTTTCTTTTTATGTATTTTTAATCTTAAATAAATTCACAATTATCCAATAATTTCAAATTTTTAATTATTAAGTTTATTGCATCATGCATGATGTTATGCATGATGTAAAAAACTTTATCAACTTTTTCTTTTTCTCTTTTTTTTTTCATTTATTTTTCTTTAGTTCTTTAATTTAATTCTCGATTCTGAAATTTTCTTTTCTCTGATTTTATTGGACAGTTAGGTCAGGAGTTAGCTTTAGGGTAAATTGACCAAATTACCCCTCGCTGGTTCGATCCGATTTGCTAGTTATTCAATATTTCTTTCGGATCCCTGACCTAATTATTTGACCTGCTTAACAATTCCTTTTTGTGATTTTCTCTTTTCCACTGTGTTCACAATAGTCCTAAGGACTGCGGTGTCACATTTTACGATTCGAAATTCGAGTTTAAATTGATCTCGCAGTCCTTCTCGAGAAGGTGACCCATCGCTGTGACTCTCGGCTCATTTAACTTCTTGTGTTCTATTTTTCTTATTTATACTTAACTATTTGACAATTACTAATTATTTGAGTTCAGGGCTTATCTAGTTGTCTTAGATGTGGTTCTAATTCCCTTAATTATCCGGACTGACACCGGTCATTGGAACAGTGAAATATACCAGGCTATACAAATAGGGGTGCTACAAGCTAGAACCCAATGGATGTTTGACTGGGAATTTCGGGAGTCCATCTGCAAAGCGTCAAAGGTTGTCACCTCCTCAGCAATGCATGTATATAGGCCCATATAGATCATATTATGTATTTTATACATTATAATTAGTTATTATTTGTAATGTAAACTATGAGTTGTATGTTGAAATATAGATCATGGAACTGTAATTAATTTGCAGATCATATAAATTATGAATTCATGTAATTAGTCTATAAATCATGTAAATTAATGAAACTTGAGGATTTATATATGTAAATTGTGCATGAATGAAAATGCATAGAAATGAATATGAAATTAAGATATATAAATGAGATGTGAATTATGAGATGGTTATGAGAATAATTGATGAGATTTTTATTGTAAAATATTATTGAAAATTTCAAGCAAGTGAATAGTGGAGTACGCCAACTGATAATAAAATAGGGAAAACTCTGCTGGTTTCTCCGTCTAAAAATAATTAGTATTAAATTAAACAAATCCAAAATTTCTTAAATAATAAAGTAAGATAAGATAGGGTGCTTCGGCACCGAATGTAGCACACCTCGCTTGGTTACATTGTAGCCGGGTGAGGGGTGTTACATTTATTGGTATCAAAGCACGGTTTAGGTGTTCCTAGGCATAGATAGATGGAAAGGGATAGTGTGCATAACATGCATTGTATTCATATGAGTCGAGATGACACTAATGCAAATCTGTTTTCTTGGTTATTTTAGGTTAAGGTATGGACTCAGAATCGCAAAGGGCAGTAGAAGAAGTAGTATGCCGTATCCCGACTGGGAGTGATATTGGGAATCGGGGAGATCCTGCTCCACTAGTGCAAGGGGTGCCTGTACAACCCCAATGGGCCTTGTTTGAGGAGATGACTGAATTCTTTCGATAGATAACTGGGGTTATTCCACCACCGCCTCAGCGAAAATCACCTTTAAGAAAAATTAGGAAGGAGCTGTAGATTTCAATGGTAGAAAGGAAGACGATTCTTCAGTGGCTGAGTATTGGTTAGAAAGGACTAAAAGAAACCTGCAGCAGCTCCATTGCACACCAAAACAGAGTTTGGAGTGTGCAGTTTCATTGTTATAAGAAGCTGCATATCGTTGGTGGGATGTTGTAACCAAGGTAGTGCCACCAGCTGACATAACCTGGGAATTCTTTCTGATATAGTTCAAAAAGAAATATATTAGCTGTGTTCATGAAGAGGAACAAAAGAGGAGTGGTGATCAGCAAAAGAGGAAATTTGGATAGTCTAGTAATAAGAGGCCTAGAGAACAGTTAAGTCAGACATTTGATCAAAGTAGGAGATCTAGACCCAGGCCTATACCCATAAGAGATCAACTAAAAACACTAGTAGTGAGTGCGCTAGGACTAGCAAGAAAATGTGGCCATTGTAATAGGTGGCATAAATGCGAATGTAGGGGATTGACTGGAGCCTATTATAGGTGTGGGGCCATAGACCATCGTCTGAAAGATTGTCCTAAGAGGAATTTACCACGGACCCAGATAGAGGTCGTGGAAGGACCAAGTACAATAGTAACACCACTTCCAAATGTCACCCAAGCCAGAGATGAGCAAGATGCCCCAAATATGAATTTGAGGGAAAGTATCCTTCCTTTATGATATGCCTAAGTGTATAATGATAGATTCAAAAAGACTAAATAGTACCATATATATATAAAAGAAATAGACAGAGGGAGCAATAGAAAGGTAAAGGAATTATCTCAGATACCTACACCCGATAAATTTTGAGGACGAAATTTTTGTTAGAGGGAAATAATTGTAACACCCTCACTGTAGTAATTCTGTACATTCTACTATTCCGGTGATCGGTGTTTGTCTGAACAGCTAGAACATTTGGAAAAATATTTAGACTAAAGTGAGGAGCCAAAATTAACTCAAATATTAATAAGAAAAATTTAGGAAAAATTTTAGAAATAAAATATAACCAAGTTAAATGAGTAGGTGCCCTAGCGATGGGTAACCCAGTAGGAAGTTGCAGTCTTCACAACTAGAAGCCCTAAACCCGGGAAAAAATTCATGAAATAATTTTTGGGACTCCAGAGAAGAGTCATTGAGGTTCTTATGGCATTAGAATACCAAGAAAAAGTTTAGAAAAATTTTTCGATCGGTATAGACAATTTTAGTCAGTTAAGCCAAATGGAGGGCATTTTGGTCATTTCGTCTTCAGAGATGATTTTTTGCCGACTTGTCCAGTTAAGTAAATAATTATTATGATCTAAAATGTGAATAAATATTGCTAAAAATTAAATTGGAAATGAGTAGAGAAGAGAAGAAAAAAAATGAAAGAAAATGCTAATTATGACATCATATGATGTCATTTAAATTTCCTCCACCAATCACAATTTATTAAACTCATTAAAAGGGATAAGGAAGACCAAAACTTGACAAAATAATTCTGCTTCTTCCTCACCAAACTAGACGTCTCCCTCATCCTAACCCATTCATCCATTAAAAAGCTTCCCAAGCTTCACACCCCACTTAATCTCACCATAAAACCACTCAAGCTCTTCACTAAATTTGATCCTCACTGTGACACCCCTTACCTGTCTATAGTGTAGCTGAGCAAGATATGCCACCCAGTGTGCCAAAGCACCATATCTTATCTTATAACAATTTACCCTTCTTAATTAATTAATTAATTTATTTATTTATTTACCAACTGCAAAAATTCATCATTATATCGTTTATTTGCAAATTGATTAATCTGAATTTTTCATAAATTTTTATAAAAAATCAGATAGAGTGTCGGCTGTAAATTGGAAAACAGTTCTTCTGAACCTATTTAAAAGACACTTCCAATATAGTTTACAAATCCAGAACTTCAATATACATACATATCAACTCAATCTCAACACAATTTTCAAAATTTTTATTCACATCACAATTCGAATCACATTCATGAATATTTCCCAATATTTCATCTTTCAACATAACATACAAATAATTTCAGTAATATGAAATTTCATATATTTACATGAGTTTGTAATTACAAAAAAAAACTAATACAAAATGCAAAATACCAAATACAACCCAGAATCCTAATGTCCTACCAAGTGCACTACAGATATGAGGTGACTCTGGACTCTGTGCAGATCTAACAATCACGCAGTCTGAGGTCTGCTGGACTCCCCAGTTATGTCTCCAGTACCTGCACGTGGCAAAAGCGATGCGCTAATCAATTTTGCTTAGTGGTGCCAATATAAAAGAAAATAACTAAAATACAATAAATATGCAGAATGTATGTTAACATTTTATGTAGACTTAATTTTTGGCATTTATTGCAGTATCATTTGATTAAAATTTGGTAAGATTTATTTTAATTGCCTGAGTAGCCTATACTAGTCGACTGAACTGGATAAACGGCTAAACTGGCACTGGGTACCAAGTACCTCGGGCCATCACACCATTGGTCACATTGTGTCTCCCGGTGTGCAACAGAACAGCTAATAAGCTGTAAGAAATATTGGGCACAAGGCCAAGTATCACACTGATATCAGAATGGCTAAAAGCTGTAAAATCACAGAATGGCATAATGCCACGTGCAGTACTACTAACTGAACCCTATTGGCATGCCAACCTATCCAAACCAATCTTACTAGGTGTACTAGGGCATGTTACACTTTTAAATTTTACAATTCTTGAAATTAAAGTTTAAGTGTTACTATTCATCTTATTATTCAACTAAAATGTTGACTTTAGCATAGACAATAGGTACATTGGTTCTAATATTTCCAACATACCACATTTTGCATTCTAAAGTTTTTGGTATTGGTTGCCAATACCATTCTAAGCTTAGTGTTAGTTATTCACAATTTTCAGATTTCAAGTATTAGGTTTACTGTTCCATTAGTCATTTATACAGTAGGAATTTGACAAAGTTGTCTTTATGAAAATTATTCCTTATTGTGTCTAGTTACATTTTTTTTTTAATCACTCCATTTGGAGTTTTGTAGCTCAAGTTATGGCCTAAACACCATAACTGGCCGGATTGCAAACTTTCCAGATTTTCTGGACAGAACCAAATCTATAGTGTTTGCACACTGAATTTAGGTCTATTTTTGAACATGTTATGATCATATTTTGGGTTTAGTTTCTTCATGAAAGTTGTAGGTCTTTATCTCAGCTTTCTTCTGGTAAACTTTCAAGTCAATTGCACCTTTCTACACTAAGTTATGACCAAATGAATAAATACTGTTTATTTAGTCATTTTGCCCAGGCAGAATGGAGGTCACTCGGATTAGGGCAATCTTTAGGTCAACTTGGTTTAGTTTTCTGAGCAGGGTTTCTTCACCAAAGTTGTGCCATTATGTGTATAGTTTTATGTCCAATTGGACTTGTACCAATTGAACCTACACAAATCCAGTTATAGCTGTCCAAACCTGCTAGACTCCCACCTAGTCCTGCAGGTCACCAAGGGCAGCATATCTAGCTTCAATTCTCGTGACACAAACCACTTCATTTCTTAATCACACATAACCAAATGGTCACTAATTGACCGTTAAAACTTACTTTCACCATTACATGAACAAAGTCTCAAGTTTGTGTCCAAACCCTAACTTCTCCATTTCAAATTCTACATTTATTTACACTTCATTAACCTACTCAAGAGATTAATGCTAAGGGCAGCCATACTACCATTTTAGTTCTAAGAAACCTTCAAAACCCTACCAAGTCCAAGGCGACCAAAAATTTGGGAAGGGCATACACATGATGTTTATTAAGTTTCCTTGTAAATTTGCACTCAATTCTACTTCTTCAACATAAATTGAAAGAGAAAAAGCAAGTTTGGTCACTAACCTTTAATGGAGTCATTTCCAAGCTTGTAAGAACTCTTCCTTTTTGCTTCTTTTTGCACCCAAAAGCTTGCCCAAGGTGTATAGATAATTTTTTGTGAAGACAAAGATGGGTTTTATGGTGAAAAACTTAAGGAAATCAAGTTGGGAAGGAAGGAAAATGGTGGAGAGCTCATGAAGGGATTTCGGCCACCATAGAAAATGAAGAAGATGAAGTGATTTTTTGGTCTTCATTATCACTTTTAATGTGTTTATTAAATTTTGATTGGTGGGAGAGTTTTTAATGAGGTCACGCTTATGTCATTATTTGACTTTTATTTCATTATTTTTTTTTATTTTGTTTTTCTTCCTTTCTCCATTTACTTATTTTTAATAAATTTTTCCTCAATATTTGTTTATATTTTATGCCATATAATTCACTTACTTAAATGGACAAGTTGGTCAAAAATCATCTCTGAAAACGAAATGACCAAAATGCCCTCCGTTTGGCTTAACGAGCTAAAATTGTGTGTACCGATTGATTAAATTTTTCTTGTGTTTCCTTAACATTTTATTGTCATTGAAACCCCAATAATCCTTCCCTGAGGTCCCAAAAATTATTTCATGAAGTTTTCCCTGGGTCTAGGGTTGTTAACGGCCTTCACCGTCACTTCCCCTTCGGGTTCCTTAATTTTTCTGATAATTATTTGGTTTATTTATAACTCCTCACTCTAGTCTAATTATGATTCCAAATATTCTAGCTGCTCGGACCGACATTGGTCACCGGAATAGTAGAACATACGGACTAGCTAAAGTGAGGATGTTACAGCTCTTTCTCTCTAATAAAAATTTCGTCCTCGAAATTTACCTGATGCAAATAGTTGAGGGAACTGTTGCCTCATCGTCTCTTCACTTTCCCAAGTTGCCTCCTCGGTATTATGATGCCTCTAAAGTACTTTCACTAGTGGAATTTGTTTGTTTCTCAGTTCCTTCACTTCTCGAGCCAGAATTCGTATGGGTTCTTCTGCATATGTCAAGTCCAGTTAGATTTCAATCTCTTCCATGGAGATTGCATGTGAAGGGTCTGAGCGGTATCTTCTTAGCATAGACACATGGAATACATTATGGATCTTATCCAGTTCTGATGGTAAAGCTAGCCAATAGGCCACTGGTCCCACACCTTCAATGACTTCATATGGGCCAATGAACCTAGGGCTTAACTTATCCTTTCTTCCAAACCTCAGTACTTTCTTCCACAGTGAGACTTTGAGAAACACTTTATCGCTTACTGCATACTCTATCTCCTTTCTCTTCAAGTCGGCATAAGATTTCTGTATATCTGAGGCAACCTTCAAATTAGCTTTGATTATTTTTACTTTCTCCTCGTTCTGTTTCACCAGGTCTGGTCCTACCAGCTTATCTTTGCCCAATTCAGTCCAACATACTGGGGTTCTACACTTCCTCCCATACAGTGGTTCATACGGGGCCATTTGAATGCTAGCTTGGTAGCTATTGTTATATGCAAATTCTGCCAGTGGGAGATATCTATCCCAACTCCCTTCAAACTCAATGACACAACTCCTCAGCATATCCTCTAGGATCTATCACATAATTCACATTGTTACTATCATTTCAATTTATTAGTTGTAAAAATTCAATTAGTTTTTAGGTTTACCTGGATTACTCGTTCCGACTGTCCATCTGTTTGAGGATGAAAAGCCGTGCTAAAGTGGAGTTGTGTGCCCAAGGCTTTTTGCAACTTTTTCCAAAATCTCGATGTAAACCTTGGGTCTTGATCAGATATGATGGAAAGTGGGATTCCATATAGTCTAACTATCTCACTGATATACAATTATGCTAGCTTCTCCAGTGAGTAGTCAGTCCTAACTGGCAGAAAATGTGCTGACTTTGTTAATCTATCCACTATCACCCACACTGCATCATGCTTCTTTTGGGTAAGAGGTGGACCACTAACAAAATCCACAGTGACCCGGTCCCATTTCCATTTAGGTATGCTTATAGGTTGTAGCAATCTTGATGGAACTTGATGTTTTGCTTTAACTTGCTGACATGTCAAGCACTTGGTAACATAGTCAGCTATATCCTTCTTCATACCAGGCCACCAATAATGAGGCTTCAAATCATTATACATTTTTGTGCTTCCCAGGTGCATAGCATAAACACTAGTGTGCGCTTCTTTCAGAATACTAGTCTTTAATCCCCCATCATCTGGTACACACACTCTTCCTCTGTAATACAGACACCCATCTGCTTTCACCTCATAATCTGTTTCCTTCCCCTCTGGAATTTTACCCACAATAGCCATTAATTTTTCATCCGCCTTCTGCCCATCTTGTATCTGCTGTAGTTGGTTTGGCCTCGCTTGTAACTCAGCCAAAATAGCTCCATCTCGAGCCAAGGATAAACGGGCATTCAATGATCTTAAAGCTGTGATGGACTTCCTTCTCAAGGCATCAGCAACTACATTTGCCTTCCCAAGATGGTAATCTATCACACAATCATAGTCCTTTAGGAACTCAATCCATTGCCTCTGTCTAAGATTGAGCTCCTTCTGGGTTGGCAAATATTTTAGACTTTTGTGGTCTATATAGATGTAACATTTTTCACCATACAAATAATGCCTCCATATCCTCAGTGCGAAGATAATTGCTGCTAACTCCAGGTCATGAGTAGAGTAGTTCTGTTCATGTGGCCTTAACTGCCTGGAACCATAGGCGACCACTTTCCCCTCTTGCATCAATACACACCCTAACCCATTATGTGAGACATCACTGTAGACCACAAAGTCTTTTTCTGACACTGGCTGTGTTAACACTGGTGCTTCTGTCAATATAGCCTTCAGCCTCTCAAAACTGGCTTGGCACTTGTCGTTCCAGCCAAATTTCACATTTTTGTATAGAACTTGGTCATTGGAGCAGCTGTGAGAGAGAACCCCTTCACAAATCTTCTGTAATACCTAGCTAGCCCCAAGAAACTTTTGACCTCAGTTGTATTTCTGGGAGGCTTCCATTCCATTACTGCTTCTATCTTTTTGGGATCCACTCTAATCCCCTCAACTAATACTATACGTCCAAGGAAGGAGATTTCACCCATCCAAAAGTCACACTTGGACAGCTTAGCATACAGCTTCTTTTCTCGTAGGGTTTGCAGAACAATCCTCAAATGTTCATCATGTTCTTCCCTTGTCTTGGAATACACTAGAATATCATCAATAAAGACCACTACAAACCGATCTAAATATGGATGGAAGATACGGTTCATAAGGTCCATAAATGTTGTTGGTACATTTGCTAACCCAAACGGCATCACTAGAAATTCATAATGCCCATACCGGGTTCTGAATGCAGTTTTGACACATCTGCATCCTTTACCCTTAACTAATGATACCCTGATCTGAGATCAATTTTTGAAAATATACCGGCTCCCTTTAACTGATCAAACAGATTGTCAATTCTGGGCAACGGGTATTTATTCTTCATAGTTACTTTGTTCAACTGCTAGTAATCAATGAATAATCTTAAGGTTCCATCCTTTTTCTTCACAAACAGCACCGGAGGTCCTCATGGTGACACACTGGGATGTATGAACCCCTTATCGAGCAACTCCTGCAACTGAATTTTCAACTCCCTCAATTCATTGGGTGCCATCCTATAAGGAGCAATAGAAATTGGTTTTGTACCTGGCATTACCTCAATAGCAAATTTGACTTCCCTTTCTGATGGTAAACTAGGCAATTCTTCAGGAAACACATCTGGAAAGTCTCTTACTGTGGGTATATCACACAGGTTTGACTTAGCCTGCCTAGTATCAACCACGTGTGCTAGGTAAGCTTCATAGCCTTTTCTCTTCAATCTTCTTGCACCTGTGGCTAAGATAACATTGGACAGCAAATCTGTCCTTTCACCCACAACTGTAATCTCATTACCCTCAGGAGTTTTCAGAGAAATCCTCTTCAGTTTGCAATCAACTATTACCTGATAATGTGAAAACCAGTCCATTTCCAAAATCACGTCAAACTCGTGGAAGGGCAATTCAATTAGGTCTGTCGAGAATTCATACCCCTGAATCCTCAACGGGTAACCTTTATACACCTTATTCACTACCATACTGTGGCCTAGTGGATTTGTGACCAGAATATCTTGATCACTCTTCTCTATTGAAACTCCCCTCTCTATGGGTAGTTTGATGCAGATGTATGAATAAGTGGATCATGGATCCACCAATGCATGCACAAATGTGTTGTAGAGGGAGAACGTACCCCTGATGACGTCCGGGGCATCTTTTTCCTCCTAAGCTCTTATGGCATAGGCTCTGGCAGGTGCTCTAGCCTCTGGCCTCTCGGCTAACTCAGATGCAGGCCTCAGTGATGGACCAGCTACCTCATATTTACCGGGCTTCCTACCCCTTTGAGGTGCAGGGGCAGGCCTATCTACTTGTGTTGGGGCAATTTTTGATATGATGTTCTGTAGATCTACACCGTAAGCATGCACCAGTCACTCACAAACAGTCCCCCTTATGCCACTTCTGGCAGTATGGACAGGCAGAAGATGCTGGGGCTGGTCCCCTGAACACCGTTCCTGGAGAGCTGCCCACTGATAGTGTGGACTGGCCTCTCCTTGGTGTGAACTGCGGTCTGGGCCCCTAGGATTGACCCTGATCTTGTGATTGTCCCGAACTTTGAGCAGGAGGACCCTTACTCTTCTTACTGGGAGCAGAGAATGAACTAGACTGACCTGGACCCCTCTTCTGCTGTCTTTTCCTTCTATTTTGCTCATTTATTCGGACTGTTTCTACTTTCGATGCAGCATCTACTATTTGGCAAAATCCATGATCTCCAATGCTGTTATCATGACTTTGATATTATCATTTAGCCCTTCTTCGGACCTTCTACACCTCTCTGCCTCTGTAGGGACTATCTCCCTCCCATACCGGCTCAGTCTGACGAATTCACGGTAATAGTCTACCACTGATAATTGCCTCTGTCTCAGACTGATAAATTCTCTTCTTCTCTTTTCTAAATACACTTTACTGACATACTTCTTCCTGAACTCTGTGAGGAAGAAATCCCAAGTGATCTGATCTGGTTGCACCTCACTGGATACTGTGTCCCACCACTGGTATGCATCATCTTGAAGTAGGGACACAACACCCTCCAAGTTCTACTCGGGGGTATAATGAAGCTATTTCAACACTCTTACAGTTCTATCCAACCAGTTTTCAGCTGTCATGGGGTCATCCTCCTTCTTCCCAAAGAAATCCACAACCCTATATTTTCATAGTTTTTCCAGATGGGACTTCTGTGGTGCTGGTGGAGGTTGTGGCTGTGGTTGTGGTGGTGGAATTGCCCCTATTATTTATCGGTAAAATTCAATCATTTTTTGAAATAACGCAAACTGAGGTTGGGCAGGTGCGTCAGCTGCTGGTGTAGCAGATTCTCCCCTGCCTCTAGATTCAGCTCGTGGTGGAGCATGACTCTCCACATCTTCATCAACTGCTCTTTGAGAAGCAGGATCCATATCCTAATCAAAATAAGAAAATAAACAGATCTACATCAGTATCACCTCAACACTTACAAATGCAATGCAATGGTATGCACTTTATCTAGGCCCAGAAATGCCTAAACCGATGCTCTGATACCACTAAATGTGACACCCCTTATCTGTCTATAGTGTAGCCAAGCAAGATATGTCACCCAGTGTGCCAAAGCACCATATCTTATTTCATAACAATTTACCCTCCCTAATTTATTTATTTATTTATTTACCAAGTGCAAAAATTCACCATTATATCGTTTATTTGCAAATTGATTAATCTAAATTTTCCATAAATTTTTATAGAAAATCCGGCAGAGTGCCAGCTGTAAATTGGAAAACAGTTCTTCCAAACCTGTTTAAAAGACACTTCCAATATAGTTTACAAATCCAGAACTTCAATATATGTAAATATCAACTCAATCTCAACACAATTTTCAAAATTTTTATTCACATCACAATTTTGAATCACATTCATGAATATTTCCCAACATTTCATCTTTCAACATAATATACAAATAATTTCAGTAACATGAAATTTCATATATTTACATGAGTTTGTAATTACAAAAAAAAACAAATACAAAATGCAAAATACCAAATACAACCCAAAATCCTAATGTCCTACCAAGTGCACTGCAGATATGAGGTGACTCTGGACTCTATGCAGATCTAACAATCACTCGGTCTGAGGTCTACTGGACTCTCCAGGTATGTCTCCAGTACCTGCGAGTGGCAAAAGTGACGCGCTAAGCAATTTTACTTTGTGGTGCCAATATAAAATAAAATAACTAAAATACAATACATATGCAAAATGTATGTTAACATTTTATGTAGATTTAATTTCTGGCATTTATTGCAGTATCATTTGATTAAAATTTGGTAAGATTTATTTTAATTGCCCGAGTAGCCTATACTAGTCGACTGGACTGGATAAACGGGTAAACTGGCACTAGGTACCAAGTACCTCGGGCCATCACACCATTGGTCACATTGTGTCTTCCGATGTGCAACAGAACAACTAATAAGCTGTAAGAAATATAGGGCACAAGGCCAAGTATCCCACTAATATCAGAATGGCTAAAAGCCATAAAATCACAGAATGGCATAATGCCATGTGCAGTACTGCTAACTGAACCCTATTGGCATGCCAACCTATCCAAACCTGTCACACCTTACCCCTCTGTAAGGCATAACATGATCCTGTAGAATACCTAATGAACTATCAAACTTTACCTACCGATAATTCATTAAGGTTTAAAACCATTTTCTTACATTTTGGAAGTGGTGAGCGTTTTGGTAGGAATTAAAATCATTTAATTGAAGTTTCAAAACTAGTTAAAACTTTTGCCTATTTTATTTTCCGCAAATTTTATAAAAATTTCGGTAGAGTGCCGTCTGCATTTTGAGAAAACAATTCTTCAAATACCTGAGAAAAACACTTCCAATAAATTTTTCACAACTCCCAACCCAAATCAACTCAATTCCATTTCATTTCACAATTCAACAAAAATTTATCATCTCAAAATATTTCACAATTTCATTCACAAGTTGAATTTACAGATATAAAATACAAAAATAATATTATTACAATTTATTATACAACTGCTCAACTTTACATTGATACATAAAACATTGCAATATTTACATCAATTAACTACAAGGGTATAAATAAATACCCATACAAAAGATCAACAGAAGCTTTTCCGGTTCAGCAGCTCACTTTGCTACTTTTTCCTTGCCCTTATCTGCGACAGCAAAATAAGCTATCGCTGAGTATAAAAATACTCAGTGGTGCACAATAAAAATTGAAATGCAGTACATAAAACATTCCTTGAGAAATTCACAATTTCAATATTTCATAATCTCAATTCACAATTTATCAAAACTCATTATAGCACAATTTTGGTCAAATAATTTAATAAACACAGTTTTGCCAATTCATACACAACTTAAGCCATGACACAAAATTTCCGATCAATGCCGTATTGTACACCACGACAAAGCAATCTACAACCCCACTAATCAAAATCAATGAGGGAGGTGGCTAGCTGGCTAATGAGTACTCATCCAATCTACAACCTCAACTAGTAAACCAGAGAGGAAGGAAAATAATCGATCTCAACCCCATAAATGGAGGAGGAATAATAAGGCACTGTCATGCTAAGTGTAAATCAGAAATCCATTTCAAACATTTTATTCAAATATTGCATCCAAAAATCAAATCAATTTCCAAAGTTACAATTTCATCACAAAGTGGCAACACAAAAGTTCTTAAACTCATAATGCGTACTAAATCAATTTTTCAAGGATAAAATGCTTAAATAGGGTTTATTGTGCACAAACCTGACGTGAGTCGCCTCTAGGCCTTGACTCAGTCTCTCAGACTTTTCGAGTCTTTTTCAGCTGAAACATAAAATTTATAGTGTCTCAGTATCTTTACTTCATAACAATTCCAATAACTAATTCCAGTATGTTTAAACTTACATTCTTACAAATTTCATGTTGAGGTTACTATTCATGGTACTATTCAAGCCAAAATATTGACTTTCTTATACTTAAAAGGTATGGAAACTCCAACTATACTCACATACCACATTTTGGTCACCAATTTTGTTGGTTTTGGTTGTTTTCTCAAAACTTAGGTCTTTTAGGCAAAATTGCAAATTTTCAGTTTTCGTGTCTTATGTTGCACTGTTCCATTGGTCATTTTGCTGTTAGAATTGGGCTACATTTTCTTCATAGAAATTGTCCCTTAATGTCTTAACTTTATTCTCATTTTTGAATCACTCCATTTGGGGTTTTTTAGCTCAAGTTATAGCCATTTGAATCATGGCTGCCGGATTGGACTTAACCCAGATTTCTGGGCACCAAACTGGTTCTGGCAGTTTTAGGTCACCAACTTTGTGTGGCTAAATGACTTAGTTAAGGGCATAATTTGGGTTGGCGTTCTCCATGAAAGTTGTATTACTATGTCATACCTTTCTAATGCCACAAAAATCAGGTCATTTGGACCTGCCTAGCTCAAGTTATGGCCAAATGAACAAACACTGTTCATTTGGTCATTTTTGGTACAGGTTAGATTGCCAATTTCGGATTTGGTCAATTTGTTCACTAGGTTTTGGTCACTTTTTGGGCATGATTCCTAAATGAAAAATGTTTCATTTTGTGTCTATTTTCATTCCCAATTGTTCTCACACCAATTGGACTTGTAAATTTTTAGTTTTGGTCCCTGAAAGGGACCTTGATCCTACTGCCTGCAGGCTGCCCACAACCAATCCGAATTCAAGCCTAATTCTAACCCTTCCAACATACCTCAATTGGTCACAAATGACCATTTTTCATCTCAAACAAGGTCAAACACATCATTTGACCATTTCTCCCAATTTTTGTCTTCCAAACCCTAGGTCCAAACCCTAATTCACTAATTTGTTACACTTAATTAATTCTAAGCATACCAACATCACTTCCACACTCATACAAACTTACCTACACTTTTAATTCAATCAAAACACATGTATACACCCATCAAATCCTAGTTGGCCAAAATTGAACTTTGTCCCCCAACACTTGTTTTCGTTTCAATTTAAGTTTATTTCCAAGTTCATTCAATCATAAACACTAGAATTAAACTAGAAATACAAAGTTTAGTTTACTCACCTTTCTTTAAATTTTCACCTCTTCAAAAACCTCTTCCTTTCTTCTTCTTTTTGTTGTCAAGTTCTCTATCAAGGCTTGAAATCAAGATTTAATGATGTAAGTTTAAATTTCTATGGTGGGATTTAGGGTTTGATCAAGCTTAAAATGAGCTTCCATGGGGTTTTGGTGAGGGAGAGGGAGAGAGAGAGATGGACGGCTTAAAGAAGATGACTTTCCTTCTTTTTTTCTTTTTCTTTTCTTTTTTATGTCTTTAGGAAGACCAAAAATTATCTAAAATTTAATTTTTAATTATAATATTTATGGCATTATGCATGATGTCGTGCATGATGTCATCTCTTTTCACCTTTTTCATTTTCCTTTTGTTTTCTATTTATTTTTCCATTAGTTCTTTAATTTAATTTCTGATTCCGAAATTTTCTTTTCTCTGATTTTATTTGACAGTTAGGTCAAGAGTCAGCTCTCTGGGTCAATTGACCAAATTGCCCCTCGCCGGTTCGATCCGATTTGTAAATAATTCAATATTTCTTCTGGATCCCTGACCTAATTATTTGACTGGCTTAACAATTCCTTTTTGTGATTTTCTCTTTTCCATTGTGTTCGCAATAGTCCTAAACGCGGCATCACATTTTACGGTTCAAAATTTGAGTTTAAATCGACTTCGCAATCCTTCCCAAGAAGGTCACCCATCGCTGTGACTCTCGGCTCATTTAACTTCTTATGTTCTGTTTTTCTTATTTATACTTAACTAATTGAAAATTATTAATTATTTGTATTCAGGGCTTATTTAGTTGTCTTAAGTGTGATTCTAATCCTCTTAATTATTCAGACCGACTCCGGTCACCAGAATAGTAAAATATACCTGGCTATGCAAATAGGGATGTTATAATTCTCCCCCCTTTAAAATAAATTTCGTCTCGAAATTTTACCTGGTATCAATCTCTGAACAGCTGTGAGTGCTGTCTCCTCATGTCCTCCTCTCGTTCCCAAGTAGCTTCTTGGCCCGAATGATGGTTCCACAACACTTTCACAAACGAAATCTGCTTGTTCTATAGCTGCTTCACCTCATAAGCCAGAATCTCTATGGGTTCTTCCTCATATGTGAGGTCTGGATTCACTTCAATTTCTTCTACCGGTAGTACATGAGATGGGTCTGATCTGTACCTCCTCAACATGAACACTTGGAAGACATTATGTATCTTCTCTAACTCTGGAGGTAGTGCCAAATGATATGCCAAAGGACCCACTCTTTCCAGAACCTCATAAGGCCTAATGAAACGAGGACTCAGTTTTCCCTTCTTGCTAAATCTCATAATCCTTTTCTAAGCGGAAACCTTCAGGAATACTTTGTCACCCACTACATATTCAATCTCCCTTCTCTTCAGATCAACATAGGACTTCTGACGGTCTGATGCAGTCTTAAGTCGATCACTGATCACCCTGATTTTCTCCTCAGTCTGCTAAACAATTTCAGGCCCAATCCTCTTCCTTTCACCCACGTCATCACAATACAATGGGGTTCTACATTTTCTGCCATACAAAGCTTCATATGGAGGCATCCCAATACTTGATTAGTAGCTGTTGTTGTAAGCAAACTCAATCAAAGGCAAGTGTGTGTCCCAATTACCCTCAAACTCAATCACACAAGCCCATAGCATGTCCTCCAAGATCTGAATTACCCTCTCAGATTGACCATCTGTCTGTGGGTGGAATGCAGTACTGAAGTTCAATCTAGTTCCTAGGGCTCTCTGAAGACTACCCTAGAATCTAGAAGTGAACTTAGGATCTCTGCCAGATACAATGGATACTGGCACTCCATGCAGTCTTATTATCTCATCAATGTACAACTTGGCCAATCTTTATAATCTATAGTCCATCCGAACAGGCAGAAAATGAGCAGACTTAGTTAGTCTGTCAACAATGACCCAAACTGCATCATGACTCTTATGTGTCCTCGGAAGTCCCATCACAAAATCCATTATTCTCTCCCATTTCCATTCTGGTATTGGTAGGGGATGTAACAACCTAGTTGGTACTTGATGCTTTACCTTCACTTGCTGACAAGTTAGGCATTTGGAAACAAATTCTGCCACATCTCTCTTCATACCCATCCACCAGTAATGCTCCTTTAGCCCTCTATACATTTTTGTACCACTAGGGTGCATGGCAAAAGGATACTCATGTGCTTCCTTCAAAATGATCTGCTTCAAATCAACATCATTAGGAGCACACATTCTGCCTCGGTGTAGTAATATACCATCATCTCTCATTGAAAATTCTGGTTTCTTGCCCTACTAGACTTCTTCCAACAGCCTCTAATACTTCTTATCATTCTTAGCAGCCATTCTGATTTGATCAATCAACACTGGCTGTACATGCCATGCAACTGTTGTCTGCCCCTCATCATTAATCTCTAAGCTAGCATGTAATGATCTCAACTCATGTACCATAGACAAAGGAGTAACCTGTAGACTTGCCATAGTCTTGCGACTTAAAGCGTCAGCCATAACATTGGCTTTCCCTGGCTGATAGTCTGTCAGACAATCATAGTCTTTTATCAACTCTAACCATCTCTTCTATATCAAATTCAACTCTTTCTGGGCGCCCAAATACTTCAAACTCTTATGATCTGTGTAAATGTAGCACTTCTTCCCATACAAATAGTGTCTCCAGATCTTAGGAGCAAATACTATAGCTGCAAGCTCCAAGTCATGTGTCAGATAATTCCTCTCATGAGGTTTTAACTGGCGTGATGTATAAGCAATAACATTCCGATCTTGCATTAACACATAGCCTAACCCATTGTGAGAAGCATCATTATAAACTGTATATTCTTTACCGGTATAGGTAAAGCTAGGACTAGAGCCTCAGTCAAGCACCTCTTCAATTCATCAAAACTCTGTTGGCATTTGTCCGTCCACTGAAATTTCACATCTTTCCTAAGCAGCTTATTCAATGGAGATGCCAACATGGAGAATCCTTTCACAAAACGGCGGTAGTATCCAGCTAACCCCAGGAAACTGCAAATCTCTGTAATATTTCTGGGTGGCCTCCGATTAAGGACAGCTTCTATCTTACTTGGATCAACCTTGATGCCCTCTACCGATACTACATGCCCCAAAAAAGATATTTCTTTCAGCCTAAATTCACACTTCGACAATTTGGCGTATAGCTATTTCTCCCTCAAAGTTTGCAGTACAATGTGCAGATGTCTATCATGCTCTTCTGCATTCCTCGAATAGACCAATATATCATCTATGAATACCACAACAAACTGGTCGAGGTATGGTCTGAAGATATTATTCATTAGATCCATAAAAGCAGCCGGAGCATTAGTTAACCTGAATGGCATGACCAAGAACTCATAATGGCCATAGCGGGTTCTAAAGGTAGTTTTAGAAATACTCTGCTCTTGTACTTTCAGCTGATAATAACCTGATCTCAGATCAATTTTGGAGAACACAGCTGTACCCCTCAACTGATCAAATAAGTCATCAATGCGGGACAATAGGTATCTATTCTTTATTGTCACCTTATTGAACTGTCGATAGTCAATGCATAATCGAAGAGTGCCATCTTTCTTCTTTATAAACAACACTGGCGCTCTCCAAGGTGACACACTACGGTGGATAAAGCCCTTGTCAAGCAACTCTTGCAACTGCACTTTCAACTCTTTCAATTCTGCAGGTGCCATTTTATATGGTGTTATAGAGATTGTATCCATACCAGGCATAACATCAATTTCAAACTACACTTCCCTTTCTGGAGGTAATCCTGGCAATTCATTAGGAAATACATTCGGAAAGTCACATACCGTAGGGATGTTCCTCAATGCTGGACTACCCACTTGGGTGTCTATCACATGTGCCAAGTACGCCTCACACCCCTTCCTAATCATTTTTCTGGCCAGTGTAGCTGAAATGATGTTTGACGACAATAACTGCCTCTCCCCATGTATTACTACATCACCAAAAGTGACTGTCTTCAGTCTACAGTCAATCATTGCATGATGCCTGGCTAACCAATCCATGCCCAAGATAATGTCATAATCTCTAAAGGGCATTTCAATCAAATTAGACAGAAAAGTGTGTCCTTGGATCACCAAAGGACAATCCCTATATAGTCTATTTACCCTGACCTCCTGGCCTAATGGACTAGTTACTAGCACATCATAGTCCATTGGTACATACTGAATAGCAGTAGAATATATCACACTAGCACTGACATATGAATGTATGGAGCAAGGATCAAACAACACATATACATTTTGGTCAAGGATGGAGAAAATACTAGTTATTACGTCTGATGTTTCAGCCTACTCCCTTTGATGCATGGTATACACTCTGACTGGTGCGCTATTGGGTACTGGCTGGTTAATAGTGCTTTGACTTCTAGGAGTGTTACCAGGACCCCTACCTCTGCCTCTACCTCTACCAGCTGGCTGTGACCCTCTAGGTGCAGAAACTTGGGCTGATCCCTCAGATGTAGCAGAAGGTCCAGATCGGCGCGGACTAGTACAATCCTTAGCAAAATGTCCGCTCCCTCCATAGTTATAGCATGCATCTATGGCCTTGAAACACACCCCCACCGTATGTTCTACCATAAGTTTCACACTGCCGAACTGATAAAAATCCTCAGGAAGCTTGTTGGGTCTGCTGACTAGACAGGGGTGGTCTTTGGCCAGAGAATCTGCCTCTACTAGATCTGCGAGAGCTAGATCCTCCAAACTGTTTCCTCTTCCCTGAACCACTTTCAGGTGCTTGACCAGTAGTCTTTTTAGTCTTCTCTTTCTCTTGTGTACCCTTCTTCACTACCCCTTCTGATTCTATCCTTTCCAGTTCCAGAGCTTGTGAAATCAACTCAGAAAAATTTTGGTGTCTGAATCCCACAACTTGCATCCTTAGATTCAGCCTTAACCCGAACTCAAACCTCTTACATCTATCTTTGGGGGTGGAGACTAAGCTTCTAGCATAGTGGCTTAGCCTTGAAAAGTCCTGCTCATACTTTGCTATTATTCTATCCCCTTATTTCAAACTCAGGAATTCTTGTAGCTTCATATCCACATAAGCATCGGGGACCTTCTTCTGTTGAAACTCCCTCAAAAAGTCTGACCAGGTCAACACAGGTGGCTCAATTAGGTTGTGGGGGATGGTCTTCCACCATTCATATGCATCCCCTTGCAACAGAGAAACAGAGTACTCGAACTTTAGCTCTTCTGCACACTACAGCTTTCTAAAAACCTGTTCCATTCGCTCTAACCACTGTTCTGCCTCCAGTGGATCCACAGTGCCCTTAAACTCGATGGCCCCAAATTTCATCAATTTTTCATATTACCGAGCCGAGGGCTATGGTTGTGCTACAGGTGCTTGCATCTGAGCTTGGGGTGACACATTTCCCGCCATTTGTTGGAAAAACACAGCCATCTGCTGTGCAAACTGAGCAGGAAACTGCGGTGCTAGAGTGGCTGACCCACTCACGTTTTGGAGTGCCGGGGCTTCCCCTTGAACCTTAGCCTTAATAGATTATTCCACGAAATGATCTCTTTCTTCCATTCCGTTTCTCAAAATTTCTACTTCCTGAGATCAAACATAAGGAGTTTGACCTCCGTTAGTGCATATTCACGATGTAAATATGTTATATGTATCAATTAAAGACACTTGAGCAGTTGTACTTATCAAAGAAATATTCACATAAATAGTCAAAATTTATTGCAAAACCATGCTCTGATACCACTAAAACATGTCACACCCTACCCCATTGTAAGGCATAACATGATCTCGTAGAATACCTAATGAACTACCGAACTTCACCTACTGATAATTCATTAAGTACACTACAAGGGATTTTAAAACCATTTTCTTACATTTTGGAAGTGGTGAGCGTTTTGGTAGGAATAAAAATCATTTAATTGAAGTTTCAAAGCTAGTTAAAACTTTTGCCTATTTTATTTTTTCGCAAATTTTATAAAAATTTCGGCAGAGTGCTATTTGTATTTTGAGAAAACAGTTCTTCAAATACCTGAGAAAAATACTTCCAATAAATTTTTCACAACTCCCAACCCAAATCAACTCAATTCCATTTCATTCCACAATTCAACAAAAATTTATTATCTCAAAATATTTCACAATTTCATTCACAAGTTGAATTTACAAATATAAAATACAAAAATAATATTATTACAATTTATTATACAACTGCTCAACTTTATATTGATATATAAAACATTACAATATTTACATCAATTAACTACAAGGGTATAAATAAATACCCGCACAAAAGATCAATGGAAGCTTTTCTGGTTCAGCAGCTCACTTTGCTGCTTTTTCCTTGCCCTTATTTGCGATAACAAAATAAGCTATCGCTAAGTATAAAAATACTTAGTGGTGCACAATAAAAATTAAAATGCAGTACATAAAACATTCCTTGACAAATTCACAATTTGAATATTTCATAATCACAATTCACAATTTATCAAAACTCATTATAGCACAATTTTGGTCAAATAATTTAATAAACACAGTGTTGCCAATTCATACACAACTTAAGCCATGACATAAAATTTTCGATCAATGCCGTGTTGTACACTATGATAAAGCAATCTACAACCCCACTAATCGAAATCAATGAGGGAGGTGACTAGCTAGCTAATGAGTACTCACCCGATCTACAACCTCAACTGGTAAACCAGAGAGGGAGGAAAATAATTGATCTCTACCCCATAAATGGAGGAGGAATAATAAGGCACTGTCATGCTAAGTGTAAATCAGAAATCCATTTCAAACATTTTATTCAAATATTGCATCCAAAAATCAAATCAATTTCCAAAGTTACAATTTCATCACAAAGTGGCAACACAAAAGTTCTTAAACTCATAATGCGTACTAAATCAATTTTTCAAGGATAAAATGCTTAAATAGGGTTTATTGTGCACAAACCTGATGTGAGTCGTTTCTAGGCCTCGACTCAGTCTCTCAGACTTTTTGAGTCTTTTTCAGCTGGAACACAAAATTTGTAGTGTCTCAGTATCTTTACTTCATAACAATTCCAATAACTAATTTCAATATGTTTAAACATACATTCTTGCAAATTTCATGTTGAGGTTACTATTCAAGTCAAAATATTGACTTTCTTATACTTAAAAGGTATGGGAACTCCAACTATACTCACATACCACATTTTGGTCACCAATTTTGTTGGTTTTGGTTGTTTTCTCAAAACTTAGGTCTTTTAGGCAAAATTGCAAATTTTCAGTTTTTGTGTCTTATGTTGCACTGTTCCATTGGTCATTTTGCTGTTAGAAATGGGCTATGTTTTCTTCATAGAAATTGTCCCTTAATGTCTTAACTTTATTCTCCTTTTTGAATCACTCCAATTGGAGTTTTTTAGCTCAAGTTATAGCCATTTGAATCATGGCTGCCGGATTGGACTCAACCCAGATTTCTAGGCACCAAACTGGTTCTAGCAGTTTTAGGTCACCAACTTTGGGTGGCTAAATGACTTGGTTAAGGGCATAATTTGGGTTGGTGTTCTCCATGAAAGTTATAGTACTATGTCATACCTTTCTAATGCCACAAAAAATCAAGTCATTTGGACTTGCCTAGCTCAAGTTATGGCCAAATGAACAAACACTGTTCACTTGGTCATTTTTGGTACAGGTCAGATTGCCAATTCCGGATTTGGTCAATTTATTCACTAGGTTTTGGTCACTTTTTGGGCATGATTCATGAATGAAAAATGTTCCATTTTGTGTCTATTTTCATTACCAATTGGCCTCATGCCAATTGGACTTGTAAATTTTTAGTTTTGGTCCCTAAAAGGGACCTTGATCCTGCTGCCTGCAGGCTGCCCACAACCAATCCGAATTCAAGCCTAATTCTAACACTTCCAACATACCTCAATTGGTCACAAATGACCATTTTTCATCTTAAACAAGGTCAAACACATCATTTGACCATTTCTCCAAACTTTTGTCTTCCAAACCCTAGGTCCAAACCCTAATTCACTAATTTGTTACACTTAATTAATTCTAAGCATACCAACATCACTTCCACACTCATACAAACTTACCTACACTTTTAATTCAATCAAAACACATGTATACACCCATCAAACCCTAGCTGGCCAAAATTTAACTTTGTCCCCCCAACACTTGTTTTCATTTCATTTTAAGTTTATTTTCAAGTTCATTCAATCATAAACACTAGAATTAAACTAAAAATACAAAGTTTAGTTTACTCACCTTTCTTTAAATTTTCACCTCTTCAAAACCTCTTCCTTTCTTCTTCTTTTTGTTGTCAAGTTCTCTATCAAAGCTGAAAATCAAGATTTAATGATGGAAGTTTAAATTTCTATGGTGGGATTTAGGGTTTGATCAAGCTCAAAATGTGCTTCCATGGGGTTTTGGTGAGGGAGAGGGAGAGAGAGAGATGGACGGCTTGAAGAACATGACTTTCCTTTTTTTTTTTTCTTTTTCTTTTCTTTTTTATGTCTTTAGGAAGACCACAAATTATCTAAAATTTAATTTTTAATTATAATATTTATGGCATCATGCATGATGTCATCTCTTTTCACTTTTTTCATTTTCCTTTTTTTTCTATTTATTTTTTCATTAGTTCTTTAATTTAATTTTCGATTCCAAAATTTTCTTTTCTCTGATTTTATTTGATAGTTAGGTCAGGAGTCAGCTCTCAGGGTCAATTGACCAAATTGCCCCTCGCCGGTTCGATCCGGTTTGTAAATAATTCAATATTTCTTCTGGATCCCTGACCTAATTATTTGACTGGCTTAACAATTCCTTTTTGTGATTTTCTCTTTTCCACTATGTTCGCAATAGTCCTAAGGACCGCAGTGTGACATTTTACGGTTCGAAATTTGAGTTTAAATCGACTTTGCAATCCTTCCTAAGAAGGTCACCCATCGCTGTGACTCTCGGCTCATTTAACTTCTTATGTTTTGTTTTTCTTATTTATACTTAACTAGTTGGTAATTACTAATTATTTGTGTTCAGGGCTTATTTAGTTGTCTTAAGTGTGATTCTAATCCTTTTAATTGTCCAGACCGACTCCGGTCACCGGAATAGTGAAATATACCAGGCTATGTAAATAGGAGTGTTACAAAACCAATCTTACTAGGTGTACTAGGGCATGTAACACTTTTAAATTTTACAATTCTTGAAATTGAAGTTTAAGTATTACTATTCATTTCATTAGTCAACTAAAATGTTGACTTTAGCATTGACAATAGGTACACTGGTTCTAATATTCCCAACATACCACATTTTGCATTCTAAAGTTGTTGGTATTGGTTGCCAATACCATTTCTAAGCTTAGTGTTAGTTATTCACAATTTTTAGATTTCAAGCATTACATTTACTATTCCATTAGTCATTTGTACAGTAGGGATTTGACAAAGTTGTCTTCATGAAAATTGTTTCTTATTGTGTTGAGTTACATTTCTTTTTTTGAATCACTCCATTTGGAGTTTTGTAGCTCAAGTTATGGCCTAAAAACCATAACTGGCCGGATTGCAAACTTTCCAGATTTTCTGGATAGAACCAAATCTACAGTGTTTGTACACTGATTATAGGTCTATTTTTGAACATGTTATGATCAAATTTTGGGTTTGGTTTCTTCATGAAAGTTGTAGGTCTATATCTCAGCTTTCTGCTGGTAAAATTTCAGGTTAATTGGACCTTTCTACACTGAGTTATGACTAAATGAATAAACACTATTTATTTGGTCATTTTGCCCAGGCAGAATGCAGGTCACCCAGATTATGGAAATCTTTAGGTCAACTTGGTTTGGTTTTCTGGGCAGGGTTTCTTCACCAAAGTTGTGCCATTATGTGTCTAGTTTCATGTCCAATTAGCCTTGCACCAATTAAACCTACACAACTCTAGTTATAGCTGCCCAAACCTACTAGACTTCCACCCAGTCCTGCAGGTCACCAAGGGCAGCATACCTAGCTTCAATTCTCACGGCACAAAGCACTTCATTTCTTAATCACACATAACCAAATGGTCACTAATTAACCATTAAAACTTACTTTCACCATTACATGAACAAAGTCTCAAGTTTGTGTACAAACCCTAACTTCTCCATTTCAAATTCTGCATTTATTTATACTTCATTAACCTACTCAAGAGATTAATGCTAAGGGCAGCCATACTACCATTTTAGTTCTAAGAAACCTTCAAAACCCTACCAAGTCCAAGGCTGCCAAAAATTTGGGAAGGGCATACACATGATGTTTATTAAGTTTCCTTGTAAATTTGCACTCAATTCTACTCCTTCAACATAAATTGAAAGAGAAAAAGCAAGTTTGGTCACTAAACTCTAATGGAGTCATTTCCAAGCTTGTAAGAACTCTTCCTTTTTGCTTCTTTTTGCTCCCAAAAGCTTGCCCAAGGTGTATAGATAATTTTTTGTGAAGAAAAAGATGGGTTTTATGGTGAAAAACTTAAGGAAATCTAGTTGGGGAGGAAGGAAAATGGTGGAGAGCTCATGAAGGGATTTCAGCCACCATAGAAAATGAAGAAGATAAAGTGATTTTTTAGTCTTCATTATCCCTTTTAATGTGTTTATTAAATTTTGATTGGTGGGAGAGTTTTTAATGAGGTCATGCTTATGTCATTATTTGACTTTTATTTAATTTTTTTTTCTTTCTTTCTCCATTTACTTATTTTTAATAAATTTTTCCTCAATATTTGTTCATATTTTATGCCATATAATTCACTTACTTAAATGGACAAGTTGGTCAAAAATCATCTCTGAAGACGAAATGACCAAAATGCCCTCTGTTTGGCTTAACGAACTAAAATTGTGTGTACCGATTAATTAAATTTTCTTTGTGTTGTCTTAACATTTTATTGTCATTGGAACCCCAATAATCCTTCCTTGAGGTCCCAAAAATTATTTCATGAAGTTTTTCCTGGGTCTAGGGTTGCTAACGGCCTTCACCGTCACTTCCCCTTTGGGTTACTCATCATTGGGGTTACGACTCATTTAACCTTAGTGCATTTCATTTCTAAAAATTTTCTTTAATTTTTCTAATCATTATTTGATTTATTTATAACTCCTCACTCTAGTCTAATTATGATTCCAAATTTTCTAGCTGCTCGGACCGATATTGGTCACCGGAACAGTATAACATATGGACTAGCTAAAGTGAGGATGTTACACTCACACCATAGATCATCACTAGGCAGCAAAAAGAAGAAAGAAAAAGGAATTTTTGGAGACTTGAAAGAGTTAGCAATTGAGATTAGTGCCTATTCTCACTTCCATAGCTTTTAATCTTTGTTAGGAAGACAAATTAAATGAGAATTTATTATAAAATTGAACCAAACAATTATATTGAAGTGTGTATGAAAATTTGCAGCCATGGGAGAAGGATGAGATTTATTGATTTATATGACTTGAATTGTTTAGAAGTGGTTTGTGATGAGTGTAACACCCCTAAGTTCGGTAGTGCGTTCTACTTTTCCGGTGACCAGTGTTGTCCGGACAGCTAGGATGCCTAGAACTACACTTCGATATGAGTGAGGAGACATAAAATAATGAAATACAAGAAAATAAAATACAAGAAAAACAAAGGAAAAATAATAGCAAAGAAATGTAACCACGTTAAGCGAGCCGAGAACCCTAGCGATGGGTAACCGCACCGGAAAGTCACGACTTGGACCGTTGACTAGCCCTGGACCGCAGGGAACCCCGGAAAATATTTTGAAGACTTAAAGAGACATCAATTGAAATATAAATATCAAAGAAAAATTAATTAATTAGTATAAAGAAAAGTGAGAAATCGAAAAAAACGAACGAAACCCGGTGTTACCGAAAAATCAGGAATGCAACCCGAACAGGGGCATTGTGGTCCTTTAACACCCCGAGTTGTCTTTTGACGTAAATTTCCATTAAAAATACATGAAATTATATTTGGAAAATGTCATGAAAAATTAAATTAGTGGTACCTAATGTAAATAGCAAAAATGGGGTATAAATTGAGTAATTAACACTTTAAAACATATAATATAGTTAATTTATGGTGAGTGGAGCACTATGGGTTAAATAAACATTATGTGGGCAGGTGTAAATCCACTCACACTTCATCTTCAACCTTTCAAAACCTCCATGCCGAAATGAAACCCATTAAAATCCTCCATGGCCAAAACTTGAGAGAGCTTCCTAACCTCCTCCATTTCCACCTCCAAACACCAGTCACTTCACTAATTTTGATCCCCACCTCACAAGGAAGAAGTAGATACTAAATTCAAGGGAGTTTGGTGAAGATTTAACAAGCCTCATCAATAGGTAAGTGTTTAAATTGATTTCTTTCTTAAGTAAAGTTTATGGGAAGCTTGAGATGAATGAATTGATGAAGAAATTTTGAGGTTTTGGTGAATTGTTATTATGCACTAGTTTAGGCAGTCATGGTAATTAAAGAACTTGAATTATTTTCACATGCAATTGATGGGTATTGATGTTGATTAAAGTGAATAAAAGTTTTAGTAGGTTAATTATTGGGTGTATGTTAAAGTTGAGCACTTGAGTTGAAAATTTTGTTGAGTTTGAAATTCTATGCGTGATTGCCTAAATGGACAGCCATGGAATTGTACACTAAATGAAATATTATTACATGTATTGTGGAGAATTAATGTTGACTAATGTGATTTAAAATTTTGGTAAGTTAACTTCATGTATATGTGATGTTGGACCAAGTGGAGAATTGAGTTTGAAAGCAATTATGGGAGGTTTACAAATTTGGCAGCTTGTTAACTCCTTAAAGAATGCTAGAATTCATGGAATTGTTTGATGAATTGTGGTCCTAAATTTTGCCAAATATATATGTAAGTTAGTGGTGAAGATATATGTTATGATAGTGGAGAAGTTATTTGTCATGATTAGGTGATTAAGTTGTTGTAATTAAGTTTGACAAATTCTGCACTATATGGTGTATGTTGAGTGTGATTATAAGCTGCCAAAATGATCAATAATATGTTGTAAAGTATGTTTAGGTTATGGTACAAACCAAAATTGGCATGAATGTGGAGTTTGGTAAGTGTTAAAAGTGATCTTTGATGAGTATGAACAAAATACAATAGGGCAGTTTGTGTTTTGGGCTTAGAACCTTAAGTGTGTAGCTCCAATTGGTATGAGACCAATTGGAGGTGAAACTAGGCACAAAATGTGCCAACTTTCATGAAGGAAGCTTGCCAAAATTCTACTTGTAAGGTAACTTGAAAAGTGACCAAATCCGAATTAGTGCAATTAAGGCCTGAAAATTGACCATTTGGGCAGCAGTTAGTGTTTTGGCCATGACTCACTCAAAACAGGTCCAATTGACCTGAATTTTGACCATGAATAGTTAAGACCTATATCTACAAGTCTTATGAAGACACCAAAGCCCAGAAACGACCATAAGCAAGTCAAACAGCTTGCACAAGTTCGGGTCCAAAAACTGGCTGAACCAAAATTGACCTAAAATGACCTAAAGTGACCAATTTTGATGCATTTTGACCAGCAATAGTAAAATGACCATAACTTGGTCTACATAACTCAGAATGACCTCAAATTTTGCCCCGCGTGCAATAAGACATAGATCTACAAGTTTGTAGTTTTGACCGAAACTCGAAAACCTAGGGAACTAGGTCATCCGGCTAAGTCAAATTAGTAGACCGGAATCTGACAAATTGCAATAAAACGCAATATACATGGAAATGAATTTGGTAACATGTACCAATACTAAAAGGCTACAAATGTGACATATTGGTAACATTAAAACCTAATTCACCTTGACTGCATCGAGGGTCGACATCTTAGGTTGACTAAGGAAATAATAGAATTCGATAAATTAATTATTGAACCTTTTTCTTAGAGATAGTTTAAATGAGTACTGAAACACTTCAAAATTGTGTTTCTCAGTTAGCAAAGACTCAGGGAAGGGGAAGGAAATACTAAGTCAGAGTCAAGAGACAGTTATCAGAGGTTTGTGCTGTCACACCCTACTCCCCTAGAAGATGCAACATAATCCCGTAGTACACCTAACGAATTACCGTACTACGCCTACCGATAACCCATTAGATATACTACAAGGGATTTTAAAACAATTTTCGTGAAATTTAAATCATCGGTTAAAATCTGGTGTTATAAAAATTTTTTTTCAAAATTTCGGCAAAGTGCCTACTGTATTTTGAGAAAACAGTTCTTCAATCCTGCAAAAGAAAATGCTCCCAATATGTTTTCTCAAATACTACTTCAATAACTTCATTTCAATTCACAATTCAATTCTCAATAAACAATCAATTCATTTTCAAACTACTCTCATCATAAAGAAACATTTCATTGATTACAAGACTCAAAATTTATAATACAAAACTATTCAAGTAAATGAAATCTCAACTTTATATTTACAATAATTTACATTTAATTACATACCAAAATATTTTACAAGAGTTTTTATACAACTGCTCAAATAATTTACATACATATTATTACATGCATACATCAAAACCTATGTACATGGGTATACTTATGATATACCTGGAGCTGATTTGAATATGTCTTCAAAGAAACTTACTCACTGCTCTATGCTCTTTTTACCTGCGACAGCATACAAAGCTATCGCTGAGTGGTGAACTCAGTGGTGCACAACTATAATTTAAAACATAGTACAATATACATTGACAAAATTTACAGTAAATAATTTGGAAATCTGAATACTCATCAAATTCCAAAACTCAAAATATTCATTGCCAATAATGTAAATCATTTGTATAAATGACTTTGATCACAAAATTCAATTTATCAAATCATGACTAACCATTTAAGTAATTCCAACAAAATCAATTATACATAAACCATAATTGAAATCACAATTCTTTACCATTCAAAAGCCATTCTGTATCTCAAAAATCATTATGTATCTCAAAAACCATGTTGTATCTCAAAAATCAATCTTTATCTCACTAACTATGCAAGACTAATCCGAAAGGGCCATATTCGATGTGATTCTAACTCCCTATGGTCGGGGAGGTCGAATCATCGTGCACAGTACCATCACAACAATGAATCTTCCGCAAGGGCCATAATGATAAAAAACTTAGATCTAACCTCAAATCAGAAGAAAATCTAAGCCTTTGCACGTACCATGGTAATCAAAACACAACTAATTCCATTGTCTTCTCAACAAATGAGAGAGACGGGTAATAACCTAGTCAAGCATCTATAGTGAGATATAAAACAATATCACAATCCTTTTTGTGAGCATAAATCACAATATAATTCGATTCAAAGTCAATTCCAATATCCAATAATTTTTATGCTCATCACAATTCAAATCATAAATTTGCATTTTTCCATGAAATTCTATCACAATTTTCCAAAACATAATTTATTCAATCCATAACAATGCTTAATACTTGTGGAAATACCATTTCACAAAGCTAAATTCATACATACTATAACAATTTCAATAATCATTGAATTAAATCCAATGCTTATTAAACATAATACATAAGAAAAGTATGTCATTTAATCATATGAAATATTCAAACAAAATCAGTTAAAAACTAGTTGTGCACAAACCTCTGATAACTTTCTCTTGGTCTAGACTCAGTGTTTCCTTCCCTTTCCCTGAGTCTTTGCTAACTGAGAAACACAATTTGAAGTGTTTCAGTACTTAATTAAACTGTCTCTAACGATAATGTTTGATAAATAATTCACTGAATACTATTATTTGCTTAATTAACTTAATATATCGACCCTCGATGCATTTTAGGTAAATTAGGTTTTAACGTTACTAATATGTCACATTCGATAGTCTTTTAGGGTTGGTGCATGTTACCAAGTTCATTTCCGTGTATACTGCATTTTCATGCAATTTGCCGGATTCTGGGATACTAGTTTGACGTAGCTGGACGACCTAGTTTCCTTGGTTTTCGGGTTTTGGTCAAAACTACAAACTTGTATATCTATGTCTTATTGCACGCGGGGCAAAATTTCCGGTTATTCCGAGTTATGTAGACCAAGTTATGGTCATTTTACTATTGCTGGTCAAATTGCACCAAAATTGGTCATTTTAGGTCACTTTAGGTCATTTTAGGTTCGGCCAGTTTTTGGACCCGAACTTGTGCAAGCTATTTGACTTGCTTATGATCATTTCTGCGCTTTGGTGTCTTCATAAGACTTGTAGGTATGGGTCTTAACTATTCATGGTTAAACTTTCAGGTCAATTGGACCTGTTTTGAGTGAGTTATGGCCTAAACACTAACTGCTGCCCAAATGGTAAATTTTTAGGCCTCATTTGCACTTAATCCGGATTTGGTCATTTTTCAAGCTATCTTGCAAGCAGAATTTTGGCAAGCTTCCTTCATGAAAGTTGGCACATTTTGTCCCTAGTTTCACCTCCAATTGGTTTCATACCAATTGGAGTCACACACTTAAGGTTATAGGCCTAAAACTCAAACTGCCTTTTTGCAATTCTTGCATACACATCAAGGATCACTTTTAACACTTACCAAACTCAACATTCAAACCAATTCTAGTTTGTACCATAACCTAAGCATAATTCACAACACATTATAGGTCATTTTGGCAGCTTAAAATTACATTCAATGTGCACCAACAAGTGCAGAATTTGTCCAACTCAATTTACAACAATTCAATCACCAATTCATGCCCATTTACATGTCCCACTTCACACCACCTTACACACACTCAAACTACCATAACAACCAACACATTTTAACATCATTATTCCATAAACCAAGCATGAATTCCAGCATTCTTCAAGAGTTAGCAAACTGCCACAATGGTACACTTACATTCCATTACTTTTCAAGCTTTAAATTTCATTTTACATTTACATATACTAAGTATACATCACCCAAACAATTTCCTATTCAATATACATTTATTCAATCATTTAATTCACCATTTACAAGCACAAATAAACTGCCTTCAAGGTGTTTCCATGGCTGCCAAAAGTACACACCATCATAACTCACCAAAAACTCAAAATTTCTTCATCAATCATTTTATCTCAAGCTTCCCATAAACTTTACTTAAGAAAAAACATAATTTAAACACTTACCTATTGTTGGGGCTTGTTAAATCTTTACCAAATTTCTTCCTTTTTGTTCCCTATAATCTTCCCAAGAGGTGTGGACTAAGTTTAATGAAGAGAATTTATGGTTTTATGTTGAAAATGGGAGAGAATTAAGCTTTGCATGGAAAATTTTCCATGGAGAATTGGGATTGACAATCGGCCATTGTTGGAAGCTTGAAGAAAATGAGTTAGTTAGTGGAGAAATCTGCCCATTTAATAGTTATTATAATCCTTAGTGCTCCACTCACCAATTATAAACTATATTATATGTTTAAATGTGTTAATTAGTCAATTTACCCTCCATTTTTACTATTTACATTAGGTACCCCTAAATTAATTTTTCATTATATTTTTCAAGTATAATATTATTTATTTTTAATGGAAATTTAGGTCAAAAGTCAATTTGGGATGTCAAATGACCACAATGCCCCTGTTCGGGTTGCATTCCCTATTTTTCGGTAACACCGGGTTTTATCCGTTTTTTGATTTCCCACTTTTCTTTGTACTAATTATTTAATTTTTATTTGATATTTCTAATGATATTTATACTTCAATAGGGGTCTATTTAAGTCCTAAAAATATTTTCCAGGGTTTACCGCGGTCCAGGGCCAATCAACGGTCCACGCCATGACTTCCCGGTGCGGTCACCCATCGCTTGGGTTCTCGGCTTGCTTAACTTGATTGCATTTCTTTACTATTATTTTTCCTTTGTTTTTCTTGTATTTTCTTTTCTTGTATTTCATTATTTTATGTCTCCTCACTCATATTTAAGTGTGGTTCTAGGCATCCTAGCTGTCCGGACAACACTGGTCATCGGAACAGTAGAACGCACTACCGAACATAGGGGTGTTACAATTCTGCCCCCCTTAAAATAAATTTCGTCCACGAAATTTTACCCAACAATCATCTTACAATAGTCATACGTTTATTTTTTTCCTTTTTATACGATCGTATAATCTTCTTTTCCTCAAATTTGTATAAGACTTTTAACAATCTAATACAACGTTGAATTTGTTTGTATATCACCAATCTTCTCTTACTATTGTCCTGTCTAATATTTCGATTCATGTTCCTTCTTGAATGACCCTTGAGGTCATGTTAGAATCATTTATCTAGTCATTGGTCCTCTGACCATTCTAGTCCATAGTCTTCCTCACATTCGTAACATTTCTTTGTTATATTTGAACCAATTGTTCGAATTTTTTAATTTCATAACTCTGTTTATCTGTCAATATTCTATAACTTACTTCCTTTTGTACTAAACTATAACCTTTCGATATTCTAACCTTTGAGTTTTAGATCCCTAAGTAGGATTTTCAAACTTATTTCTAACAATTAAATTCTGTCCTGGCATAACTATACCAAAACAGATGTCGTTGGTAACTATTCTTATCTAGGTATACTATCGGGTAGTACGTAGCTCTACACAATAATCTCAAGTCAGTACTGTAATCTGCAGCTTACAGTATAAACATCAAGAACATTGCATAGTTACTATGATACATCCCAATAGATCAAACTTTCCTATCTTTTATCCTTTTCGAATTTACCGATACCTGAAACTTATTCTGATTACAATATCCATTAACAATTAACAACTGTAACATCTCTGCCTTTATCTAGAACAATTCTATTACCGCATCTTACTTTTACGTCCTCTTGCCTTACATTAAGTAGGCTTGCCATTTAGCTTTATAATTTATGGTGTGTTAGAAAATACTTTTCGCTGATAAACTCTTCCAAAACTAATTTCACTTATTATCACAATCCTTATCTTAAGGACTAATCACTAATGCATCAAAATTTATTCCCCTATAAAGGAATAACAACAGAACATATAGTTCTAACTCTAACATAAAAGTATGCAGACCCTAGGTCAAACAATACATAAACGAAGAGTGCCATCCTTCTTCTTAACAAACAATACTGGCGCTCCCCATGGTGACACACTAGGGCAGATCAAGCCCTTTTCAAGTAGTTCTTGCAACTGTACCTTCAACTCCTTCAACTCTGCTAGTGCCATTCTATATGGTTTTATGGAGATTGGATCCACACCAGGCATAACATTAATTTCAAACTACACCTCTCTTTCCGGAGGTAATCCTGGCAATTCATCAGGAAACACGTTTGGAAAGTCATATACTGTAAGGATGTCCCTCAATGCTAGACTCCCCACTTGGGTGTCTACCACATGTGCCAAGTATGCTTCACACCCCTTTCTAATCATTTTCTAGCTAGTGCAGCCAAAATAATGTTTGATGGCAATAGCTGCCTCTTCCCATGTATTACCACATCACTGTACTGAGGGAGACCAAAAGTGACTGTCTTCAGCCTACAGTCAATCATGGCATGATGCCTAGCTAACCAATCCATGCCCAAGATGATATCATAATCTCTGAAGGGCATTTCAATGAAATCAAACAGAAAAGTGTGTCCTTGGATCACCAAAGGACAATCTCTATACATTCTATTAACCCTGACCTCCTGTCCTAGCGGACTTGTTACTAGCACCTCAAAGTCCATTTTTGTACATGGAACAACAATGCAATCAATGATGCTAGCACTCACATAAGAATGGGTAGAACCCAGATCAAATAACACAAACACATCTTGGTTAAAAGTTGAGAAGGTACCAGCCACAACATCAGATGTCTCGACTTCTTCCCTCTGTCTCGTTGCGTAGACTCTAACCGGAGCACAGTCTTGCTCTGATTGTTTCACTATGCCTTGGCTGCCTGCTGGACTACCTCTACCCCTGCCTCTACCTCTGCTAGGTGGTTGTGAACTTCTAGTAACAGGGCTCTGAACTGACCCTTCTGCAGTCGTAGGAGGCGGTCCAACTCTGCGATTACTGGTGCAGTCCTTGGCAAAGTGTCCTGTGCCTCCACAGTTATAACAGGCTCCAATAGCCTTATAGCATATCCCACCATGATATCTTCCACAAGCTTCACATTGATGAGAAGGGTAGGAACTTCTAGTTGTTCGACGACTAGACCTTGGTTGTCTCTGCCTTGATGATCCACCTTTGTTATATCCCTGAGCTCGGGGCTCCTCAATTTCTTTTCTCTTTCTCAAATTACTGCTTGAGCTCTGACCCATAGGTTTCTCCCTCTTCTCTATTTCATGTTGCCCTTGTGGGGTTGGAGTCCAGATTTGGGCTTGGGTGACAGATTATCGACCATTTGTTGAAAGAAAGTGGCCATTTGTTGGGCCATTTGTGCAGTAATTTGTACCAAGAAAACTGATACAGCAAAGCTTCGACATTTTGTGGAGTGGGGCCTCAACTTGTTCTTCCGCCATCACTGCATCGTTTCTATTGTCTCATTCTTCTCTTCCATATATTTTCACAAGATTTTCTATTCCTGTACAACCAACATAAGGAGATTCTTCTCCATTAGTTCATATTTATGATGTAAATGTACTATATGTATCAAACATTTGAGCAGTTGTAGTTACCGACAAAAAGATTTCAAATTCATAGTTCGAAATTCACTTTAAAACCATTGCTCTGATACCACAAAACATGTCACACCCTACTCCCCTGTAAGATGCAAGATGATCCCGTAGTACACCTAATGAATTACCGTACTTCGCCTACCGATAACCCATTAGATGTACTACAAGGGATTTTAAAACAATTTTCATGAAATTTAAATCATCGGTTAAAATTTGGTGTTATAAAATTTTTTTTTCAAAATTTCGGCAAAGTGCCAGCTGTATTTTGAGAAAACAGTTCTTCAATCCTGCAAAAGAAAATGCTCCCAATATGTTTTCTCAAATACTACTTCAATAACTTCATTTCAATTCACAATTCAATTCTCAATAAACAATCAATTCATTTTCAAACTACTCTCATCATAAAGAAACATTTCATTGATTACAAGACTTAAAATTTATAATACAAAACTATTCAAGTAAATGAAATCTCAACTTTATATTTACAATAATTTACATTTAATTACATACCAAAATATTTTACAAGAGTTTTTATACAACTGCTCAAATAATTTACATACATATTATTACATGCATACATCAAAACCTATGTGCATGGGTATACCTATGATATACCTGGAGCTGATTTGAATATGTCTTCAAAGAAACTTACTCACTGCTCTATGCTCTTTTTACCTGCGACAGCATACAAAGCTATCGCTGAGTGGTGAACTCAGTGGTGCACAACTATAATTTAAAACATAGTACAATATACATTGACAAAATTTACAGTAAATAATTTGGAAATTTGAATACTCATCAAATTCCAAAACTCAAAATATTCATTGCCAATAATGTAAATCATTTGTATAAATGACTTTGATCACAAAATTCAATTTATCAAATCATGACTAACCATTTAAGTAATTCCAACAAAATCAATTATACATAAACCATAATTGAAATCACAATTCTTTACCATTCAAAAGCCATTCTGTATCTCAAAAATCATTATGTATCTCAAAAACCATGTTGTATCTCAAAAATCAATCTTTATCTCACTAACTATGCAAGACTAATCCAAAAGGGCCATATTCGATGTGATTCTAACTCCCTATGGTCAGGGAGGTCGAATCAGATTCTAACTCCCTATGGTCGGGGAGGTCGAATCATCGTGCATAGTACCATCACAACAATGAATCTTCCGCAAGGGCCATAACGATAAAAAACTTAGATCTAACCTCAAATTAGAGGAAATCTAAGCCTGTGCACGTACCATGGTAATCAAAACACAACTAATTCCATTGTCTTCTCAACAAATGAGAGAGACGGGTAATAACCTAGTCAAGCATCTATAGTGAGATATAAAACAATATCACAATCCTTTTATTGAGCATAAATCACAATATAATTCGATTCAAAGTCAATTCCAATATCTAATAATTTTTATGCTCATCACAATTCAAATCATAAATTTGCATTTTTCCATGAAAATTACCATCACAATTCAAAACATATTCTATCACAATTTTCCAAAACATAATTTATTCAATCCATAACAATGCTTAATACTTGTGAAAATACCATTTCACAAAGCTAAATTCATACATACTATAACAATTTCAATAATCATTGAATTAAATCCAATGCTTATTAAACATAATACATAAGAAAAGTATGTCATTTAATCATATGAAATATTCAAACAAAATCAGTTAAAAACTAGTTGTGCACAAACCTTTGATAACTTTCTCTTGGTCTAGACTCAGTGTTTCCTTCCCTTTCCCTGAGTCTTTGCTAACTGAGAAACACAATTTGAAGTGTTTCAGTACTTAATTAAACTGTCTTTAACGATAATGTTTGATAAATAATTCACTGAATACTATTATTTGCTTAGTTAACTTAATATATCGACCCTCGATGCATTTTAGGTAAATTAGGTTTTAACGTTACTAATATGTCACATTCGATAGTCTTTTAGGGTTGGTGCATGTTACCAAGTTCATTTCCATGTATACTGCATTTTCTTGCAATTTGCTGGATTTCAGGATACTAGTTTGACCTAGCCGGACGACCTAGTTCCCTCGGTTTTTGGGTTTCGGTCAAAACTAAAAACTTGTAGACCTATGTCTTATTGCACGCGGGGCAAAATTTCAAGTCATTCCTAGTTATGTAGACCAAGTTATGGTCATTTTAGGTCACTTTAGGTCATTTTAGGTTCGGCCAGTTTTTGGACCCGAACTTGTGCAAGCTGTTTGACTTGCTTATGATCATTTCTGGGCTTTGGTGTCTTCATAAGACTTGTAGGTATGGGTCTTAACTATTCATGGTTAAAATTTCAGGTCAATTGGACCTGTTTTGAGTGAGTTATGGCCTAAACAAACTGCTTCCCAAATGGTAAATTTTCAGGCCTCATTTGCACTTAATCCGGATTTGGTCATTTTTCAAGCTATCTTGCAAGCAGAATTTTGGCAAGCTTCCTTCATGAAAGTTAGCACATTTTGTGCCTAGTTTCACCTCCAATTGGTTTCATACCAATTGGAGTCACACACTTAAGGTTATAGGCCTAAAACTCAAACTGCCTTTTTGCAATTCTTGCATATACATCAAGGATCACTTTTAACACTTACCAAACTCAACATTCAAACCAATTCTGGTTTGTACCATAACCTAAGCATAATTCACAACACATTATAGGTCATTTTGGCAGCTTACAATTACATTCAATGTGCACCAACAAGTGCAAAATTTGTCCAACTCAATTTACAACAATTCAATCACCAATTCATGCCCATTTACATGTCCCACTTCACACCACCTTACACACACTCAAACTGCCATAACAACCAACACATTTTAACATCATTATTCCATAAACCAAGCATGAATTCCAGCATTCTTCAAGAGTTAGCAAACTGCCACAATGGTACACTTACATTCCATTACTTTCCAAGCTTTAAATTTCATTTTACATTTACATATACTAAGTATACATCACCCAAACAATTTCCTACACAATATACATTTAATCAATCATTTAATTCACCATTTACAAGCACAAATAAACTACCTTCAAGGTGTTTCCATGGCTGCCAAAAGTACACACCATCATAACTCACCAAAAACTCAAAATTTCTTCATCAATCATTTTATCTCAAGCTTCCCATAAACTTTACTTAAGAAAAAACATAATTTAAACACTTACCTATTGTTGGGGCTTGTTAAATCTTCACCAAATTTCTTGCTTTTTGTTCCCTATAATCTGCCCAAGAGGTGTGGACCAAGTTTAATGAAGAGAATTTATGATTTTATGTTGAAAATGGGAGAGAATTAAGCTTTGCATGGAAAATTTTCCATGGAGAATTGGGAGTGACAATCGGCCATTGTTGGAAGCTTGAAGAAAATGAGTTAGTTAGTGGAGAAATCTGCCCATTTAATAGTTATTATAATCCTTAGTGCTCCACTCACCAATTATAAACTATATTATATGTTTAAATGTGTTAATTAGTCAATTTACCCTCCATTTTTACTATTTACATTAGGTACCCCTAAATTAATTTTTCATTATATTTTCCAAGTATAATATTATTTATTTTTAATGGACATTTAGGTCAAAAGACAATTTGGGATGTCAAATGACCACAATGCCCCTGTTCGGGTTGCATTCCCGATTTTTTCGATAACACCGGGTTTTGTCCGTTTTTCGATTTCCCACTTTTCTTTGTACTAATTATTTAATTTTTATTTGATATTTCTAATGATATTTATACTTCAATAGGGGTCTATTTAAGTCCTAAAAATATTTTCGAGGGTTCCCCGCGGTCCAAGGCTAGTCAACGGTCCACGCCGTGACTTTCCGGTGCGGTCACCCATCGCTAGGGTTCTCGGCTCGCTTAACTTGATTGCATTTCTTTACTATTATTTTTCCTTTGTTTTTCTTGTATTTTCTTTTCTTGTATTTCATTATTTTATGTCTCCTCACTCATATTGAAGTATGGTTCTAGGCATCCTAGCTGTCCGGACAACACTGGTCACCGGAACAGTAGAACGCACTACCGAACATAGGGGTGTTACATGTGCACAACTAGTTTTTAACTGATTTTATTTTGAATATTTCATATGATTAAACGACCTATTTTTCTTATGTATTATGTTTAACAAGCATTGGATTTAATTCAATAATTATTGAAATTGATATAGTATGTATGAATTTAGCTTTGTGAAATGATATTTCCACAAGTATTAAGCATTGTTATGGATTGAATAAATTATGTTTTGGAAAATTGTGATAGAACATGTTTTGAATTGTGATGGTAATTTTCATGGAAAAATGCAAATTTATGATTTGAATTGTGATGAGCATAAAAATTATTAGATATTGGAATTGACTTTGAATCGAATTATATTGTGATTTATGCTCACTAAAAGGATTGTGATATTGTTTTATATCTCACTATAGATGCTTGACTAGGTTATTACCTGTCTCTGTCATTTGTAGAGAAGACAATGGAGTTAGTTGTGTTTTGATTACCATGGTACGTGCACAGGCTTAGATTTTCCTCTGATTTGAGGTTAGATCTAAGTTTTTTTTTTATCGTTATGGCCCTTGCGGAAGATTCATTATTGTGGTGTGTACTGTGCACGATGATTCGATCTCCCCGACCATAGGGAGTTAGAATCACATCGAATATAGCCCTTTCGGATTAGTCTTGCATAATTAGTGAGATAAAGAATGATTTTTGCGATAAAGAATGATTTTTGAGATGCAGCATGGTTTTTGAGATACAGCATGGTTTTTGAGATACAGCATGGTTTTTGAGATACATAATGTTTTTGAATAGCAAAGAATGGTGATTTCAATTATGATTTATGTATAATTGATTTTGTTGGAATTATCTAAATGGTTAGTTATGATTTGATAAATTGAATTTCATGATCAAAGTCATTTTATACAAATGATTTACATTATTAGCAATGAATATTTTAAGTTTTGGAATTTGATGAGTATTCAGATTTCCAAATTGTTTGCTGTAAATTTTGTCAAGGTATATTGTACTATGTTTTAAATTATAGTTGTGCACCACTGAGTTCACCACTCAGCGATAGCTTTGTATGCTGTCGCAGGTAAAAAGAGCATAGAGCAGTAAGTTTCTTTGAAGACACATTCAAATCAACTCCAGGTATATCATAGGTATACTCATGTACATAGGTTTTGATGTATGCATATAATAATATGTATGTAAATTATTTGAGCAGTTGTATAAAAACTCTTGTAAAATATTTTGGTATGTAATTAAATATAAATTATTGTAAATGTAAATTTGGGATTTCATTTATCTAAATAGTTTTGTAATATTAATTTTGAGTCTTGTAATCAATGAAACGTTTCTCTTATGAGGAGATTGATTTGATTATTGAGATTTGAATTATGAGTTCAAATGAAGTTATTAAAGTTATATTTGAGAAAACATATTGGAAGTGTGTTCTTTGCAAGTTTTGAAGAACTGTTTTCTCAAAATACAACCGGCACTTTGCCGAAATTTTGAAAAAATTTTATAACACCAGATTTTAATCGATGATTTAAATTTCATGAAAATTGTTTTAAAATCCCTTGTAGTATATTTAATGAATTATCGGTAGGCGAAGTACGGTAATTCATTAGGTGTACTACGGGATCATGTTACATCTTACAGGGGAGTAGGGTGTGACATGTTTTGTGGTATCAGAGTAATGGTTTTAAAGTAAATTTCGAACTGTGAATTTGAAATCTTTTTGTCGGTAACTACAACTGCTCAAATGTTTGATACATATAGTACATTTACATCATAAATATGAACTGATGGAGAGGAATCTCCTTGTGTTGGTTGTACATGAATAGAAAATCCTGTGAAAAGATATGGAAGAGAAGAATGAGACAATAGAACAGTCTGTGATGGCAGAAGTACAAGTTGAGGCCCCAGCCCCACAAAGTGTCGAAGGCCCGACTGTACCAGTTTTACGAGTACAAATTACTGCACAAATGGCCCAACAAATGGCCACTTTCTTTCAACAAATGGCTGATACTCTGTCAGCTCAAACTCAAGTACAAACCCAACCCCCACAAGGGCCATGTGAAATAAAAAAGAGGGAGAAATCTACGGGTCAGAACTTGAACAGTAATATGGGGAAGAGAAAAGAATTTGAGGAATTCCGAGCTCAGAGATATGATAGAGGCTGATCATTAGGGCAGAGAACACCAAGATCTAGCCGTCGAACAACCAGAAGTTCCTACTCTGCCCGTTTCTGCCATGTTTGGGGTAAGCTACATAGAGGTATTTGTCGAAGGGCCTCTAGAGCCTGCTACAATTGTGGAAAGCTTAGACACTTTGTTAGAGATTGTACTAGACCACCTCGATCTGCTCTCCGAAGTCCACAGACCGTCAGTCAGAGTTGAGATAGAAATAGAGTTGGTACTCCTCACCACTATAACAAAGTGAATCAACCTGAATATAGTAGCGCACCAGTCAGAGCGTCCACTATGCGCCAAGGAGAAAGAGCAGAAACTTCGGATGTAGCTACTAGTAAGTTCTTAATTTTTGAAGGAAACAATTAGTTATTATTTAATCCCAGCACTATTTAGTTGTGTGTTAGTATTAGAACTATATGTCCTGTTGCTATTCCTTTACATGGGAATGAATTTTGATGTATTAGTGACTAGTCCTTTAGGATAAAAACTATAATAACAAGTATGATTGACATTAATTTTGGAAGAATTGTTAGTTAAAAGTATTTTCTAACACACCATAAATTATAAAGCTAATTAGCGAGCCTACTTAATGTAAGGCAAGAGGACTTAAAAGTAAGTTACAGTAATAGAATTGCTCTAGATGAGGGCAAAGATGCTACTGTTAGTAATTGTCAAAGGAAATTGTAATCAGAATCAGTTTAGGATATTAGTGGATTCGAGAAAGATAAGATGTTAGAAAACCTAGCCCATGAGGTTATAACGTAGTGACTTTGTAATGTTCTCGATGTTTGTATTGTAAGCTGCAGATTACAGTACCGATACGGGATTATTATGTAGAGCTACGTGCTTCCTCGTGGTACAATAAAGTAAGAACATTTGTAAGTAATCTATAAATTGATACAGTTACGCCCGAATAGAGTACTATTACCGAAAATAAATGTAAAAATTTTAGTCAGAAATTTAAAACTTCAGAACTAGCCTGTCGAAAGACTACACTTGTAAGGTAGCTAGAGTTAGTGACTCAGTTACATTAATGTGAACTACCTGTACCACAGTAATTGCTATAAGCTTAGAGATATCAGTACAACTTATCATCCTCAGACGGATGGACAATTGAAATAAGTAATTCAGGTAAATTCTGAAACTCATTGAGTTCCTGTAAATAATGAAATGAAATGATAATAATAACCTGTAATATGTGATAAGCCCTCAAGAATATACTGAGAACTTGTGTCATTGAATCCGAGGGGAGATGGGACAGATACATCCCAATAACAGAATTTGTATACATTAATAAGTGTCAAGCTAGCATACAAGTTGCACCCTATGAAACATAGTAAGAGAACGGATAACTATGGATTTTGTGATGAAACTTCCGAGGACATAGAATAGTCAAGATGCAGTATAGGTCATAGCTGACAGATTGACTAAGTTTGCTCACTTTTTGCCAGTTCGGATGGACTATAGCCTGGAAAGATTGGCCAGATTGTACATATATGAGATTGTAAAACTGCATGGAGTGCCAGTATCAATTGTGTCTGACAGAGATCCTAGGTTCACTTCTAGATTTTGGGGTAGTCTTCAGAGAGCCCTAAGAACTAGATTGAACTTCAGCACAGCATTCCACCCACAGACAGATGGCTAGTCTGAGAGGGTAATTCAAGTATTGGAGGATATGCTACGGGCTTGTGTGATTGAGTTTGAAGGTAGTTGGGATACACACTTGCCTTTGATTGAGTTTGCTTATAACAACAGCTACCAATCAAGCATTGGGATGCCTCCATATGAAGCTTTTTATGGCAGAAAGTGCATAACTCCACTATGTTGGGATGAAGTTGGTGAAAGAAAGATGATTGGGCCAGAAATTGTTCAGCAGACATAGGAAAAGATCAAATTGATCAGAGATAGACTCAAGGCTGTATCAGACCATCAGAAGTCTTATGTTGATATGAAGAAAAGAGATATTGAAATGCAGTGGGTAATAAGGTACTCCTCAAAGTTTCTCCTTGGAAAAGGATTATGAGATTTAGTAGAAAGAGGAAACTGAGTCCTCGTTTCATCGGACCATATGAGATTTTGGAAAGAGTGGGTCCTTTGGCATATCGGTTGGCATTAACTCCGGAGTTAGCAAGGATACACAGTGTCTTCCATGTATCCATGTTAAGGAGGTACAGATCAGACCCATCTCATGTACTATTAGTTAAAGAGATTAAGGTAAATCCAGACCTCTCATATGATGAAGAAACTATAGAAATTATGGCATATGAGGTGAAGCAGCTGAGGAACAAACAGATACACCTGGTTAAAGTACTGTGGAACCATCATTCAGGCCAGGAAGCTACTTGGGAACGTGAAGAGGATATGAGGAGACAGCACCCACAGCTGTTCAGAGACTAATGCCAGGTAAAATTTCGAGATGAATTTTATTTTAAGGGGGGGAGAATTGTAACACCCCTAAGTTCGGTAATGCGTTCTACTTTTCCGGTGACCAGTGTTATCCGGACAGCTAGGATGCCTAGAACTACACTTCGATATGAGTGAGGAGACATAAAATAATGAAATACAAAAAAAGAAAATACAAGAAAAACAAAGGAAAAATAATAGCAAAGAAATGTAACCAAGTTAAGCGAGCCGAGAACCCTAGCGATGGGTGACCGCACTGGGAAGTCACGACGCAGACCGTTGACTAGCCCTGGACCGTGGGGAGCCCTGGAAAATATTTTGAAGACTTAAAGAGACATCAATTGAAATATAAATATCATTAGAAATATCAAAGAAAAATTAATTAATTAGTACAAAGAAAAGTGAGAAATCGAAAAAAACGGACAAAACCCGGTGTTACCGAAAAATCGGGAATGCAACCCGAATAGGGGCATTGTGGTCATTTGACACCCCGAGTTGTCTTTTGACCTAAATTCCATTAAAAATACATGATATTATATTTGGAAAATGTCATGAAAAATTAAATTAGTGGTACCTAATGTAAATAGCAAAAATGGGGTATAAATTGAGTAATTAACACTTTAAAACATATAATATAGTTAATTTATGGTGAGTGGAGCACTATGGGTTAAATAAACATTATGTGGGCAGGTGTAAACCCACTCACACTTCATCTTCAACCTTTCAAAACCTCCATGCCGAAATGAAACCCATTAAAATCCTCCATGGCCGAAACTTGAGAGAGCTTCCTAACCTCCTCAATTTCCCCCTCCAAACACCAAAGTCACTTCACTAATTTTGATCCCCACCTCACAAGGAAGAAGTAGATACTAAATTCAAGGGAGTTTGGTGAAGATTTAATAAGCCTCATCAATAGGTAAGTGTTTAAATTGATTTCTTTCTTAAGTAAAGTTTATGGGAAGCTTGAGATGAATGAATTGATGAAGAAATTTTGAGGTTTTGGTGAATTGTTATTATGCACTAGTTTAGGCAGCCATGGTAATTAAAGAACTTGAATTATTTTCACATGCAATTGATGGGTATTGATGTTGATTAAAGTGAATAAAAGTTTTAGTAGGTTAATTATTGGGTGTATGTTAAAATTGAGCACTTGAGTTGAAAATTTTGTTGAGTTTGAAATTCTATGCATGATTGCCTAAATGGACAGCCATGGAATTGTACACTAAATGAAATATTATTACATGTATTGTGGAGAATTAATGTTAACTAATGTGATTTAAAATTTTGGTAAGTTAACTTCATGTATATGTGATGTTGGACCAAGTGGAGAATTGAGCTTGAAAGCAATTATGGGAGGTTTACAAATTTGGCAGCTTGTTAACTCCTTGAAGAATGTTGGAATTCATGGAATTGTTTGATGAATTGTGGTCCTAAAGTTTGACAAATATGTATGTATGTTAGTGGTGAAGATATATGTTATGATAGTGGAGAAGTTATTTGTCATGATTAGGTGATTTAGTTGTTGTAATTAAGTTTGACAAATTCTGCACTTATGGTGTATGTTGAGTGTGATTATAAGCTGCGAAAATGATCAATAATATGTTGTAAAGTATGTTTAGGTTATGGTACAAACCAAAATTTGCATGAATGTGGAGTTTGGTAAGTGTTAAAAGTGATCTTTGATGAGTATGAACAAAATACAATAGCGCAGTTTGTGTTTTGGGCTTATAACCTTAAGTGTGTGGCTCCAATTGGTATGAGACCAATTGGAGGTGAAACTAGGCACAAAATGTGCCAACTTTCATGAAGGAAGCTTGCCAAAATTCTGCTTGTAAGGTAACTTGAAAAGTGACCAAATCCGAATTAGTGCAATTAAGGCCTGAAAATTGACCATTTGGGCAGCAGTTAGTGTTTTGGCCATAACTCACTCAAAACAGGTCCAATTGACCTGAATTTTGATCATGAATAGTTAAGACCTATATCTACAAGTCTTATGAAGACACCAAAGCCCAGAAATGACCATAAGCAAGTCAAACAGCTTGCACAAGTTCGGGTCCAAAAACTGGCCGAACCAAAATTGACCTAAAATGACCTAAAGTGACTAATTTTGATGCATTTTGACCAACAATAGTAAAATGACCATAACTTGGTCTACATAACTCAGAATGACCTGAAATTTTGCCCTGTGTGCAATAAGACATAGATCTACAAGTTTGTAGTTTTGACTGAAACCCGAAAACCGAGGGAACTAGGTCATTCGGCTAGGTCAAATTAGTAGACCGGAATCCGACAAATTGCAATAACATGCAATATACATGGAAATGAATTTGGTAACATGTACCAATACTAAAAGGCTACAAATGTGACATATTGGTAACATTAAAACCTAATTCACCTAGACTACATCGAGGGTCGACATCTTAGGTTGACTAAGGAAATAATAGAATTCGATAAATTAATTATTGAACCTTATTCTTGGAGACAGTTTAAATGAGTACTGAAACACTTCAAAATTCTGTTTCTCAGTTAGCAAAGACTCAGGGAAGGGGAAGGAAACATTGAGTCAGAGTCAAGAGACAGTTATCAGAGGTTTGTGTACAACTAGTTTTTAACTGATTTTATTTTGAATATTTCATATGATTAAATGACATATTTTTCTTATGTATTATGTTTAACAAGCATTGGATTTAATTCAATAATTATTGAAATTATTATAGTATGTATGAATTTAGCTTTGTGAAATGGTATTTCCACAAGCATTAAGCATTGTTATGGATTGAATAAATTATGTTTTGAAAAATTGTGATAGAACATGTTTTGAATTGTGATGGTAATTTTCATGGAAAAATGCAAATTTATGATTTGAATTGTGATGAGCATAAAAATTATTGGATATTGGAATTGACTTTGAATCGAATTGTATTGTGATTTATGCTCACTAAAAGGATTGTGATATTGTTTTATATCTCACTATAGATGCTTGACTAGGTTATTACCCGTTTCTCTCATTTGTTGAGAAGACAATGGAGTTAGTTGTGTTTTGATTACCATGGTACGTGCACAGGCTTAGATTTTCCTCTGATTTGAGGTTAGATCTAAGTTTTCTTTATCGTTATGGCCCTTGTGGAAGATTCATTATTGTGGTGTGTACTGTGCACGATGATTCGACCTCCCCGACCATAGGGAGTTAGAATCTGATTCGACCTCCCCGACCATAGGGAGTTAGAATCACATCGAATATGGCCCTTTCGGATTAGTCTTGCATAATTAGTGAGATAAAGAATGATTTTTGAGATAAAGAATGATTTTTACGATAAAGAATGATTTTTGAGATACAGCATGATTTTTGAGATACAGCATGGTTTTTGAGATATAGAATGTTTTTGAATAGTAAAGAATGGTGATTTCGATTATGATTTATGTATAATTGATTTTGTTAGAACTATCTAAATGGTTAGTTATGATTTGATAAATTGAATTTCATGATCAAAGTCATTTTATAGAAATAATTTACGTTATTAGCAATGAATATTTTAAGTTTTGGAATTTGATGAGTATTCAGATTTCCAAATTGTTTGCTATAAATTTTGTCAAGGTATATTGTACTATATTTTAAATTATAGTTGTGCACCACTGAGTTCACCACTCAGCGATAGCTTTGTATGCTGTCGCAGGTAAAAAGAGCATAGAGCAATGAGTAAGTTTCTTTGAAGACACATTCAAATCAGCTGCAGGTATATCATAGGTATACCCATGTACATAGGTATTGATGTATGCATGTAATAATATGTATGTAAATTATTTGAGCAGTTGTATAAAAACTCTTGTAAAATATTTTGGTATGTAATTAAATGTAAATTATTGTAAATGTAAATTTGGGATTTCATTTATCTGAATAGTTTTGTAATATTAATTTTGAGTCTTGTAATCAATGAAATGTTTCTTTTATGAGGAGATTGATTTGATTATTGAGATTTGAATTATGAGTTCAAATGAAGTTATTGAAGTTGCATTTGAGAAAACATATTAGGAGTGTGTTCTTTGCAGGTTTTGAAGAACTGTTTTCTCAAAATACAACCGGCACTTTGCCGAAATTTTGAAAAAATTTTATAACACCAGATTTTAATCGATGATTTAAATTTCATGAAAATTGTTTTAAAATCCCTTGTAGTATATTTAATGGATTATCGGTAGGCGAAGTACGGTAATTCATTAGGTGTACTACGGGATCATGTTACATCTTACAGGGGAGTATGGTGTGACAATGAGATAACTTGAGTTAGATGTGGAATTATGTGTGTTGGATGGCATGGATAGCATGAAATGGACACTTGAAAATTAGGGTTTGTGAAAAAAAATTAGAGTTTTGCTTATGTAATAGTATGTTAACATTGTAATGGTCAATTATTGACCATTTGAATGTGTGTGAGGAGGAATTGAAGTGAGTAAGGATGTTGGAGCTGAGCTTAGGCATGCTGCCCTTGGTGACCTGCAGGACTGATTGTGAGTCCAGCAGGTTTGGGCAGCCATAAATGGAGTTGTATAGGTTCAATTTGTGCAAGGCCAATTGGACAAGAAACTAGACACATAATGGCACAACTTTTATGAAGAAACCCTGCCCAGAAAACCAAAACAAGTTGATCTAAAAATTGCCCTAATCCGGGTGACTTGCATTCTGCCTGGGCAAAATGATCAAATGAACAGTATTTATTCATTTGGTCATAACTCAGTGTAGAAGGGTCCAATTGACCTGAAATTTTACCAGAAGCTGAGACATAGATCTACAACTTTCATGAAGAACACAAATCCAAATTCTGACCATAACCTAGTCAAATTGCCAACCAAACTTAAATCACCAAATCTGGCAGAACCAAATTGCCTAGAAAATCTGGGTACAGGTCAATCCGGCCAGTTATGGTAAAATGACCATAACTTGAGCTACAAAACTCCAAATGGAGTGATTCAAAAAACGAAATGTAACTAGACACAATAAGGAGCAACTTTCATAAAGACAATTTTGTCAAATTCCTACTGTACAAATGACCAATGTAACCGTAAACTTAGTGCTTGAAATCTGAAAATTGTAAAGTAACCAACACTAAGCTTTGAAATGGTATTGGCAACCAATACCAACAATTTTAGAATGCAAAATGTGGTATCTTGGTGAACTTAGGTTCAATAAATTTATTATGTATTAAAAAGTCAATAATTTGAGTGAATAGTAATGTGAATAGTAATACAAAGACACAAAGTGTAAGAACTAAATTAGTAGAGGAAATTAAGGCATGAAATTTGGAATCCATGAAATATTCATGGATTACTTGGAATAGGTAATTGAGATTTATACTCCCAACACTAGTGGAATTCATAATGTATTAGCAATACAACTTGAAGTATAAAATGTACTTGACATGAATAAATTGTTGAATGTATAAATGAGATAAAAGTGTCATTTGGGATTTAGGTTCCCATCAAGATAGAAAGGAAAGATGATGAATGTAAATGGTACGTGAAACCAAATGAATGTGAATTGAAATTAGTATGAATATTATAATGAATGTATAAATTATAGAATTTGTCCTGAAATAATGAAATCATAAAACACAATATATTAATATTTAATGATATTATATGCCCTTGTATTGCCTAGACACGTGTTTCAGATCGGATAGATTGGCATGCCAATAGGGTATTGTTTTAGCAGTACTGCGAAAGGTTTTATGCCCACACTCATAGCTTTTTGCTCGCACTCATGGCTTTATGCCCGCACTCATGGCTTTTATGCCCGATTATGTGTTATCATGGCTTTTTAGCTATACTGATTGCATACATGGTTAACGTTCTGCGTCCTATGGTATGACGGCCCGAGGTATCGTGGTGTCCAGTGCCAATGACCCGTTATCCAGCTTAGTCAATCTGTCATAGGTTACCTGGGCAGAAAAATTTATTGAAATAAGTTAAAAATATTAGGAACTAAATAAATCAGTGAGAAAAATCCGAAAGGTATTAAACTAATATTAAGAATTTAATTTTTACGAAATGATCCACAACACATAAAAAATATTAAGAGAGTAAATGAAAGACTAGCAAAATAAGCATAACGTAAGTAATTATTAGAAATGCATCCTCCATAATAATATAAACATAAACTAAATATTTAGATTTATTTGTACATTATATAAATGATTATTGTAAACTTATGATAGAAGAGATTCTAGAGAGCAATATAAATGACGAAAAATATACTATATGACAAATTTCATATGAACCCAGTAAAATTCTTGAGTACAGAAAATATGCTCCAATTATTTTTTTATTTGTATATATTATTTCTTGTTATATTATTACATCACTAAGCAGCAATGCTTAGCGCTATGGAATTGCTTCCTTCGCGCAGGTACTGAAGCCAGAACCCAATGGACGTTTGACTGGGAATTTTGGGAGTCCATCTGCAGAGCATAAAAGGTTGTCACCTCCTTAGCAATGCATGTAGATAGGGCCCATATAGATCATATTATGTATTTTGTACATTATAATTAGTTATTATTTATAATGTAAACTATGAGTTGTATGTTGAAATATAGATCATGGAACTGTAATTAATTTGCAGATCATGTAAATTATGAATTCATGTAATCAGTCTGTAAATCATGTAAATTAATGAAACTTGAGGATTTATATATATAAATTGTGCATGAATGGAAATGCATGGAAATGAATATGAAATTGAGATATATAAATGAGATGTGAATTATGAGATGGTTATGAGAATAATTGATGGGATTTTTATTGTAAAATATTATTGAAAATTTCAAGCAGGTGAATAGTGGAGTACGCCAACTGATAATAAAATAAGGGAAACTCTACTGGTTTCTCCGTCTAAAAATAATAAGTATTAAATTAAACGAATTCAAAATTTCTGAAATAATAAAGTAAGATAAGATAGGGTGCTCTGGCACCGAATGTAGCACACCTCACTCGGTTACATTGTAGCCGGGTGAGGGGTGTTACAATGCCGAACTCCTTTCAAACCTTAAATGCAAAAAATTGGGTGATTTTCAGTATTACAAAAACACCTTTCTTACTAGGGTAATGCTTAGAGAAGATTCTAATCAGCCCTTTTGGAAAGAAAAATTCCTTGCTGGACTTCCAACCCTTTTAGGAGAAAACGTTAGGAATAAAATCAAGGAAGCATTTGAAAATCAAATCCGGTATGATAAATTAACCTATGGTGAACTAGTCAGTCTCACTCAAAAGGAAGGTTTAAAGATTTGTCAGGATTTGAAATTACAAAAACATCTGAAATGGGAAATGAGAAAAACTCGCCAAGAGTTAGGATCTTTCTACAAACAATTTGAAATAGGAACCAAGAATCCAACTCCAGATTGTGGAGGAAGTTGTAGCAGAAAACCTTACAAAAAATCATCCCAAAAATATAAAAACTCTCTAAAAATTAGAAAAAGATTCCTATTACAAAAAACCATCGAAAAAGACTAGTAAAACTAGTCCTCAATCCAAAACAAAGTTCAAAAATTTAACTTGCTACAAATGTGGTAACAAAGGCCACACTGCAAATTTTTGCAAGCTAAATAAAAAACTTCATGAGTTGCAATTAGAAGAAAAGTTTATTAATAAGATAACTGCTCTTTTAATTGAAACCGAAGGTGAGTCCAGTAATTCTGAACCCACAGAAAATGAAGGACTACAAATTGATGAATTAATCACAAGTTCATCATCCAGTTCTGATTCTAAACTATTTACAAAACCCAAATTGAAAATCAATGTTCTTTTAAAATATTAGAACTTACTCTTAGAAATCCTTACACAAGTTGAAAATTCTCAACTACAAAAGGAATTTTTAGGAAAAATTTTAAAAACCTTTGAAGAACAACCAATACAAAAACCTTATATCCTGCCCTCTATTGCAAAAAACACATATGACCTTACGACCATATTGGGTAGAAAAAAGACTTCAAAACAATCAACTGTTTCAATCCAAAGCCTCCAGGAAGAAATAAAAACTGTTAAGATTGAGCTTAATGAGCTTAAAGAAAAACAGGCACAGGACTCAGAAACAATTCAAAAATTACTTTCAAAACAAATCAATGAAGAACTCGAAGAAGAAGATGAAGAAAATACTTTAGATATTCAAAATCTTGAAAAACCTACAAAACATTTTCTCTTCATTCTTAATGAGATTTCTTCTAGAAAAGATTTGATTAGAATTTCGATAGTTTTTTCAAAAGGTTTCAAGATTGATACAATTGCCTTATTTGATACAGGTGCAGATTTAAAATTGTACTAAAAAAGACATTATTCTAGAAAAATTCCAAGAAAAAACTACTGAAAAACTTTCAGGTGCAAATAATTCCAAAATCAAGATTAATTATAAAACAGAGGCTTCAATAGCTAATTCAAATCTTCTTCTAAAAACTTAATTTGTTTTAATAAAAAATATCAGTCATAGTGTTATTTTAGGGGCGCCATTCATCAATTTGATTACTCCCTAATGAGTCAACTATGATAGTATTTCTTTTAAAAAAAGAATCAAAATCTTGTTTTTCCTTTTGTTGAAAAACCCAAAATAAAGAATTTGAATATCAAAAAGGCTTATTCCATTTTTGATAATCAAATAAATGTTTTGGAACAGGAAACAAGACAGTATTTACAAAAAGAGATTTCTTTAAACGAGCTTGTTTTCAAAAATCAATTTTTTGATTACTGTTTATTACAAACTAACCCTTGTGAGTTTTTGCAGATGGTAGAATCATCTAATAGTGGTGATTTAGTCCACTTTGGACCGATAGTCCTCTCCAAAACTCATGCTCAAAAATTCAGAATTAATGTAGCCAGAACTGCATATGTTCCCACAGAAAGGCACCAATGTTTATTAGACAATTTTTGGACTTTAATACAAAACAAACGGCTGGGAGTAACAGCTCTCAATGCACTTTGTATTGAGTTTGAGGAAGCTAATAAATATATGGCTGACCTCCTTAGCAGAATTCAATATCATGAGGATCATATCATGATAGCTCAATTATTCATTGATTTTTTGCAAAATTAAATTTTATACAAAACCATTACATCCAGAATTAGTCCATCAGATCCATCCACTTCTAACCAAAATCATCACCTTGAATTACAAAAACAGGAATTCGAAGGCCTAGAATCCCCACTGGATTCTAGTGTAAAAATTCAAAAGTGAAGGATTGAAGGCCTAGGATCCCCACTGGATTCTAGTGTAAAATTATCATTAGCCCCACTGGTCAATGTGAAAAATTATCACCACAGTGAAGTCCTTTTTGCTTCACTTGGTGCCAATAGGTCTTTAGAATATTTCCAAACCTGTTGTCTTTCAAAGAAATTCAGGCAACAAGTTCTCAATGGTCTTCCTCAAGAGATCCGCGAGTAGATATTACAAAACATCATCCAGTCCAGAACCAAAGAACAGCTGGATGTTCCCCAAAAAGGTCTCAATTTTACAAAAAGCAATCAGCAAGGTCACAATGGATGGTCATGGGAATGGGAGTACCATTCAAACCCCATTTTCATTGCACTCAGGAACATTCTAACCGATATCCTCTATGCTATCCAGATTGTGAACACAGCTTAGATTTCAGCACCCCCTACTTCAAAACAAGTCAGATGTCTAGAACTCGATATCTAGATGCCAGAGAACTATTCAAATGGGGTATGTTAGCCAGAGTCTAAGTCATAAGATCTGATTGAAAATGACAAGGTTTTTGGGAAATAGAGTCCTTCAAGAAGTCAGAAGACTATTATTATGCCAAAAACCAGTCAACATATAAATCATTTCAATACATCCAGAAGTATAAGCAAATGGAGAGCTGCAACAAGCAATCCATTACTTCTACCTGGATACAAAACTTCCTCCTTTCTATAATCTTCCGGATTGGCTATGCAATCACAAAGATCACTTTGTCCAACTCAATAAATGGTGAGCAAAGATAGTGTGACACCCCTTACCCGACTACAGTGTAGCCGAGCAAGTTATGCCACTTAGTGTGCCGGAACACTCTATTTTATCTTATTTCATTTTTATCATAGTTTTGAAAATAACTTGTGAAATATAATTCATTTATTGAAATTGTAATTTATTTGAGGTTCCGAAAATTTTATAGAAAATTCGGCAGAGTACCGGCTAAAAATGGAGAAAACAGTTCTTCGGAACCTGTGAAAAACACTTCCTATGATCATATTCAATCATCTCAAACTCCAATATCAAAATCTCAATATTTTTCAGCATTCATTTCTCAATCATTCATCTCATGTGATAATCAAGTACAATTCACATTTTGTATCACATCAATTTACAGCAATTTCTTAACAATTCCTCTATTTGTCATTCATTCATTTCATATCATCATTAGACTCAAATCAAAAATAAATTCTCACATGTGATTTATAATCACAAATTACAAGTACTTACATTAATACAAAATTATATTACATTTGTTTCAAATACATATGATAAAATAAGAGTTTAATTACCGAATTTACAAAAAAATCTCAAAATACAAAATGGGACCTAGTGTCCTACCAATGCAATCAGAGTCGTGAGGTGACACGGACGCTATGTAGAACCGTGAATGGCCTTACCCAATCTGCGTCTCAGGGCCCTCTGTCCAAATCTTGATACCTACGTGTTGCAAAGCGACGCTAAGCATAAAGCTTAGTGGTGCCAATAATACAAGAAAATATAATATGCAAATAAAAATAATAATTTCCTTGCTATTGTGTTCATAAGAATTGACTAATTACTAACTTATTGTTTAGTCGAGGCTAATCATGTTTTATGATATTAACTTCTTCATGCATTTCATTAATTATTTTCTTCATGATCTTGAGCTTCTTTGTATTTTTGTAATCATTCCTAATACTTAATTTTCGTATTTTCTTTAATAATCAGTGCAACCACAGTTATACTTTTCCATGCCCAAGTAACCTATCTTTGGGCGATCGGATCGATAACGGGTCGTTAGCTGGACACCATGATGCCTCGGGCCGTCATACCATGGGACGCAGAACGTCTACCACGTATGCAGTCAGTATGGCTAAAAAGCCATGATATCACATAATCGGGCATAAAAAGCCATGAATACAGGCATAAAAGCCATGAATACGGGCATAAAGCCTTTCGCGGTACTGCTAAAACAATACCCTATTGGCATGCCAAACTATCCAAACCAATCTTGTTAGGTATACTAGGGCATTTGATACTTTAAAATTCTTCAATCTTTGAATTTTAAATTTTGGTGTCACTATTCATTTCATTGGTCAACAAGAAAGTTGACTTTTGCATAGAAAGTAGGTACATTGACTTTGGCACTTCAAACATACCACATTTTTCATTTAAAACTTGTTGGAAGTGATCACCATTACCATTTCTAAGCTTAAACCAAGGGAAACAAAATTTTCAGTTTTTGAAGCTTAACTTTACTGTTCCATTAAGAACTGTTACAGTGGGAATTTGAGGAAATGGTAAACATGAAAGTTGTTCCTTATTTTGTCTAGTTGAATTTATTTTTTTGAATCACTCCATTTGGAGTTTTGTAGCTCAAGTTATGGCCAAAATAAGTTTACTGTTCACGTGTCTTATTCTGCTGAAATTTTGGGTTTTGGCAGATTTTGGTCCAACTTTGGTCAGTAATTTGACCAAGTTAAGTTCATAATTTGGTCTAACTTTCTTCATATGAAATGTTCTACCATGCCTTAGGTTTCCATCGGTTCAAGAATCGCCTAAATCCGAGTTTTCTAGAGAGAGTTATAGCCATCCAAACATTACTGTTCAAATGTAAATCTGCAGAGTTGCAGGTTTGATAACTCAACTTTGTTCAATAATTTGAATGGGTTAATGGCATAATTTGGGGTGATGTTCTTCATGAAAGTTGTTTGTATATATCATATCTTGTTGCTGTAAAAATTTCAGGTCAATTTGACCATTCTACAGTGAGTTATGGCCAAATGAACACTGTTCATTTGGTCATTCTGCAGGGGCTGTTTGCAGGGTGTCCGGAATGGGGCCAACTTTTGGTCCTCTTGCTTTGGTCTTTTGGGCATGGTTTCATCCGCAAAAATGTGCCATTATAAGCCTAGTTTCATGTCCAATTGACCAAACACCAATTGGACCAACACAGCCAAGGATATGGCAGTCCAAGTGGACTGAAATTTCAGTCACTCTGCTGCTGTCCTTAGGCAGCCTACACATTCACTTTGCCATGCTATATTTCAGTCCAAATTGTGGTCAACTTACCTAAAATGATCACTAATTGACCCTTATAATGTTCTTTCACAATTTCATAAGCTAAATCCAAGTTTCACACCTCAAAACCCTAATTTCCATTATAACTTTTCACAACTACCTTAATTAATCACTTTCATTCCTTACATATATATATATATATATATATATATATATATATATATATATATATATATATATTTTAAACATACTCTCTAGTTCACTCTAAGTCCATCAAGACACTCAATCATGTTCCTTCTTTAGGGCTGCCAAAAATCATGGTGGACATACACATAACTTTTATTCATTTAAGTTACAAATTCATACTTGTTTCAAGTCTCTAGCATGGGATTAAAGAGTTTTAAGTATATATGTGCACTAACCTCTTGTAGGGCAGAATTTTCCCAAGTTAATCTTCACTTTCTTTCCCTTTCTAGGCTGCCAAACACTTCCCAAGAGGTAGAGACAAGTTTTTAGTGAAGGGACTTAGGGTTTTGGGGTGAGGAAAGCATGGAAATTGAAGCTTTAGAAAGTTTGTTAATGGAGGAGTGAGGGAGGAGGTGAAAAACATTTTTGAAGGAGAAGAAGGGCTGCTGTTTGCTTTTTAATTCTTTGGTCTCTTTTGACTCTTTTTATTATTTAATTTGATGGTTACTTAATTGTGATTGGTGGACAATTTTAAATGACCTCATAATATGTCATAATTGGCATTTTATTGTATTTTCTTTTCTTTTCTCTTCTACTAACTTCAAATTAATTTTTCATCAACATTAATTCATATTTTATGTCATAATAATTATTTACTCAACTGGACAAGTTGGCCAAAAATCGTCTCTGAAGGCGAAATGACCAAAATTCCCTCCGTTTGGCTTAACGGGTTAAAATTGTCTGTACCGATTGAAAAATTTTTCTAAATATTTTCTTGGCATTCTAATGCCATAGGAACCTCAATGACCCTTCTCTGGAGTCCCAAAAATTATTTTATAAATTTTTTTCCCGGGTCTAGGGCTCCTCGTTGTGAGAACCGCAACTTACCTCTGGTTACCCATCGCTTGGGCACCGGCTCATTTGACTTAGTTGCATTTTATTTCTAAAATTTTTACTAAATTTTTCTTATTAATATTTGAGTTAATTATGGTTCCTCGCTTTAGTTTAAATATTTTTCCGGACGTTCTAGCTGTCCGGACCGACACCGGTCACCGGAACAGTAGACTGTACGGAGTTGCTACGGGGAGGGTGTTACAACTCTTCCCCTCTTATTTAAATTTCGTCCTCGAAATTTACCTGACTTAAGTAATCGAGGAGTTGCTACCTCCTTGTCTCTTCACTTCCTTGTATCGCCTCATCAGTGTCTGGGTTTGGCTCTTCCTGAGCTTCCATAGCATATACTTGTGGTGCCACCCTGACTTCGGGCTTTTCAACGGTCTCAGAAACAATCTTCTGTGAAATGTCAGCCGTTTCTGCTCTACCCGATCTTTTACCCCTTTGAACTACAGGGGAAGGTCTATCAACTTGTACCGGAGCTATTGAACCACTCCTCTGAGGGCAATCTCTTATGAAATGATCCGTAGCCCCACACTTGAAACACTCTCCAGTTAACAGTCGACACTCCCCTCTGTGTCTTCTACCACAATGCATACATTCAGGCACTGGGGTTGATCCCCTTATTATTGTGCCCGGGGAACTAACTATAGATATTCCAATATGGCCTCTGTGGCCCTGTGTCTGATCTTATGAACTAGGACCTTTAAACTTCTTACTATCAGTTGGTATATTTGACTGTCCTGGTCCAAATTCCCTCTTACGCTGCCTATCTTTCCTATTTTGTTCATTTATTCTCACTTTCTCCACTTTTAATGCAGCTTCCACTAACTTGGTGAAGTCTGTGATCCCCAAGGCAGTGATCATGATCTTTATATTATCATTTAATCCTTCTTCAAATCTCTTACACCTTTCAGCTTCACTAGGGACTATCTCCCTTCCATAGCGTCTCAATCGGACAAATTCCTTCTCATACTCAGCCACTGACAACTGTCTCTGCCTCAGATTAATAAACTCTCTTCTTCTCTCTTCTAGGTATACAGTACCCACATATTTCTTCTTGAATTCGGAGAGAAAGAAGTCCCAAGTTATAGCTTCTGGCTGCACTTCACTGGACACCGTGTCCCACCATTCGTAGGCATCATCTTGCAACAAAGATATGGCAGCTTCCAGGTTTTGCTCTGGAGTGCAGTGGAGTTGTTTTAAAACTCTGCCTGTTCTGTTCAACCAATTCTCAACTGCAACAGAATCATCTTCTCTCTTGCCAAAGAAATCCACTGCTCCAAATTTTCTTAGTCTTTCCAGGTGTGATTTCTGCTGTGGAGCTGGTGGTGGTGGTGGTGCTGGCATTACCCCCGCCATTTGTCTGAAGAAATCGGCCATTTGCTGGAACATGGCCTGTGGAGGCTGAGCAGGCTCTGCTTGAGCTGGCGGAGTAGGTTCTCCCCTACCCCCAGTCTCAGCTGCTGCAGGTGGAGCATGACTCTCCACTTCCTCCTCGACTGCTCTCTGAGATGAAGGGTCCATATCCTATTCAAAATAAAAAAAAAAGACAAACAGATCTGCATTAGTGTCACCTCGACTCTTGCAAATGCAATGCATGGTATGCACACTATCTCATTCTATTTATCTATGCCTAGGAACGCCTAAACCGCGCTCTGATACCAATAAATGTGACACCCCTTACCCGACTACAGTGTAGCCGAGCAAGTTATGCCACTCAGTGTGCCGAAGCACTCTATTTTATCTTAATTCATTTTTATCATAGTTTTGAAAATAACTTGTGAAATATAATTCATTTATTGAAATTGTAATTTATTTGAGGTTCCGAAAATTTTATAGAAAATCCGGCAGAGTACCGGCTAAAAATGGAGAAAACAGTTCTTCGGAACCTGTGAAAAACACTTCCTATGATCATATTCAATCATCTCAAACTCCAATATCAAAATCTCAATATTTTTCAGCATTCATTTCTCAATCATTCATCTCATGTGATAATCAAGTACAATTCACATTTTGTATCACATCAATTTACAGCAATTTCTTAACAATTCCTCTATTTGTCATTCATTCATTTCACATCATCATTAGACTCAAATCATAAATAAATTCTCACATGTGATTTATAATCACAAATTACAAGTACTTACATTAATATAAAATTATATTACATTTGTTTCAAATACATATGATAAAATAAGAGTTTAATTACCAAATTTACAAAAAAATCTCAAAATACAAAATGGGACCTAGTGTCCTACCAATGCACTGTAGTCTGTGAGGTGACACGGACGCTATGTAGAACTGTGAATGGCCTTACCCAATCTGTCGTCTACCGGGCCCTCTGTCCAAATCTTCAGTACCTACGCGTTGCAAAAGCGACGCGCTAAGCATAAAGCTTAGTGGTGCCAATAATACAAGAAAATATAATATGCAAATAAAAATAATAATTTCCTTGCTATTGTGTTCATAAGAATTGACTAATTACTAACTTATTGTTTAGTCGAGGCTAATCATGTTTTATGATATTAACTTCTTCATGCATTTCACTAATTATTTTCTTCATGATCTTGAGCTTCTTTGTATTTTTGTAATCATTCCTGATACTTAATTTTCGTATTTTCTTTAATAATCAGTGCAACCACAGTTATACTTTTCCATGCCCAAGTAACCTATCTTTGGGCGGATGGATAACGGGTCGTTGGCGCTGGACACCGCGGTGCCTCGGGCCATCATACCATGGGACGCAGAACGTCTACCACGTATGCAGTCAGTATGGCTAAAAAGCCATGATATCACATAATCGGGCATAAAAGCCATGAATACAGGCATAAAAGCCATGAATACGGGCATAAAGCCTTTCGCAGTACTGCTAAAACAATACCCTATTGGCATGCTAAACTATCCAAACCAATCTTGTTAGGTATACTAGGGCATTTGATACTTTAAAATTCTTCAATCTTTGAATTTTAAATTTTGGTGTCACTACTCATTTCATTGGTCAACAAGAAAGTTGACTTTTGCATAGAAAGTAGGTACATTGACTTTGGCACTTCAAACATACCACATTTTTCATTTAAAACTTGTTGGAAGTGATCACCATTACCATTTCTAGGCTTAAACCAAGGGAAACAAAATTTTCAGTTTTTGAAGCTTAACTTTACTGTTCCATTAAGAACTGTTACAGTGGGAATTTGAGGAAATGGTAAACATGAAAGTTTTTCCTTATTTTGTCTAGTTGAATTTATTTTTTTGAATCACTCCATTTGGAGTTTTGTAGCTCAAGTTATGGCCAAAATAAGTTTACTATTCATGTGTACTGTTCCTGCTGAAATTTTGGGTTTTGGCAGATTTTGGTCCAACTTTGGTCAGTAATTTGACCAAGTTAAGTTCATAATTTGGTCTAACTTTCTTCATATGAAATGTTCTACCATGCCTTAGGTTTCCATCGGTTCAAGAATCTCCTAAATCCGAGTTTTCTAGAGAGAGTTATAGCCATCCAAACATTACTGTTCAAATGTAAATCTGCAGAGTTGCAGGTTTGATAACTCAACTTTGTTCAATACTTTGAATGGGTTAATGGCATAATTTGGGGTGATGTTCTTCATGAAAGTTGTTTGTCTATATCATATCTTGTTGTTGTAAAAATTTCAGGTCAATTTGACCATTCTACAGTGAGTTATGGCCAAATGAACAGTTACTATTCATTTGGTCATTCTGCAGGGGCTGTTTGCAGGGTGTCCGGAATGGGGCCAACTTTTGGTCCTCTTGCTTTGGTCTTTTGGGCATGGTTTCTTCAGAAAAAATGTGCCATTATAAGCCTAGTTTCATGTCCAATTGACCAAACACCAATTGGACCAACACAGCCAAAGATATGGCAGTCCAAGTGGACTGAAATTTCAGTCACTCTGCTGCTGTCCTTAGGCAACCTACACATTCACTTTGCCATGCTATATTTCAGTCCAAATTGTGGTCAACTTACCTAAAATGGTCACTAATTGACCCTTATAATGTTCTTTCACAATTTCATAAGCTAAATCCAAGTTTCACACCTCAAAACCCTAATTTCCATTATAACTTTTCACAACTACCTTAATTAATCACTTTCATTCCTTACATATATATATATATATATATATATATATATATATATATATATATATATATATATATATATATATATATATATTTAACATACTCTCTAGTTCACTCTAAGTCCATTAAGACACTCAATCATGTTCCTTCTTTAGGGCTGCCAAAAATCATGGTGGACATGCACATAACTTTTATTCATTTAAGTTACAAATTCATACTTGTTTCAAGTATCTAGCATGGGATTAAAGAGTTTTAAGTATATATGTGCACTAACCTCTTGTAGGGCAGAATTTTCCCAAGTTAATCTTCACTTTCTTTCCCTTTCTAGGCTACCAAACACTTCCCAAGAGGTAGAGACAAGTTTTTAGTGAAGGGACTTAGGGTTTTGGGGTGAGGAAAGCATGGAAATTGAAGCTTTAGAAAGTTTGTTAATGGAGGAGTGAGGGAGGAGGTGAAAAACGTTTTTGAAGGAGAAGAAGGGCTGCTGTTTGCTTTTTAATTCTTTGGTCTCTTTTGACTCTTTTTATTATTTAATTTGATGGTTACTTAAATGTGATTGGTGGACAATTTTAAATGACCTCATAATATGTCATAATTGGCATTTTATTGTATTTTCTTTTCTTTTCTCTTCTACTAACTTCAAATTAATTTTTCATCAACATTAATTCATATTTTATTTCATAATAATTATTTACTCAACTGGACAAGTCGGCCAAAAATCGTCTCTGAAGGCGAAATGACCAAAATGCCCTCCGTTTGGCTTAACGGGTTAAAATTGTCTGTACCGATTGAAAAATTTTTCTAAATATTTTCTTGGCATTCTAATGCCATAGGAACCTCAATGACCCTTCTCTGGAGTCCCAAAAATTATTTTATAAATTTTTGCCCCGGGTCTAGGGCTCCTCGTTGCGAGAACCGCAACTTACCTCTGGTTAGCCATCGCTTGGGCACTGGCTCATTTGACTTAGTTGCATTTTATTTCTAAAATTTTTACTAAATTTTTCTTATTAATATTTGAGTTAATTATGGTTCCTCGCTTTAGTTTAAATATTTTTTCGGACGTTCTAGCTGTCCGGACCGACACCGGTCACCGAAACAGTAGACTGTACGGAGTTGCTACGGGGAGGGTGTTACAGATAGTCGTCGATGACTGGCAAAAATACTGATATCCTGTCACACCTTACCCCTCTGTAAGGCATAACATGATCCTGTAGAATACGTAATGAACTACCGAACTTCACCTACCAATAACTCATTAAGTATCCTACAAGGAATTTTAAAACAATTTTCTTACTTTTATAAGTGGTGAGCATTTCTAAATAGATATTAAAATCATTTATTCAAAGTTTTAAAATTAGTAAAATTTTAATCCCATTTTATTTTTTCGCAAATTTTATAAAAATTTCGGCAGAGTGCCGTCTGTTTTTTGAGAAAACAGTTCTTCAAATTCCTGTAAAAAGCACTTCCAATAATTTGTCTCAATAACTTCTTCAAATTCACAATCATCCCAATCAATTTCAACATCATTTGTCAACTTCCAAAAATTCAAATCCACAATTTTCAATTCAAATATCATCCAAAATATTACTAATTACTTTCATTCAAATTAAAATAAAATATTTCCATTCATATGTAATTAAATGTAAAACAACTTATATACATCATACTGAAAATTTACATTAGGAAAAATCCAAACTAAAATTTATTAAAAACTTTATATAAACTGCTCAAGACCAGTTTTACATGTCCATACCTTTATATACATTACATACATCAAAATAAATTTTTACAGTCAGGTTATAAAATATACCTGATAACTTCAAAGCAGGTAGCTCCTCAATCCTCAGCAGCTCAATCTGCTGCTCCTCTAATCTCTATATCTGCGATAGCAATAACAGCCGTCACTGAGTACTAGGACTCAGTGGTGCACAACATACTAAAATAAACTTTATGCGGAATTTAAATCACATTTATTCAAAATTTAAATTGAACATGAGCAATACATTCAAAACATGACTTATGATATTTTAATCCAAACAATTTCATTTTAAAAGTCTCAAAACACATTTCATAAAAATACACAGTTATTTCATACCATTCGAAACAAATATAATCTCAATAGCCAGAGGGTAAGGAGAAGTCACATCACAAGGCTAGCTAGTTCAAATTTATGGGAACCTATTCTTTTTCTTCTTCTACTGGCACACACCTCAACATTTCAGCCAGAGAAGGAATCAAAATTCGAAACTGATTACCCCCACTAGTCATGCTAGTGAGGTGTTCAAATATATGGTCATGACACTGTGGTTTCAAAACTTATCTTAACAATTTACTAAACATTTATTGCCATTTCAAATATACACAAATAAACTTTCAATAATTCAAAGCAAAAGCATAATACACATTTCATGCACTTTGTAAATGAATTTTAAAGCGTATTGATGTTGTGCACAAACCTTAAGCTAGTTGCCTTTTGGCCTTGACTCTATCCCTCGGGTTCTTTCCCGGTGTTCTTTTCCACTGAAACACACAGTTTCACAGTGTTTCAGTATCATAACTCATCATTAATCCAAAAATAAATTCAATTTCACTTGTACCTAGCTTTAATATGCTAAACTTAACATTCTTTAAATTTTGTATTTCGGGGTTACTATTTACGATACTATTCAAGTCAATTTGTTGACTTTCTAAGGCTTAATAGGTATGAGAATTCCAACTTCACCCACATACCACATTTTGGTTACTAAATTTGTTGGTTTTGGTTGTTTACTCAAATTCTAAGTCTTTTAGGCAAAATTGTAAATTTTCAGTTTTTGGTGTCTTATGTTGCTGTAACACCCCTATTTACTTAGCCTGGTAAATTTCACTGTTCTATTGATCGGTGTCGGTCCAGACAAGTATGGGGATTAAAACCACACTTAAGACAACTAGATAAGCCATAAATACAAATAATTAGTAATTGTCAATTAGTTAAGTATAAATAAGAAAAACAGAACATAAGAAGTTAAACGAGCAGAGAGTCATAGCGATGGGTGACCTTTTCGGGAAGGGTTGCAAAGTCAATGTAAACTCAAATTTTGAACCGTAAAATGTGACACTGTGGTCCTTGGGACCATTACGAATCCAGTGGAAAAGAGAAAATCACAAAAAAGAATTGTTAAGTCAGTCAAATAATTAGGTCAGGGAGCCAGAAGAAATATTGAATTATTTGCAATCGGGTCGAACCGGCGAGGGGCAATTTAGCCAATTAACCCCGAGAGCTGACTCCTGACCTAACTATCAAATAAAATCAGAGAAAAGAAAAATTTAGGAATTAGGAATTAAATTAAAGAATTAATGGAAAAATAAATAAAAAAAAAGAAAATGAAAAAGTGAAAAGAGATGACATCATGTATGACATCATGCATGATGCCATAAATATTATAATTAAAAATTTATTTACTTTAATTTGCGGTCTTCCTAATACACATAAAAGAAAAGAAAAAAAAATTCATTCTTCTTCTTCAAAGTTAAAAAACGTCCATCTCTCCCTACCTCTCTCTTTCTCCATTGTTCCGCCATTAACATGCTTTTAAAGCTTGAAAAACTTAGTTTTGCCCCATAAGTTTAACCCTAAACCTTAAGAAAACTTGCTATCTCAACTAGAAAAGAAGCTTGATGAAGAAAGAAAAAAGAAAGGAAGATATTTGAAGGGAAAGAAAATTCTGCATAAGGTTAGTAATTCAAACTTTAATTTTTTTTTTTGTTTAATTATTGTGTTTATAGTTGCATTAACCTAGAAATATGATTAAAATGAAATGAAAACAAGTATTGGAGGACTAGATGGAAATTCTGGCAGCTAGGGTTTGTGATGGAAATGAATGTGTTTTGATTGAATTAAATATGTTAGGAAGCTTAATTGAGTTGATGAATGATGTTGGTATGCTTTGAATCAAGTAAATGTAACAAAAATGTGAATTAGGGTTTGGACCTAGGGTTTTGCAAGCCAAAAATTGGAAAAATAGTCAAATTGTGTGTTTGACCTTGTTTGAGGTGAGAAATGGTCATTTGTGACCAATTGAGATGTGTTGGAAGTGTTGGAAGTGAGAGTGAATTCGGATTGAAAATGGCCATGCTGCAGGCAGCAGGACCAAGGTCCCTTTGAGGGACCAAAACTGAAAATTTACAAGTCCAATTAGTATGAGACTAATTGGGAATGAAAATAGACACAAAATGACACAATTTTCATTTAGGAATCATGCCCAAAAAGTGACCAAAACCTAGTGAACAAATTGACCAAATCCGAATTTTTGCAGTCTGACCTGTACAAAAATGACCAAATGAATAGTGTTTGTTCATTTGGCCATAACTTGGGCTAGGCAGGTCTAAATGACCTGAAATTTTACCAGTGGACATTTGAGATATATAACAACAACTTTCATGAAGAACACCAATCCAAATTATGCCCCTAACCAAGTCATTTAGCCACCCAAAGTTGGTGACCTAAAACTGTCAGAACCAGAATTTTCCCAAAAATCTGGGTTAAGTCCAATCCGGCAGCCATGATTCAAATGGCTATAACTTGAGCTACAAAACTCCAATTGGAGTGATTCAAAAGGAGAATAAAGTGAAGACAATAGAGAACATTTTCTATGAAGAAAATTTTGTCAAATTCTAACAGCAAATTGACCAATGGAATAGTGCAACATAAGATACCAAAACTGAAAAATTGCAATTTTGCCTAAAAGACATAAGTTTTGAGAAAACAACTAAAACCAACAAATTTGGTGACCAAAATGTGGTATGTGGGTGAAGTTGGAATTCCTATACCTATTAAGCCTTAGAAAGTCAACAAATTGACTTGAATAGTGTAGTGAATAGTAACCCCGAAATACAAATTTTAAAGAACGTCAAGTTTTGTCACACCCTACCCCTCTGTAAGGCATAACATGATCCCGTAGTATACCTAATGAATTACCAACTCCGTCTACTGATAATCCATTAAATACACTACAAGGAATTTTAAAAACTTTTCTTACTTCTTTTACAGTGGTGAGCACTATTTTACAGTGTGAAAGACTTTTGGTGAATAGTGAAACAACTAACTCATTTGATTTATTTGGAATATCTATAAAAATTTTGGCAAGGTGCCATTTGTATTTTCGACAAAGCAGTAAAGCACTTCAATATATTTTCAAATCTCAACTCCAACATTTTTATCAACACAACACATTTCTCAAGTCAAATCCACAGTGATTTTCAAAGACTAAGATACAAAGATATAACACAATTTTTACAAGCCAAATAACTCATAATTATTTTACAAAAACCAAGAACAAAATATACATACGGTGAATATACATTAAATGCCACATATGGTATACTCACAATACCCAAAATCTCTCGCGGCGATACTAGCGACCTAACTTTCTTGCCCTGTGCTCTAATACAAATTTTAAATCACAATTCATAAATCATATCAATAGTGGATACTTAAAACCATAGTTAAATTCAAGACAATAAATGTCCACAAGAATTTGAACTCCATTTGTTAATATCACAATAATTTTCAATAAGTCAGATCATGGTTGAATTCAATAGACAGTATATGTCAATAAGAGTTTAAATCAATTTCACAATCTCACAATACATAATAACACAATTCGATCAAATAACTGAAGAATACAGTGTTGCCAATCTATAACACAATTTAGGCCATGACACAAGTTTTCCATATATGCCGTGTTGTACACCACGACAAGACATACTCACCCCAATAATCGAAATCAATGAGGGAGGAAGCTAGCTATCTAATGAGTACTCATCCATACTGGAGGAACATAATCATACTCACCCCAGACTAAACCCCGCACTAATAAAGGGAGGAATAATCACACTCACCCCATTAATGGAGGAGGAACATATTATCAGTGTCATGCCAATTGTGAGTCAAAACAATTCCAAACATTTTATTCAAATGATCCGTAAGAATCCAATAAATTTCCATAGTTATAATTTCATTCACAAAATGGCAACACAATTCGTAATTCACTTCAATTTCCACAAAAACCATTTACAGTGCTTTTCAATCAATAAGTGTCCACCAAACACATTTCCACAATTTAAAACAATGATATGCAAATAGTCAATATTTATTTCCATTGAAAATAATTCAAAAGAAACAGTTGTTGTGCACAAACCTCTCGATATTTGTCTCTCTCTTTGACTCATTTTTTTTTTTTTTTTTTTGAGTTTGTTAATTTAGAAACACAATTTGAAGTGTTTGATTGCTAAATTAAAATGTCTCATACTCAATTATTCACTTAATCACCTAATATACCGACCCTCGATGCGTTTTAGTAATTTAGTTTTTAGTGTCATCAATATGTACACACTCGATAGGGTTTTTTTGTTTTTTTTTTTTTACCAAGTCATTTCCTTGTTTAGTGCATTTTAATGCAACTTGCTTGATTTCGGATATGGTTTTGACCTACCCGACCGATCTAGTTCCCCCTCGGTTTTCGGGTCTCGGTCAAAACTACAAACTTGTAGATCTAGGTCTTATTGCACGCGGTGCAAAATTTCAGGTCAATCCGAGTTAAGTAGACCAAGTTATGGTCATTATACTACTGCTGGTCAAATGGCACCAATTTAGTCAATTTTAGGTCAATTTGGTCAACTCTGGTTCGGCCAGTTTTTGGACCCGAACTTGTGCAAGCTGTTTGACTTGCTTATGGTCATTTCTGGGCTTTGGTGTCTTCATAAGACTTGTAGGTATGGGTCTTAAATATTCATGGTTAAAATTTCAGGTTTATTGGACCTGTTTTGAGTGAGTTATGGCCTAAACACTAACTGCTGCCCAAATGGTCAGTTTTCAGGTTTCAATTGCATTTTATGTCACCTTGCAAGCAGAATTTTCAATTGGTCTCATACCAATTGGAGTCACACAATCCATTTATAGCCTAAAACATATACTGCCCTTAACACATTTTAAAAGCATCAATCCAATTACACATTCAACAATTGCATCTTTACTTCCCAAACCATTTTGCACTTATACCATATCATGCTCATTCAATAGTTTACATTATAGCAACCTTGGGCAGAATACCATGAGCTTATATACACCATAGATAACTCCTAATTTACAATATCCAATTCTAAACAATTTTCCATATATTATTCCTAACCAATACATACAATTTACACTACCAATTTACCTACATTATCACCATTATTTCATATACATATGATGCCATTTTTATGTATCATAATTCAACCACTTTTCATGAACTTAAACATTACCAATCTTCACCATGAGGCTGCCCAAGTAACACATATACATCAAGCTTCCATTTTAACTTTTCAAACTTACAATTCAAACTATATACATGGTAAATCATTCCTATACAATTAAACACTTAATTCAACACCTCAAAACACCATTTACATGAAGAAATAATTCATTAACCTTGATATTCCATGGCTGCCAAAAACAGTACTTCCAATAACTCATCAATTCTTCCAATTTCTTCCATAAATCAACTCCTCTCAACACTAACACAAACTTTAATGAAGCAAAATGGAAAACAAGCACTTACCTATCAATCTTCTTCAAATCTCCCCATTTTTGCTCCAAATGCTGCCCAAGATTTAAATGGTGGTTCACTTCGCCATGGATAACAATTTGAAGAATGAGATGATTTTTAGGGGAGAAATCTGTCCACAAGTTTTATAGGTGTCCCACAATTCATGGTTAGTGGAGCACTAACTTTGGATTAATGTTTAATTAATTTCCAAGTTCCATAATTTGCAAATTTGCCACCAAACTTTCACTATTTATATTTCATTTCTATTTTTCATTTTTCATGCAGTTTTCAAACTTTAATTTCATTTATTTTTCATGGAGATTTAGGTCAAAAACAAACTCGGGGTGTCAAACACCACAATGCCCCCGTTGTTTTGCATTTTTTTTGTATTTTTTTGGTTTTTTTTTTTTTTTTTGATTTCTCACTTTTCTTTGTACCAATTATTTAATTTTTCTTTGATCTTTCTAATGATATTTATACTTCAATAAGGTTCTATTTAAGTCCTAAAATGTTTTCCAGGGTCCCCCCATCCTCGGCGATCAGCGTCCACAGTGACTTCTTCTTTCGGCACCCATCATCAGTTTTTTTTCGCTTAACTTTTAACTGACATTTCTTTGCAATCATTTATTTCATTATTTTATGTCTCCTCACTCTCATTGAAGTGGTTTTCTAGCATCCTAGCCGTCCACCAACTAGGGGGTGTAATTCTTCCCCCTTAAATAAATTTCTGGCCCACTTTATTAGAATCATCTTACAATAGTCATTCCTTTCTATATGATCGTAAGACTTTTAACAATCTAATACAATGTTTACTTTGTTTGGATAACACCAATCTCCTCTTACTATTATGTTGTCTAATATTTCACTCACGTTCCTTCTTGAATGACCCTTGAGGTCATATTAGAATCATTCATCGTGCATTGGTCCTCCGCCATTCTAGTCCATAGTCTTAATATTTCTTTGTTACATATGAATCAACTGCTCAAGTCTCTACTTCATATAACTTTTTTTATCTCAAAATGTTCTATAACTTACTTTTTTTTTCTCTACTATAACCTTTCGATATTTTAACTTTTGAGTTTTAGATCCTAAGTAGGATTTTCAAACTTATTTCTAACAATTAAATTCTGTCGGCATATAAATGCTGCAAAGCAGATGCCGTTGCAACTATTCTCATCTAGGTGTACTATCGGTTAGTGCGTAGCTCTACACAATAATCTCAAGTTAGTCTTGTAATGTAACTACAAGATATAAACATCAAGAACATTGCATAGTTACTACGATACATCCCAATAGATCAAACTTTGTTATCTTTTATTCTTTTTGAATTCAACGATATTCGAATCTTATTCGATTACAATATCCATTAGCAATTTCTAACAAAAACCTCCTTGCCTTATCATCTTACTTTTCGTCCTCTTGCCTTACATTAAGTAGGCTCACTAATTAGCTTTATAATTTATGGTGTGTTAGAAAATACTTTTCACGATAAACTCTTTCAAAACTAATTTCACTTATTATCACAATCCTTATCTTAAGGGCTAATCACTAATGCGCCAAAATTTATTCCTCTGTAAGCGAAGAACATATAGTTCTAACACTAATGTAAAAATATGAAAATTCCAGGTCAAACAATACATATATATAATGATGTCAAAAGTCTCACTTCTTTTTTCGTAGATATATATACTACGTCGAAGCATCACTCCTTTTTGTTTGATTTCAGATTCACGATTCTACTTCTTGTGTACTACCCTACCTCTACCTTTGCCTCTACTAACTGATGGTGAACTCTTTGGGGTAAATGACCAGTTCTCCACAATTAAAGCATGCTCCTACGGCTTAAAGTAGATCCGACAGCACATTTGGGTTTTTTGTTTTTTTGGTCGGATCGATCGTGGTGTTTCTTCCTCAAAGATCTATCTCTTTCAATTCTTTCTAATTAGTTGTTATGTTTGAATCCACCACTTTGTAACTGATACTAGGCTTCAAGGTTTCAAACCTCTTACATCTCTCATAATGGCTTAGGCGGAGAATTGGGATGGTTTTCCACCACATAAGCATCCCCCACTAGTAAAGATCAAATCGAGCTCCCCTCTGTGCATGCAGTTCTTGAATACCCTATCCATCCTCTCTAACCATTGTTCAACTTCTAGAGGATCTTCTGTCCCCTTAAAACTGCCCCATACTTCATCAATTTGTCATATTGTCTAGCGTAAGATCTGTGGTGTACCCCGTGTGCGTATTTGGGACTTGAGTAGGCACATTACCATCCATTTGTTGGAACAATGCTCTTGAACCACGACATTATGTAGGCATGGGGCATCCCTGCACCTCCTCCTCAATAGATTGATCCCTCTTCCATAGTCAATGCGAGGATTTTAGATCTCTAAACCAATAGCACAAGGAGATTTCCTCCCGTAGTGCATATTTATAATGTAATGTTGTATGTATCAAACAATGATATTGAAGAAAGAATATTCAAGTAACAAGTGAAAGCAATTTAAAACTTTGCTCGATACCACTAAAACATGTCACACCTACCCCTCTGTAGGCATATAACATGATCCTAGTATACCTAATGAATTACCAACTCCATCTATAATCCATTAAATACACTTGTGAAAGACTTTGGTGAATCAAGTGAAACAACTAACTCATTTGATTTATTTGGAATATCTGTAAAAATTTTGCAAGGTGCCATTTGTATTTTCGACAAAAAAGCATTTCAATATATTTTCAAATCTCAACTCCAACATTTTTATCAACACAACACATTTCTCAAGTCAAATCCACAGTGATTTTCAAAGACTAAGATACAAAGATATAACACAATTTTTACAAGCCAAATAACTCATAATTATTTTACAACTTTATCAGACACTTAAATTTACAAACCAAGAACAAAATATACATACAGTGAATATACATTAAATGCCACATGTGGTATACTCACTATACCCAAAAATCTCTCATTGGCGATACTAGCGACTTACTTTTTTCCTCTGCTCTCTCTCTTCTCTGCGACAAAAAAAAAATCCTCCATCAGACAATGTCTTTACCAAATACAAATTTTAAATCACAATTCATAAATCATATCAATAGTGGATACTTAAAACCATAGTTAAATTCAAGACAATAAATGTCCACAAGAATTTGAACTCCATTTGTTAATATCACAATAATTTTCAATAAGTCGATCATGGTTGAATTCAATAGACAGATATGTCAATAAGAGTTTAAATCAATTTCACAATCTCACAATACATAATAACACAATTCGATCAAATAATCAAGAATACAAGTGTTGCAATCTATAACACAATTTAGGCCATGACACAATTTTTCCATATATGACATACTCACCCCAATAATCGAAATCAATGAGGGAGGAAGCTAGCTATCTAATGAGTACTCATCCATACTCACCTCGGAGGAACATAATCATACTCACCCCGCACTAATAAGTCAAAGAGGAGGAATAATCACACTCACCCCATTAATGGAGGAGGAACATATTATCGTGTCATGCCAATTGTGAGTCAAAACAATTCCAAACATTTTATTCAAATGATCCGTAAGAATCCAATAAATTTCCAAAGTTATAATTTCATTCACAAAATGGCAACACAATTAATTCACTTCAATTTCCACAAAACCATTTACGATGCTTTTCAATCAATAAGTATCCATCAAATACCATTCAAACAATTTTTCACAGTTCAAATCATTCACAATGTTTTTCAATCAATAAGTGTCCACCAAACACATTTCCACAATTTAAAACAATGATATGCAAATAGTCAATATTTATTTCCATTGAAAATAATTCAAAAGATATTTGTCTCTGGTCTTGACTCAATTTCTTTCCCTTTTCTTTGAGTCCTTGTTAGCTGAAACACAATTTGAAGTGTTTCCTCTATCGATGGTGTTTGGTAAATAATGAACTCAATTATTCACTTAATCACCTAATATACCGACCCTCGCGCTGTTTAGGTAAATTAGGTTTTAGTGTCATTAATATGTCACACTCGATAGGGTTTTAGGTTTGGTACGTTTTACAAAGTCATTTCCTTGTTTAGTGCATTTTAATGCAACTTCTTTGAATTTCGGGGATGGTTTGACGACGATCTAGTTCCCTCGGTTTTCGGGTCTCGGTCGAAACTACAAACTTGTAGATCTAGGTCTTATTGCACGCGGTGCAAAATTTCAGGTCAATCCGAGTTAAGTAGACCAAGTTATGGTCATTATACTACTGCTGGTCAAATGGCACCAATTTAGTCAATTTTAGGTCAATTTGGTCAACTCTGGTTCGGCCAGTTTTTGGACCCGAACTTGTGCAAGCTGTTTGACTTGCTTATGGTCATTTCTGGGCTTTGGTGTCTTCATAAGACTTGTAGGTATGGGTCTTAACTATTCATGGTTAAAATTTCAGGTTTATTGGACCTGTTTTGAGTGAGTTATGGCCTAAACACTAACTGCTGCCCAAATGGTCAGTTTTCAGGTTTCAATTGCACTTAATCCGAATTGGTCATTTTTTTATGTCACCTTGCAAGCAGAATTTTGGTATGCTTTCTCAATGAAAGTTGGCACATTTTGTGCCTAGTTCCACCTCCAATTGGTCTCATACCAATTGGAGTCACACAATTCCATTTATAGCCTAAAACATATACTGCCCTTAACACATTTTAAAAGCATCAATCCAATTACACATTCAACAATTGCATCTTTACTTCCCAAACCATTTTGCACTTATACCATATCATGCTCATTCAATAGTTTACATTATAGCAACCTTGGGCAGAATACCATGAGCTTATATACACCATAGATAACTCCTAATTTACAATATCCAATTCTAAACAATTTTCCATATATTATTCCTAACCAATACATACAATTTACACTACCAATTTACCTACATTATCACCATTATTTCATATACATATGCACCCATTATTAAGTACCATAATTCAACCACTTTTCATGAACTTAAACATTACCAATCTTCACCATGAGGCTGCCCAAGTAACACATATACATCAAGCTTCCATTTTAACTTTTCAAACTTACAATTCAAACTATATACATGGTAAATCATTCCTATACATTTAAACACTTAATTCAACACCTCAAAACACCATTTACATGAAGAAATAATTCATTAACCTTGATATTCCATGGCTGCCAAAAACAGTACCTTCCAATAACTCATCAATTCTTCCAATTTCTTCCATAAATCAACTCCTCTCAACACTAACACAAACTTTAATGAAGCAAAAATGGAAAACAAGCACTTACCTATCTTTGAAGCTTGTTAAATCTTCTTCAAATCTCCCCTTTTGCTCCCAAATGCTGCCCAAGATGTGTACTTCAACTTTAGTGAAGACAACTTCCAAGAACTATGGCTAAAAATGGAGTGCATGAAGGTTGAGTGGGGTTTGGCTATGGAGTTTTAAATGGTGGTTCACTTCGGCCATGGATAACAATTTGAAGAATGAGATGATTTTTAGTGGAGAAATCTGTCCACAAGTTTTATAGGTGTCCCACAATTCATGGTTAGTGGAGCACTAACTTTGGATTAATGTTTAATTAATTTCCAAGTTCCATAATTTGCAAATTTGCCACCAAACTTTCACTATTTATATTTCATTTCTATTTTTCATTTTTCATGCAGTTTTCAAACTTTAATTTCCTTTATTTTTCATGGACATTTAGGTCAAAAACCAACTCGGGGTGTCAAATGACCACAATGCCCTGTTCGGTTGCATTTTCATTTTTTTTAGTAACTTTTTTTTTTTTTTTTCGATTTCTCACTTTTCTTTGTACCAATTATTTAATTTTTCTTTGATCTTTCTAATGATATTTATACTTCAATAAGGTTCTATTTAAGTCCTAAAAATGTTTTCCGGTTCCCATGAATCGAGGATCAGCAGTCCACCACACCTGACTTTCGGTACCATCGTTAGGTTTCTCACATTTCTTTGCAATCATTTTTCCTTTGTTTTTCTTGTACTTTCTTTTCTTTTATTTCATTATTTTATGTCTCCTCACTCTCATTGAAGTGTGGTTCTAGGCATCAACTTAGTGTTACAAGTTTCGCATATATAAGCTAAATAAAAGTGAATTTGAATTTATTTTTGGATTTATGCTAAGTTATGGTACAGAAACACTGTGAAACTGTGTGTTTTAGCTGAAAAAGGCTCAAAAAGACTAAGAGACTGAGTCAAGGCCTAGAGGCGACTCATGTCAGGTTTATGCACAATAAACCTTATTTGAGCCTTTTGTCATTGAAAAATTGATTTCATATGATTTATGAAAATTTGATGTTAATCATGAATTGTGTTGCCACTTTGTGAATAAAACTATGACTTTGGAAATTTATCGGATTTCTCATGAATTATTTGAATAAAATATTTGAAATAGATTTTTGATGCACACTTAGCATGACAGTGCCTTATTATTCCTCCTCCATTTATGGGGTGAGATCGATTATTTTTCCTCCCTCTCTAGTTTACCAGTTGAGGTTGTAGATCGGATGAGTACTCATTAGCTAGCTAGCCACCTCCTCATTGATTTCGATTAGTGGGGTTGTAGATCGCTTTGTCGTGGTGTACAACGCAACATTGATCGGAAATTTTGTGTCATGGCTTAAGTTGTGAATGAATTGGCAACACTATATTTATTAAATTGTTTGACCAAAATTGTGCTATAATGAGTTTTGATAATTTGTGAATTGTACTTATGAAGTATTTAAATTGTGATTTGTCAATGAATGTTTGATGTACTGCATTTCAAATTTTTATTGTGCACCACTGAGTATTTTTATACTCAGCGATAGCTTATTTTGCTGTCGCAGATAAGGGCAAGGAGAAAATAGCAGAGTGAGCGACTACTGAGATAGTGGACTTCACTGATCACTTTTGTACGGGTATTTATTTATACCCTTGTAGTTAATTAATGTAAATATTGTAATGTTTTATGTATCAATGTAAAGTTGAGCAGTTTTATCATAAATTGTAATAATATTTTTTCTATATTTTATATCTGTAAATTAAACTTGTGAATGTAAATTAGCTTTGTTGAATGAAATGATGAAATATTTTGAGATGACAAACTTGGATTAAATTGTGGATTTATTTTGAAGTGGTTTGATTTGAGAATTGGGATTAATTGGAGGTTGGGAGTTGTGGAAAAATTTATTGGAAGTGTTTTTCTTAGGTATTTGAAGAACTGTTTTCTCAAAATATAGACGACACTCTACCAAAATTTTTATAAAATTTGCGAAAAAATAAAAATGGACAAAAATTTTTACTAATTTTGAAACTTCAATTAAATGTTTTAATTCCTACTAAAATGTTTACCACTTCCAAAATGTAAGAAAATGGTTTTAAAATCCCTTATAGTGTACTTAATGAATTACTGGTAGGTGAAGTTCGGTAGTTCATTAGGTATTCTACGGGATCATGTTATACCTTACAGAGGGGTAAGGTGTGACAGTTGCACTGTTCCATTGGTCATTTTACTGTAAGAATTTGGCAAAATTTTCTTCATAGAAAAATGTTCCCTATTGTCTTAACTTTATTCTCCTTTTTGAATCACTCTAATTGGAGTTTTGTAGCTCAAGTTATAGCCATTTAAATCATGGCTACCGGATTGGACTTAACCCAGATTTCTGGGTACCAAACTGGTTCTGGCAGTTTTAGGTCACCAAATTTGGGTGGCCAAATGACTTGGTTAAGGGCATAATTTGGGTTTGTGCTCTCCATGAAAGTTTTAGGTCTATATCTCAACTTTCTTCAGGTAAAATTTCAGGTCATTTAGACCTGCCTAGCCCAAGTTATGGCCAAGGAACAAATACTGTTCATTTGGTCATTTTTGTACAGGTTAGATTGCCTAATCCAGATTTAGTCAATTTGTTCACTAGGTTTTGGTCACTTTTTGGGCATGATTCCTAAATGAAAAATGTTCCATTTTGTGTCTATTTTCATTCCCAATTGGCCTAACACCAATTGGGCTTGTAAAGTTTCAGTTTTGGTCCCTAAAAGGGACCTTGGTCCTACTGCCTGCAGCATGACCCTAAACAATTCGAATTTGCATTTGGTTCCAACACTTCTAACATACTCCAATTGGTCACAAATGACCATTTCTCACCTCAAAACAAGTCCAATACACCATTTAACACATTCTCACATTTTTGTCTTCTAAACCCTAGGTGCCAAAACCCTAGTTCATGCCATTGACTAATTCCTAATCAAATCATTGCACTAATCACATATTTAACATTATTTAAGCTCTAATTCATATTTAGTTTAACTAAACACTATCAAATCCAACACCCTAATAAGCTGGCCGAATTCACATATGGTCCCTCAACACTTGTTCTCATTTCATTTAAAGTTTATTTCCAAGTTCCATAAGTTAAAAATGCAAAAATCAAACTAAAAGTGTCAAGTTTGCTTACTAACCGTACTTTGGATTTCCAAAACTTCAATTTTCTATCTTTCTTCCTCCTTCTTTCTTCTATACTTCTTGTCTAGGGTTCTTGAGAAGCTTTTTAGGGTTCAAGGTTAGAAATTGTGGGAGAAATTCAAGTTATTCAAGCTTGAATAACTCATCAATGGTGGAAAGCCATGGAGTTTAGAGAGGGGAGGTTCGGCCGGCTTGAGGAGAGAGGAAGGAAATGAATTTGGTCTCTTTAATTTGTATATTTATCTTCTAATTGACATAGTCAAATTATCAAATAAATGAAAATTATTTATGACCTCATGTATGATGTCACCATGATGATGTCATAATCCTTAATTAAATTTGTTTTCTTTTCCTTTTGTTTTTCCATAACTTCTTCAATTTAATTATATATTTCAAAATTTTTATTTCTCAGATTTTATTGGACAGTTAGATCATGAGTCACCTCTAGGGGTGAATTGACCAAATTGCCCCTCGCCGGTTTGACCCGGTTTGCAAATAATTCAATATTTCTTTCGGATCCCTAACCTAATTATTTGACTGGCTTAACAATTCTTTTTCATGATTTTCTCTTTTCCATTGTGTTCACAATAGTCCTTAGGACCGCAACGTCACATTTTACGATTCTAAATTCGAGTTTAAATCGACTTTGTAATCCTTCCCGAGAACGTCACCCATCGCTGTGACTCTCGGCTCATTTAACTTCTTATGTTCTGTTTTTCTTATTTATACTTAACTAATTGACAATTACTAATTATTTGGGTTTAGGGCTTATCTAGTTGTCTTAAGTATGGTTCTAATCCCCTTAATTGTCTGGACCGACTCTGGTCACCGGAACAGTGAAATATACCAGGCTATACAAATAGGGGTGTTACATATCCAGAGTATGCACTAGTCCATACGGGTACATATTCTCGGATATATGTCCACTATGAACATTTGCCAAGTCCAAAACCCTTTCATATTGAAACACAGTATGAAAATTACATGGTTCAATATGAAAGTTATTACGACTTATCTTCTGTTTCGTCAGAAGATGAAACGAGTGATGATCAACAGACATGGCACAACCTACAAAACATGACGGAAGGCTGACACGAGTGGTCCCAGCTCCACTCCATTTATAGGTTGTGCCATGTCTCCTCATCATCACTCGTTTCATCTTCTGACGAGACAGAAGGTAAGTCATAATAACTTTCATATTGAACCATGTAATTTTTTTACTGTGTTTCAATATGAAAGGGTTTTGGACTTGGCAAATGTTCATAGTGGACATATATATGAGAATATGTACCCGTATGGACTAGTGCATACTCTAGATATCGGTATTTTTGCCAGTTATTGACGATTGTCTTTGCTCGCCATTTGTTGAGTTGGACAAAGTGATCTTCATGATTGCATGGCCAATCCGGAAGATGATAGAGAGGAGGAAGTTTTGTATCCAGGTAGAAGTAATGGATTGCTTGTTGCAGCTCTCCATTTGCTAATAATTTTGGAGGTGTTGAAATGATTTGTATGTTGACTGGTTTTTATCGTAATAATAGTCTTCTGACTTCTTGAAGGACTCTATTTCCCAAAAACCTTGTCATTTCACAATCAAATCTTATGACTCGGACTCCGGTTAACATACCCCATTTGAATAGTTCTCTGGCGTCTAGATATCGAGTTCCAGACATCTGAGTTGTTTTGAAGCGGGGGATGCTGAAATCTAAGCTGTGTTCACAATCTGGATAGCACAGAGGATATCGGTTAGGATGTTTCTAAGTGTAATGAAAATGGGGTTTTGAATGGTACTCCCATTCCCATAACCATCCATTATGACCTTGTTGATTGCTTTTTATAAAATTGAGACCTTTTTGGAGAACATCCAGCTGTTCTTTGGTTCTGGACTGGATTATGTTTTGTAATATCTGCTCGCAGATCTCTTGAGGAAGACCGTTGAGAACTTGCTGCCTGAATTTCTTCGAAAGACAACGGGTTTAGAAATGTTCTAAGGACCTATTGGCACCAAGTGAAGCAAAAAGGATTTCACTGTGGTGATAATTTTTCACATTGACCAGTGGGGCCAATGGTAATTTTACACTAGAATCCAGTGGGGATCCTAGGCCTTCAATCCTTCGCTTTTGAATTTTTACACTAGAATCTAGTGGGGATCCTAAGCCTTCGAATTCCTGTTTTTGTAATTCAAGGTGATGATTTTGGTTAGAAGTGGATGGATCTGATGGACTAATTCTGGATGTAATGGTTTTTTATAAAATTTAGTTTTGTAAAAACTCAATGAATAATTGAGCTACCATGATATGATCCTCATGATATTGAATTCTGCTAAGGAGGTTAGCCATATATTTATTAGCTTCCTCAAACTCAATACAAAGTGCATTGAGAGCTGTTACTTCCAACCGTTTGTTTTGTATTAAAGTCCAAAGATTGTCTAATAAAAATTGGTGCCTTTCTGTGGGAAAAAATGCAGTTCTGGCTACATTAATTCTGAATTTTTGAGCAGGAGTTTTGGAGAGGACTATCAGTCCAAAGTGGACTAAATCACCACTGTCAGATGATTCTGCCATCTGCAAAACTCACAAGGGTTAGTTTGTAATAAGAAGTAATCAAAAAATTGATTTTTGAAAACAAGCTCGTTTAAAGAAATCTCTTTATGTAAATACTGTCTTGTTTCCTATTCCAAAACATTTATTTGATTATCAAAAATGGAATAAGCCTTTATGATATTCAAATTCTTTATTTTTGGTTTTTCAACAAAAGGAAAAACAAGATTTTGATTCTTTGTTTTAAAAGAAATACTATCATAGTTTACTCTATAGGGAGTAATCAAATTGATGAATGGCGTCCCTAAAATGACACTATGACTGATATTTTTTTATTAAAACAAATGAAGTTTTTAGAAGAAGATTTGAATTAGCTATTGAAGCCTCTGTTTTGTAATCAATCTTGATTTTGGAATTATTTACAGCTGAAAGTTTTTTAGTAGCTTTTTCTTGGAATTTTTCTGGAACAATGCAATTTAAATCTGCACCTGTATCAAATAAGGCAATTGTATCAATCTTGAAATATTTTGAAAAAACTATCGAAATTCTAATCAAATATTTTCTGGAAGAAATCTCATTAAGAATGAAAAGAAAATCTTTTGTAGGTTTTTCAAGATTTTGAATTTCTGAAGTATTTTCTTCATCTTTTTCTTCAAGTTCTTCATTGATTTGTTTTGAAAGTAATTTTTGAATTGTTTCTGAGTCTTGTGCCTGATTTTCTTTAAGCTCATTAAGCTCAATCTTAACAGTTTTTATTTCTTCCTAGAGGCTTTGGACTGAAACAGTTGATTGTTTTGAAGTCTTTTTTCTACCCAATATGGTCATAAGGTCATATGTGTTTTTTGCAATAGAGGGCAGAATAGAAGGTTTTTGTATTGGTTGTTCTTCAAAGGTTTTAGAAAGTTTTCCTAAAAATTCCTTTTGCAGTTGAGAATCTTCAACCTGTGTAAGGATTTCTAAAAGTAACTTCTAATCTTTTGAAAGAACATTGATTTTCAATTTGGGTTTTGTAAATAGTTCAGAATCAGAACTGGATGATGAACTTGTGATTAATTCATCAATTTGTAGTCCTTCTTCATTTTCTGTGGGTTCAGAATTACTGGACTCACCTTCGGTTTCAATTAAAAGAGCAGTTATCTTATTAATGACCTCTTCTTCTAATTGCAACTCATGAAGTTTTTTGTTTAGCTTGGAAAAGTTTGCAGTGTGGCCTTTGTTACCACATTTGTAGCAAGTTAAATTTTTGAACTTTGTTTTGGATTGAGGACTAGTTTTACTAGTCTTTTTTGAAGGTTTTTTGTAATAGGAATCTTTTTCTGATTTTTGGAGAGTTTTTGTATTTTTGGGATGATTTTTTGTAAGGTTTTCTGCTATAACTTCCTCCACAATTTAGAGTAGGATTCTTGGTTCCAATTTCAAATTGTTTGCAGAAAGATCCTAACTCTTGGCGAGTTTCTCTCATTTCTCATTTCAGATATTTTTGTAATTTTAAATCCTGACAAATCTTTAAACCTTCCTTTGGAGTTAGACTGACTAGTTCACCATAGGTTAATTTATCTGTGACACCCCTTACCCGTGTACAGTATACCCGAGTAAGTAATGCCACACGGTGTACCGGCACACTCTAATATACCTTAATTAATTTATATCATGCTTTTGAATATAATTTATGAAATATAATTTATTTAAGCCATTTATCAAAAGTATTATTCATTTAAGGTTCCGAAAATTTTAAAGAAAATTCGGCGGAGTACCGGCTAAAAATGGAGAAAACAGTTCTTCGGAACCTGTTAAAACACTTCCAAATAATTTTCCAACAATTCCAACTTCAATTCATCAACAAAGTCTCAATATCAAGATCTCAACACTTTTCAATTTCAGTTCTCAATCATTATTTCTCAGGGTACTCATATGTATAAGCAATAAATAAATACTCAAATTACTTCCATACATAACCATAACTTTCATTATTTACATGAATCTCAAAATACATTACATAAATCCAAATACATATGAGAAAACAAAAAAATTTAGTTATAAAATGACAAAATGACACCTAGTGCCCTACCAATGCACTACAGGCAGTGAGGTGACACGGACACTGTGCAGAGCTGCAGGATGAACTCACCCATTCTGCAGTCTACTAGGCTCACGATCTGTATCTCCAGAACCTACGCGTGGCAAAAGCAACGCGCTAAGCAATAATGCTTAGTGGTGCAATAATAAAATAAAAGAAATAGCAAGAAATAAATATGTAACGAATGTATATGTTTTATTTGTTTGGTCTTTGTATATCATTTACTTTAGCCACTTTTATTCATTTGGTTGCCCCAAGTAACCTACACTAGACGACTGGACAGGATAACGGGTAAACTGGCACTGGGTATCTAGTACCTCGGGCCGTCACACCATCAGTCACATATGCATCTCCCGGTGTGCAACAGAACAGCTACCAAGCTGTAAATAATCTCAGGCACAAGGCCAAATCTCAATGCAAAGTCAGAATGGCTAAAAGCCATAAAATCACAGAATGGCATATTGCCATGTGCAGTACTGCTAACTGAACCCTATTGGCATGCCAAACTATCCAAACCAATCATGTTAGGTATACTAGGGCATTTGAAACTTTTAAATTCTTCAATTTGTGCATTTCAAGTTTTGGTGTCACTATTCACCTCATTGGTCAACAAAAATGTTGACTTTTGGATAGAAAATATGTACATTGACTTTGGCACTCCCAACATACCACATTTTACATTTAAAACTTGTTAGAATTGGTCACCATTACCATTTCTAACTTAAAACCAAGAGGGCAAAAATTTCAGTTTTTGAGCTTAAGTTTACTATTCTATTAAACACTGTTACAGTGGAAATTTGAAGAAATGGAAAACATGAAAGTTGTTCCTTATTTTGTCTAGTTGAATTTCTTTTTTTGAATCACTCCATTTGGAGTTTTGTAGCTCCAGATATGGTCCAAAAACCACAGCTGGCCGGATTGCCAATCTGCAGAATTGACCATATCTACAGTAACATGAATAGTGACTGTGACTGCATATTTGAATAGGTTCTGGCCATAATTTGGGGTAGGTTCCTTCATGGAAGTTGTTTTTCTATGTCTTAACTTGTTGCTGTAAAAATTTCAGATCAATTGACCATTTCTACAGTGAGTTATGGCCAAATGAACAGTTACTGTTCATTTGGTCATTTTTGCAGGTGCTGTTGCAGGGTGTCCGGATTGGGGCCAACTTTTGGTCCACTTGCTTTGGTCTTTTGGGCATGGTTTCTTCAGCAAAAATGTGCCATTATAAGCCTAGTTTAATGTCCAATTGGCCAAACACCAATTGGACCAACACAGCCAAAGTTATGGCTGTCTAATTGGACTGGAATCTCAGTCACCATTGCTGCTGTCCCTAGGCAGCATAGTCATTCACTTTGCCATGCTATTTTTCAGTCCATATTATGGTTAACTTACCTAAAATGGTCACTAATTGACCATTAAAATGTTCTCTAACAATTTCATAAGCCAAGTAAATTTTCACTCCCCAAAACCCTAGCTTCACATTATGTTTTCTACAAGATGCCTTAGTTAGCATACCAATTTATTATCCATATAGATATATATCTTAAACATCATTTCTAGTCCACTCTAAGTCCAACAAAACAATCAAAACCATTCCTTCATTAGGGCTGCTGAATTCTATGGTGGACATACACATGAATTTATTTCATTTACTTCACAATTTCTCATCTATTATAAGTCTCAATCATGGAATTAATGAGTTTTAAATACATATATGCACTAACCTCTTGTAGGCAGATTTTTCCCAACTTAAAACTTCACTTTCTTTCCTCTTCTTGGCTGCCAAAAGCTTCCCCAAGATAAGTGGAGAAGTTTTAGTGAAGAGTGTTTAGGGTTTAATAGTGTAAACAAGAGGGAAATGAAGTTTTTGTTGCAAATCAATGGAGGGAGATGGGGAGAGGGTTTCGGCTGGCTATTTGTGAAGAAGATGGCTGCTGCATTTTTTTTTCCTTTGGTCCATTTTTGGTCTCTTTTATTGGTTAATTAAAGGGTTGTTAAATTTTGATTGGTGGAAGCTTTTAAATGACCTCACATTATGTCATAATTTGCTTTTTATTTCATTTTTCTTTTCTTTTCATCACTACTCATTTTCAATTTAATTTTTAGTAAAGTTTATTCATATTTTATGTCATAATAATTATTTACTCGACTGGACAAGTGGGCCAAAAATCACCTTTGAAGGCGAAATGACCAAAATGCCCTCCGTTTGGCTTAACGGGTCAAAATTGTCTGTACCGATTGAAAAATTTTTCTAAATATTTTCTTGGCATTCTAATGCCATGGGAACCTCAATAACCCTTCTCTGGAGTCCCAAAATTATTTTATAAAATTATTTTATAATTTTTCCCCCGGGTCTAGGGCTCCTCGTTGCGAGAGCCGCAACTTCCCTCTGAGTTACCCCTCGCTAGGGCACCGGCTCGTTTAACTTGGTTGTATTTTATTTCTAAAATTTTTACTAAATTTTTCTTATTAATATTTGAGTTAATTATGGTCCCTCACTTTGATTTAAATATTTTTCCGGACATTCTAGCTGTCCGGACCGACACCGGTCACCGGAATAGTAGAATGTACGGAGTTGTTACCGGGAGGGTGTTACAACTCTTCCCCTCTAATTTAAATTTCGTCCTCGAAATTTACCTGATGCAAACAGTTGGGGGAACTGTTGCCTCATCGTTTCTTCACTTTCCCAAGTTGCCTCCTCGGTGTTGTGGTGCCTCCAAAGCACTTTCACCAGTGGAATCTGCTTGTTCCTCAATTCTTTTACTTCCCGAGCTAGGATCCGTAGAGGTTCTTCTTCATATGTCAAATCCGGTTGTATTTCAATTTCTTCTCTGGAGATGACATGTGAAGGATCTGAGCGGTATCTTCTAAGCATGGACACGTGGAACACATTGTGGATCTTGTCCAGCTCTGGTGGTAAAGCTAGCCTATAGGCCACTGGACCCACACGTTCTATGACTTCATATGGGCCAATGAACCTAGGGCTTAACTTACCTTTCCTTCCAAACCTTAATACCTTTTTCCACGGTGACACCTTGAGGAACACTTTGTCGCCAACTGTGTATTCTATTTCTTTTCTCTTTAGGTCGGCATAAGATTTCTGTCTGTCTGAGGCAACCTTCAGATTGGCTTTGATTAGTTTCACTTTCTCCTCAGTCTGTTTCACCAGGTCTGGCCCTACCAGTTTATCTTCGCCCAATTCAGTCCAGCACACTGGAGTTCTACATTTTCTCCCATACAGTGCTTCATATGGGGCCATTTGAATGCTAGCTTGGTAGCTATTGTTGTATGCAAACTCTGCTGATTGCCCAACTTCCCTCAAACTCAATGACACAACTCCTCAGCATATCCTCAAGGACCTGACATATATTTCATGTCATTATTATCATTTTAATTCAATATTTGTATCAATTCCATTGGTTACAATTGTTTACCTGGATTACTCTTTCTGATTGCCCATCCGTCTGAGGATGGAAAGCTGTGCTGAAGTGGAGTTGTGTACCCAAGGACTCATGCAACTTCTTCCAAAATCTCGATGTAAACCTTGGGTCTCGATAAGATATGATGGAAAGTGGAATTCCATGCAGTCTAACTATCTCACTGATATACACCGCTAACTTCTCCGGTGAGTAGTCACCCTAATCGGGCAGAAAGTGTGCTGACTTCGTCAATCTATCCACTATCACCCATACTGCATCATGTTTCTTCTGGGTGAGAGGTAGACCACTTACAAAATCCATGGTGACCCGATCCCATTTCCATTCAAGTATGCGTATAGGCTGTAGCAAACCTGATGGAACCTGATGTTCTGCCTTGACTTGCTGACATGTCAAGCATTTAGTCACATAATCAGCTATGTCCTTCTTCATACCAGGCCACCAATACTGAAGTTTCAGATCATGATACATCTTTGTACTTCCTGGGTGCATAGCATATACACTGGTGTGTGCCTCTTTTAGAATACTGGCCTTCAATTCCTCATCATCTGGTACACACAGTCTTCCTTTGTAATACAAACACCCATCTGCCTTCACCTCATAGTCAGTTGCTTTTCCCTCTGAGATTTTGCTCATAATGGCCATTAACTTTTCATCTGCCTTTTGCCCATCTAAAATCTGCTGTAGCAGGTTTGGCCTCACTTGCAACTCAGCCAAAATAGCTCCATCTCGAACCAAAGTTAGACAGGCATTCAATGATCTCAAAGCTGTCATGGATTTTCTGCTCAAAGCATCAGCAACTACATTTGCCTTCCCAGGATGGTAGTCAATTACACAGTCATAATCCTTTAGGAATTCAATCCATCGTCTCTGTCTAAGGTTGAGCTCCTTCTGGGTTGGCAAGTATTTTAGGCTTTTGTGGTCTATGTAAATGTAGCACTTTTCACCATACAAGTAGTGCCTCCATATCTTCAGTGCGAAGATAATTGCTGCGAGCTCTAGATCATGGGTAGGGTAGTTCTGTTCATGTGGCCTTAGCTGCCTGGAAGCATAAGCGACCACCTTCCCCTCTTGCATCAATACACACCCTAACCCATTATGAGAGGCATCACTGTAGACCACAAAGTCCTTTCCTGACACTGGCTGTGTTAACACTGGTGCCTCTGTCAACATAGCCTTCAACTTCTCAAAACTAGTCTGACACTTGTCATTCCAGTCAAATCTGACATTCTTGTGTAACAACTTGGTCATTGGAGCAGCTATTAGGGAAAATCCCTTCACAAATCTCCTGTAATACCCAGCTAGCCCCAAGAAGCTTCTGACCTCAGTTGTGTTTCTGGGAGGCTTCCATTCCATCACTGCTTCTATTTTCTTGGGATCCACCCTAATCCCATCAGCTGACACTATGTGTCCAAGGAATGCAATCTCATTCAACCAGAAGTCACACTTGGACAACTTAGCATACAGCTTCTTTTCTCCTGTGGTTTGCGTAACAATCCTCAAATGCTCATCATGTTCTTCCCTGGTCTTGGAATACACCAAAATATCATCAATAAAGACCACTACGAACCGATCTAAGTGTGGATGAAAGATACGGTTCATAAGGTCCATGAATGCCGCTGGTGCATTTGTTAGGCCAAAGGGCATCACTAGAAACTCATAATGCCCATATCGGGTCCTGAATGCAGTCTTTGGCACATCTGCATCCTTCACCCTCAATCGATGATACCGATCCGAGATCAATCTTAAAAACACTCAGCTCCTTCAACCGATCAAACAGATCATCAATTCTAGGCAACGGATATTTATTCTTCATACTACTTTATTCAATGCCAGTAATCAATGCAAAGCCTCAAAGTCCCATCCTTCTTTTTCACAAACAGATTGGAGCTCCCCATGGTGACACATCAGGCGTATGAACCCCTTATCCAGCAACTCTTGCAATTGAGTTTTCAACTCCTCAATTCCGTGGGTGCCATCCTATAAGGAGAAATGGAAATGGGTGTCAGATCTACCGCGTTGTCTCAATAGCAAATTCGACTTCCTTTCTGGTGGCAAACCAGGCAATTCTTCAGGAAATACCTTTGGGAAGTCTCTTACTGTGGGTATGTCACTCAGCTTTGGCTTAGCCTGCCTAGTATCCACCACATGTGCTAGGTAGGCTTCACAGCCTTTTCTCATCATTCTTCTTGCAACTGTGGCTGAGATGACATTGGACAAGAAATCTGTCCTTTCCCCCACAACTGTGATCTCATTACCCTCTGAAGTTTTCAAAGAAATTCTCTTCAATTTGCAATCAACCATTGCCTGATGACGTGACAACCAGTCCATTCCCAAAATCACGTCAAACTCATGGAAAGGCAACTCAATTAAGTCTGCCAAGAATTCATACCCCTGAATCCTTAACGGGCAACCCTTGTACACTTTGTTCACCACTACACTGTGGCCCAATGGATTAGTGACCAGAATGTCTTGGTCACTCTCCCCTACCAGTATCCCCCTTTCTACGGGTAGGTTGATGTAGATGTATGAATGAGTGGATCCTGGATCCACCAATGCATGCACAGGTGTAGTGTAGAGGGAGAACGTACCCCTGATGACGTCCGGGGCATCTTGCTCCTCCTGAGTTCTAATAGCATAAGCTCTTGCTGGTGGTCTACTATCAGGCCTCTCTACTGGCTCAGCTGTGATGGTCCCACAGCCTCAGATTTACCAGATTTTCTACCCCTCTGTGGTGCAGGAGCAGGTCTGTCTGCTTGTGTTGGAGCAGCTGTAGTAGTTCTGCGTGGACAGTTCCTTAACTGATGCTCTGTCGATCCACATCTTAAGCAGGCACCAGTCACTCTCCAACACTCCCCCTTATGCCATTTCAAACAGTGTGGACATGCAGAAGATGCTTGGGCTGGTCCCCTGAACCCCATCCCTGGAGAGCTGCCCACTGATGGTGTGGACTGACCTCTCCTAGGGGTGAACTATGGCCTGGGCCCCTGAGACTGACCCTGACCTTGTGGCTGACCCGAACTCTGTGCAGGTGGACCTTTGAACTTCTTCCCAGGTGTAGGAGATGAGCTGGACTGACCTGGTCCCCTCTTCTCGCTCTCCCTTTGGGTCTGCTCACTGATTCTTACTTTTTCAACCTTTATTGCAGCTTCCACTAACTTGGTAAATTCTGTGATTCCCAGGGCAGTGAGCTGGATCTTGATGTTGTCATTTAGTCCCTCTTCAAATCTCTTACATCTTTCAGCTTCATTAGGGACTATCTCCCTTCCATAGCGGCTTAATCGAACAAATTCCTTCTCATATTCGGCCACTGACAACTGTCTCTGTCTCAGGTTAATAAACTCTCTTCTTCTCTCTTCTAAGTATACAGTACCCACATATTTCTTCTTGAATTCAGAGAGGAAGAAGTCCCAAGTTACAGCTTCTGGCTGCACTTCACTGGACACAGTATCCCACCATTCGTAGGCATCATCTTGCAACAAAGATATGGCAGCTTCCAGGTTTTGCTCTAGAGTGCAGTGGAGTTGTTTTAGAACTCTGCTTGTTCTGTTCAACCAATTTTCGGCTGCAATAGAGTCATCTTCTCTCTTACCATAAAAGTCCACTGCTCCAAACTTTCTTAGTCTTTCCTGGTGTGATTTCTGCTGTGGAGCTGGTGGTGGTGGTGCTGCTGGCATTACTCCGGCCATTTGTCTAAAGAAATCGGCCATTTGCTGGAACATGGCCTGTGGAGGCCGAGGTGCTCGCTGAGCTGGTGGAGCAGTTCTCCCATACCCCAGCCTCACCATCGCAGGTGGAGCATGACTCTCCACTTCCTCCTCAACTGCTCTCTGAGATGAAGGGTCCATATCCTATTCAAAATAAGAAAAATAAACAGATCTGCATTAGTGTCACCTCGACTCTTACAAATGCAATGCATGGTATGGACTCAATCTAGGCCCAGAAACGCCTAAACCGTGCTCTGATACCACTAAATGTAACGATCGGGAACCAACCACTAGAGGAATTGTCCGCTTTGGCCATAGGCCTCACGGTTTTGTCCCATAGGTGGAATGGAGAACTTCCCAAGAGGTCACCCATCCTAGGATTTCTCTCAAGCGAGCACGCTTAACCCTAGAGTTCTTCCAACTCTCCAGGCCATTCCACCAAAAGGCGCCTCTAGTGATTAGTTCCCCCATTTTATATATCATTACTTTTTGAGCTCAAGACCAACTCCGTGCTTTGCCGATGTGGGATTTGCCTAAGGGACCTTTAGTTGTAACACCCTCCCGGTAACAACTCCGTACATTCTACTGTTTCGGTGACCGGTGTCGGTTCGGACAGCTAGAACATCCGGAAAAATATTTAAATCAAAGTGAGGGACCATAATTAACTCAAATATTAATAAGAAAAATTTAGTAAAAATTTTAGAAATAAAATACAACCATGTTAAACGAGCCGGTGCCCTAGCGAGGGGTAACTCAGAGGGAAGTTGCGGTTCTCGCAACGAGGAGCCCTAGACCAAGGGGAAAAATTATAAAATAATTTTTGGGACTCCAGAGAAGGGTTATTGAGGTTCCCATGGCATTACAATGCCAATAAAATATTTAGAAAAATTTTTCAATCGGTACAGACAATTTTGACCCGTTAAGCCAAATGGAGGGCATTTTGGTCATTTCGCCTTCAAAGGTGATTTTTGGCCCACTTGTCCAGTCGAGTAAATAATTATTATGACATAAAATATGAATAAACTTTACTAAAAATTAAATTGAAAATGAGTAGTGATGAAAAGAAAAGAAAAATGAAATAAAAAGCAAATTATGACATAATGTGAGGTCATTTAAAAGCTTCCACCAATCAAAATTTAACAACCCTTTAATTAACCAATAAAAGAGACCAAAAATGGACCAAAGGAGAAAAAAATGCAGCAGCCATCTTCTTCACAAACAGCCAGCCGAAACCCTCTCCCCATCTTCCTCCATTGATTTGCAACAAAAACTTCATTTCCCTCTTGTTTACACTATTAAACCCTAAACACTCTTCACTAAAACTTGTCCACTTATCTTGGGGAAGCTTTTGGCAGCCAAGAAGAGGAAAGAGAGTGAAGTTTTGAGTTGGGAAAAATCTGCCTACAAGAGGTTAGTGCATATATGTATTTAAAACTCATTAATTCCATGATTGAGACTTGTAATAGATGAGAAATTGTGAAGTAAATGAAACAAATTCATGTGTTTGTCCACCATAGAATTCGGCAGCCCTAATGAAGGAATGGTTTTGATTGTTTTTTTGGACTTAGAGTGGACTAGAAATGATGTTTAAGATATATATCTATATGGATAATAAATTGGTATGCTAACTAAGGCATCTTGTAGAAAACATTATGTGAAGCTAGGGTTTTGGGGAGTGAAAATTTACTTGGCTTATGAAATTGTTAGAGAACATTTTAATAGTCAATTAGTGACCATTTTAGGTAAGTTAACCATAATATGGACTGAAAAATAGCATGGCAAAGTGAATGACTATGTTGCCTAGGGACAGCAGCAATGGTGAGTGAGATTCCAGTCCAATTAGACAGCCATAACTTTGGCTGTGTTCGTCCAATTGGTGTTTGGCCAATTGGACATGAAACTAGGCTTATAATGGCACATTTTTTCTGAAGAAACCATGCCCAAAAGACCAAAGAAAGTGGACCAAAAGTTGGCCCCAATCCGGACACCCTGCAACAGCACCTGCAGAAATGACCAAATGAACAGTAACTGTTCATTTGGCCATAACTCACTGTAGAAATGGTCAATTGACCTGAAAGTTTTACAGCAACAAGTTAAGACATAGACAAACAACTTTAATGAAGGAACCTACCCCAAATTATGGCCAGAACCTATTCAAATATGCAGTCACAATCACTGTTCATGTTACTGTAGATATGGTCAATTCTGCAGATTGGCAATCCGGCCAGCTGTGATTTTTGGACCATATCTGGAGTTACAAAACTCCAAATGGAGTGATTCAAAAAAAGAAATTCAACTAGAGAAAATAAGGAACAACTTCCATGTTTGCCATTTCTTCAAATTTCCACTGTAACAGTGTTTAATGGAACAATAAACTTAGGCTCAAAAATTGAAATTTTCTGCCCTCTTGGTTTTAAGTTAGAAATGGTAATGATGACCAATTCTAACAAGTTTTAAATGTATAATGTGGTATGTTGGGAGTGCCAAAGTCAATGTACATATTTTCTATCCAAAAGTCAACATTTTTGTTGACCAATGAGGTGAATAGTGACACCAAAACTTGAAATGCAAAAATTGAAGAATTTAAAAGTTTCAAATGCCCTAGTATACCTAACATGATTGGTTTGGATAGTTTGGCATGCCAATAGGGTTCAGTTAGCAGTACTGCACATGGCAAAATGCCATTCTGTGATTTTATGGCTTTTAGCCATTCTGACTTTGCATTGAGATTTGGCCTTGTGCCTGAGATTATTTACAGCTTGGTAGCTGTTCTGTTGCACACCGGGAGATGCATATGTGGCCGATGGTGTGACGGCCCGAGGTACTAGATACCCAGTGCCAGTTTACCCGTTATCCAGTCCAGTCATCTAGTGTAGGTTACTTGGGGCAACCAAATGAATAAAAGTGGCTAAAGTAAATGATATACAAATACCAAACAAATAAAACATATACATTCGTTACATATTTATTTCTTGCTATTTCTTTTATTTTATTATTGCTTAGCGCGTTGCTTTTGCCACGCGTAGGTTCTGGAGATACGGATCGTGAGCCCAGTAGACCGCGACTGGGTGAGTTCATCCTGCAGCTCTGCACAGTGTCCGTGTCACCTCACTACCTGCAGTGCATTGGTAGGGCACTAGGTGTCATTTTGTCATTTTATAACTAAATCTTTTTGTTTTCTCATATGTATTTGGATTTATGTAATGTATTTTGAGATTCATGTAAATAATGAAAGTTATGGTTATGTATGGAAGTAATTTGAGTATTTATTTGTTGCTTATACATATGAGTACCCTGAGAAATAATGATTGAGAACTGAAATTGAAAAGTGTTGAGATCTTGATATTGAGACTTTGTTGATGAATTGAAGTTGGAATTGTTGGAAAAATATTTGGAAGTGTTTTAACAGGTTCCGAAGAACTATTTTCTCCATTTTTAGCCGGTACTCTGCCGGATTTTCTTTAAAATTTTCGGAACCTTAAATGAATAATACTTTTGATAAATGGCTTAAATAAATTATATTTCATAAATTATATTCAAAAGCATTATATAAATTAATTAAGGTATATTAGAGTGTGCCGGTACACCGTGTGCCATTACTTACTCGGGTATACTGTACACGGGTAAGGGGTGTCACATTTAGTGGTATCAGAGCCACTCGCGTGTCATCTTGGGCGATGGTGGGGCAAACCTCAGCGAGGACGCTGAGTCCCGAAAGGGGGGGAGAAAGTCCCTTAGGCAAATCCCATATCGGCAAAGCACGGAGTTGGTCTTGGGCTCAAAAAGTAATGATATATAAAATGGGGGAACTAATCACTAGAGGCGTCTTTTGGTGGAATGGCCTGGAGAGTTGGAAGAACTCTAGGGTTAAGCGTGCTCGCTTGAGAGAAATCCTAGGATGGGTGACCTCCTGGGAAGTTCTCCATTCCACCTATGGGACAAAACCGTGAGGCCTATGGCCAAAGCAGACAATTCCTCTAGTGGTTGGTTCCCGATCGTTGCATTATCATACTAGATTTGATTTCCAAATGCTTCCTTGATTTTATTCCTAACTTTTTCTCCTAAAAGGGTCAGAAGTCCAGCAAGGAATTTTTCTTTCCAAAATAGCTGATTAGAATCTTCTCTAAGCATTACCCTAGTAAGAAAGGTGTTTTTGTAATACTGAAAATCACTCAGTTTTTTGCATCTAAGGTTCGAAAGGAGTTTGGCATTCTTATCCTTGAGATGAGATGGGTTACCTACGAAATGTAAGGAAATTGTTACAATCAAGGTGGCTACTGCATCTGGGATTGGTTGGCCTAACTCATCAAGAATTGGCATGCCATCTTCTTGAGTTTGTATGGATTCTAGAATCTCAGATTTTTGTAGGTTCGTGAGATGATAATCCCGCCATCCTTTGAGCTGTCCTGAGAACCCTACAATGAGGAGTTCAGCAATAGCTCTATCTGGGGTTCCAGTTTGGGTTTTGTAAACATTTTCTGCCATGGTCATTTGTTGGAGCAAATTCAAGATCTTATATTCAGACATACCATTTATGTTCCATTCATAGACAGTAGAGGCATTGAATTTAGACTGGGTCAGAATTTCAGTTCTATTTTCTATGCCTAAGTCTGGAGCTGTTATTGGGAGGGGTGTTGCTACCCATGACCAATAAAGTCTATTGATTTGTAAAGGTTTTGAAGACTGAATTTCTTCAGCTTAGATAGGCTGGTTTTCTTGGCTTTAGACATCTTAATCTGAGACTTTCTCAATTATATTGACACTCCTTTGGGAAGTTTGAGGTGTTTCAGGTGCTACTGGAGTAGAAGTTGAAGCTTCTAGCCTAGTTTTCATATCTCTCAATCCTTTTGACTTTTTTTGGAAACTTGGAATGGTTTGAAGATTGGGTTTTTTAGTTTTGTATCCGGTTTAGTTTCAATTTGGGAAACTGCAGCCTGTTGGTTTTGTTCCATTTTTTGTAATTGCTTACCTATGGTATGCAAATGGGTATTTGTAAAATTATTCAGTAGAATAATGTTTTTTATATTCACAGAATCATTCTCATTTGGAATTTTATAAGTGGCTGCTTCTATTGTTTATTCTAAGTGGGGAATTTTTACTTTCCTAAGAGGAGGATGTTCAGACTGTTTTTTTCTACCATATGAAATTTCCCATTCAAGAACTTTATTTCCAACAGTGATAGGATTAACAGACAGTTTTTCCTCTGTTTTCTTTAGAAGAGCTTTTAGAGCCGCAATGAACTCTGATTGATTATCTTCTAACTCCTGTTGTTTAGGTTTTGAAATTTGAGAAGGTTTTGGAACTTAATCTGATTTTTTGAAAGTTTTTGGAGTTTTGGAAAATGGATATGAAATGTTATGCTATTTAGCATACATCTCAAACCATTCAAAGAAAAGAACATGAACTTTGTGTTGGTGTATAAAGTCATAATATTCCTTTTGAATTTCTTTCCTTTGATCATTGAAATTTTTGAAAAACCACATTTGCTTTTTATGATTTTTAGGAGAATAAAAATTATCATGCAAATATTGTTTGTCTACTTCAAATTCTTTTTCAAGCACATTAAGTTCATGGTTTGCATTTTCTATAATGGCTGAAAAGGTAGGTGAAGTAGGTTCTGACTCTGTTTGGGTTTCAACCTGAACAGACTCATTTTGTAAATTTGTATAAACTGGATGTGGAACATTTGTAGAGTAATCTACATTTTGTAAAGTGGATCTAGGTATTTCTGAAGTAGAAAACCTAGAAGAGCTAGGTAAGTCTGAGGTAGAATACCTAGGCTGAATATTTTGTATTCCAATTGGTTTTGTAACAGGCAAACTAATGACAGAAGGTATACAAGACACTCTTCCTATGTCTACAGTACTGGACGTTGAAGAATTATCTGAAAACCTAAGGCTTCTATTAAAGCTAAGGCTGACTCTTCCATCGTCATACTGGGTTATTTGCCTTAGTTGAACATTTGGCTCAACTATTTTTGAAGTTTTGGTTCTACTGCACCTTCTAAGATCCATTCTTCTGGTAGGGTTATGTCCTTCCATTCGATAGATCTAGGGCTTATAGTGTTGGATTTTGTAAGATCAGTTTGTAAAAGCAAAGTTTCTCCTCTTTTACTTTGAAACTTATGTTTTGTAGCAAAAGCAGAAACCAAAGCTTTGTAATAGATTTTGTAAATCAGTGCGTGAGGAATAGATCCTTCAAGCATTTTATAATTATGAGTTTTGATTTGTAAAACAAGGGATTTTGTAATATTACTGTCGTTTAACGAAACAGTAAAATTTGGATAGCAATCAAAAGATATTGGTCCACTGCACAACCTAGACTCAACTGAACTAAGCAAGGAGTCCTGAAAATTTATGAACCTAGTATCTCTAAGAATTATTAGGATTGAGGCGTTCAATCCTTCTTTTGTAAGCAGTTTAATTCCAACTTGGACTAAACCTATGTGGATGTATTTGTATTGTTTTTCACAGTGTTTTTGTAAGGATTTTTGAGACAGAAGAGAAATCTTCTCAAAGGGTTTTGTAATATGAAGATCTCTTTCTTCAGTTTTGATTGTGAAATCAGTTTTGAAAAAATTGAGTTTTGTAGTATGATAGATCTGATCCTTTTATACTTTTGGAATTTCCCAATTATCTATACATTTTTCAAAATTTTTTATTATCATTTTTTTACTATTAACTATCTTTCTCGACTCAGAGGACGAGGTAGAAGAGTTTGAAAAAGAAACTGTCCTACAGAAAATTGGATTCTTACTTAAAGAATTTTTCTAGGTAGATCTTTTCAGTTAAGTGAGGTAATCGCCAAAGGAATCACTGCCCTAAACACGCCCTCTCGACTACAAAGATGGGACTTACGACCCAGACCTGTTTACACCTCTAAAGAAGCTATCTTATCACCTTAAGATCATCTTACCAACCTCTAAAAAATGTTTAAATGTGAATCCGAACCTTAAATGGAACCTTTAAGGTGGCTACTGCATCTGGGATTGGTTGGCCTAACTCATCAAGAATTGGCATGCCATCTTCTTAAGTTTGTATAGATTCTAGAATCTCAAATTTTTATAGGTTCGTAAGATGATAATCCCACCATCCTTTGAGCTGTTCTGAGAACCCTACAATGAGGAGTTCAGCAATAGCTCTGTCTGGGGTTCCAGTTTGGGTTTTGTAAGCATTTGCTGCCATGGTCATTTGTTGGAGCAAATTCAAGATGTTATATTCAGACATACCATCTATGTTCCATTCATAAACAGTAGAGGCATTGAATTTAGACTGGGTCAGAATTTCAGTTCTATTTTCTATGCCTAAGTCTGGAGCTGTTATTGGGAGGGGTGTTGCTACCCGCGGCCAATAAAGTCTACTGATTTATAAAGGTTTTGAAGATTGAATTTCTTCAGCTTGGATAGGCTGGTTTTCTTGGTTTTGGACATCTGAATCTGAGTCTTCCTCAATTATATTGGCACTCCTTTGGGAAGTTTGAGGTGTTTCAGGTGCAACTAGAGTAGAAGTTGAAGCTTCTAGCCTAGTTTTCATGTATCTCAAAGCTTGGATAAATTCAGAATTGCTGTTCTTTTGTAAATCCTTTTGACTGTTTTTGGAAACTTGGAATGGTTTGAAGATTGGGTTTTTCAGTTTTGTATCCGGCTTAGTTTCAATTTGGGAAACTATAGCCTATTGGTTTTGTTCCATTTTTTATAATTGCCTACCTATGGTATGCAAATGGGCATTTGCAAAATTATTCTGTAGAACAATGTTTTTTATATTCACAGAATCATTTTCATTTAGAATTTTGTAAGGGGCTGCTTCTACTATTTATTCTAAGTGGGGAATTTTTACTTTCCTAAGAGGAGGATGTTCAGACTGTATTTTTCTACCATCTGAAATTTCCCATTCAAGAACTTTATTTCTAACAGTGACAGGATTAACAGGCAGTTTTTCCTCTATTTTCTTTAGAAGAGCTTTTAGAGCCGCAATGAACTCTGATTGTTTATCTTCTAACTCCTGTTGTTTAGGTTTTGAAATTTGAGAAGGTTTTGAAACTGGATCTGATTTTTTGAAAGTTTTTAGAGTTTTGAAAAACGGATATGAAATGTTATGCTGTTTAGCATACATTGTAACACCCCTATATTCGGTAGTGCGTTCTACTGTTCCGACGACCAGTGTTTGTCTGGACAGATAGAATGCCTGGAACTACATTTAAATGTTAGTGAGGAGACATGAAATGAAATACAATAGAGGAAAGTACAATAAAAATAAAGGAAAAATAAGAGCAATGAAATGTAACTAAGTTAAACGAGCCAAAAACCGTAGCGATGGGTGACCGCACCGGAAAGTTGCGGCGAGGACCGTTGACTAGTCCTGGACCGCGGGGAATGCTAGGAAATATTTTAAAGACTTAAATAAACATCTATTGAAGTGTAAATGATATTAGAAATGTCAAAGAAAAATTAATTAATTAGTACAAAGAAAAACGAGTAATCGAGAAACCGACAAAAATCGGTGTTACTGAAAAATTGGGAATACAACCCGGATAGGGGCATTTTGGTCATTTGACACCTCGAGTTGCCTTTTAACCTAAATGTCCATTAAAAATAAATGATATTAAACTTTGAAAAATTCCATAAAAATTAGAAGTCAAATACATAGAATAAATAAAGGAAATCTAAGGGGTGTAATTGAAATTAACTAAAGTTGATTATTATAATGCTTAGGATGATTAGTGGAGCACTATGGGATTAAATAAACCTTTAAGTGGACAGATGTAAAAGCCATTTGGGACAGAAGATGAATTCATCTTCAACCTCTCAAAACAATGGCCGAATGGAACTCCATGGAAACTCCATGGCCAAAACATGAACAACCACCATGCACCTATATTGAAGCCCTCATTTCACCTCAACTTCTTCATTAAAGCTTGCCTACACAACTTGGTAAAGAGATTGGCAGCAAGAAGGAAGGGTTTTGATGAGTTTAACAAGCTTCAAATAAGTAAGTGCTCATTTCCTCTCCCTTTCTTCATTAAAGTTTGTGTGGGTGTTGTGGTGAGTTGATTTATGGAAGAAATTGAGGGATTTGATGAGTATGGACAATTTACTATTTTTGGCAGCCCTCATGTCCATGGAAGTCGATTTATTTCTTCATGTATTTGGTGATTTGGGGTATTGATTTAAGTGCTTAAATGTATAGAAGTTGATTTCCATATAATAGTTTGAATTGTAAGTTATAAATTGAAAATGGAAGTTTGATGTGAATGTGTTACTTGGGCAGCCTCATGATGAAGATTGGAAGTTTTTAAATTCATGAAAAGGTTGTTGAATTATGGTACTAAAAGTGGCAGCATATGTGTATGATTTAGTAGAGAATAAATATGTAATTTGATGATGGAAATTATGTGTAATAATTAGGAGTGTTTATGTGTATATATTATTGGGTTTGGACTTTGTGAATTATGATTGAATTTGGTGTATTTTGAAGTTGTTATATTCTACCCAAGTTGACCTAAATGTGATGTGTTGAGTGATTATGGTTAGTACCAATTCAAAATTTGGTAGAGTAGTGAACTTATAACAAGGTTAATGTGTGTTTGGATTGGTGTTTGAGAGACATGTAAAGGGCAGTATGCAAATGAGCCTATAACCCTTAGTGTGTGACTCCAATTAGTATGCAGCCAATTAGAGGTGAAACTAGGCACAAAATGTGCCAACTTTCATGAAGAAAGCCTACCTAAATTCTATCTAGAAAGTGACATGAGAATTGACCAAATCTGGATTAGTGACTTTGCAAACCTGAAAATTGACCATTTGAACAGCAGTCAGTATTTTGGCCATAACTCACTCAAAACAGGTCCAAATGACCTGAAATTTATATGGTTGGAAAGTTACACATAGGGCTACATCTTTTATAGAGATCACAAAACCCATAAATGACCATAAGCAAATCAAAATGCTTGCACAATTTCGGGTATAAAAACTGCTAGAATCGGAAATGACCTAAAAATGACCTAAGTTTGCCATTTTTGTGCAATCTGTCCCGCAATAGTAAAATGACCATAACTTGGTCCATAGAACTCCAAATGACATGAAATCAGTCCCAAAATTTCAATAAGACGTAGATCTACAATATTGGTAATTTGACCAAAACCCAAAAATCAAGGAAACTAGGTCAATTAACTTGATTAAATTGGCACACTAAATCTAGAATTAGCACATTTGACCATAAAATCTAGAAAATTCAAATAAGCATATCTCCCACCAGAAGTGTCCGATTTAAATGAGCCATACCAATCTAGAAAGCTAAGAAAGAGACCTAAAACATTGTTTTAGATAACTTCCTCAAATTATAAATGTATAAGGCCAGAATTTAAGGTCAAATCCATTGACCTAATTGAGGACCATGCCAATATAGGACCTTTGAGTCCAAGTTAATAATTTATCTACAAAGAATTCTATAAGACTTGAAAAATGGTAAGCAAAATTTCTAGTTGTCTCGAAGACATAAGGCAACAATACTTATGAAGAATGCTAGACCTTAATATGATCACAAAGAGTCCAAATGAATTAGTAAAATCAGAACCGCAAATGCCTAAAAAGGAAACTAAAACTTAGATTTGACCTAGTTATGGTTAATTAACCATAACTTGAGCTATACAACTCCAAATCGAGTGATTCAAAAAGGAAATTAAAGAAGACAAAATGAGAAACAATTTAATGAAGAGAAATCTGTTAAATTTACACTGTAGCTTGGTCCAATAGACAGTAAACATTGGCCATGAAATCTGAAAAATGGCAATAAAATGCAATAAGCTTTAAAATGAAATTGGTAACATATACCAACACTTAGAGACTATAAAGTGTGACAAATTGGGAACATTAAAATTAATTTGCCTAGTATGTATTAATGGTCAATATTAGAGGTTGACTAATGAAATGAATTGAAGGGAATAGTACTAAGAAAATTTAGATATTGGATTTTATTGTTAGAAACAATTTAACTGAGTACTGAAACACTTTAAATTATGTGTTTCAGTTGAAAAGGTTATTGAAAAGCATAAGGAACATTGAGTCAATGCCTAGAGGCGACTCAAACTAGGTTTGTGCACAATACCTTTTATATTCACTGCTTTTACTAGAAAATTTATTTGGAGAAATGAGTTGTGAATTTATGACTTGGGAAAATTTATTTGAGAATTATTGTATTGCCTACTTTGTAAATAGAAATTTTGAGATAAAACGTGTTTAGTGGTATCAGAGCAAAGTAGGGACGGCGATACGTAACACTTACGATTCCTGGGAACTCTCACGCGTGAACTGTGGCGAAGCGTGACTCTCCGCTCAGGAGCTTGCAGGGACGGCGATACGTAATGCCTGCAAGTGCTCTAATAGGTACACTATATTCCTCCTCCATTTATGGGGTGAGTATGACTATATTCCTCCCTCTTTGACTTGCCAGTTTGAGGTGAGTATGGATGAGTTCTCATTAGTTAGCTAGCCACCTCCCTCATTGATTTCGATTAGTGGGGTGAGTATGCCTTGTCGTGGTGTACAACATGGCATGTTCGAAAAATTTGTGTCATGACCTAAGTTGTGTTATTGATCGGCAACACTGTGTTATTCAATTGTTTGATCAAATTTGTGTTATATGAGCTTTGAAAATTGTGACATGAAATTGTGAATTATTTGAATTGTAAATTCTCAATAAAAGTTTTATATACCGCATTTTAAATTGTTATTGTGCACCACTGAGTAAATTTTACTCAGCGATAGCTTTTTCATTGCTTTCGCAGGTAGACAGACAGATAAAGCAGCAGAGTAGGCTGCTTGTGACTTTGCATTGGGATTTTGTCGGGTATACTGAGCATACCACTTCCTTGTAAATATTATTGTAATGTATGTGAACTGTATGTATATATTGTACTTGGTCTTGAGCAGTTGTAAAATAAAGTTATAAATTATTTTGGCTTGTCAAAATGTTGTATTACAATTCTCTTATTTCAGCTTTTGAAATACTCATTTATTTTGCACTTTATCTTTGGAATTGCTAAAAATGATATTGAATTGAGTTTGACTTATGTTGAGAAAATTCATTTGTATTGAGCCATATTGTAGTTTGGGACTGAAACAAATATATTGGAAGTGTTTTCTACAGGTTTTTGAAGAATTATTTTGCTCAAAATACAGACGGCACTCTACTGAAATTTTTATAAAATTTTTTGCTATTTCAGACCTAATGTGTGATTTAACTTTGATTAAAAAGTTTTAACACCTGTTAAAAGTGCTCACGACTTTAAAAAGAAGTAAGAAATTGTTTAAAATCCTTGTATTGTATTTAATGGGTTACCGGTAGGCGAAGTACGGTAATTCATTAGGTGTACTACGGGATCATATTACATCTTACGGAGGCGTAGGGTGTGACATGTTTAGTGGTATCATAGCAAGTTTTTAAATTCTATTTTGACCTGTAATTTGAATATTTTTCCTTCATAGTACAATTGCTCAATGTCATGGTTTGATGCATACAGTACATAACATCATAAATATGATCTAATGGAGAGAAATCTCCTTGTGTTGGTTGTATAAGAAATAGAAAATCCTATGAAAAGATATGGAAGATAAGAATAAGACAATATAACAGTCTGTGATGGTGGAAGTACAATGTGAGGCCCCAGCCCCACAGAGAGCCGGAAGTCTGACTTTACCAGCCTCACCTGTACAAATTACTGCACAAATGGCCCAGCAAATGGCCACTTTTTTTCAACAAATGGCTGATAATCTATCAGCCCAAGCCCAAGTACAAACCCAACCCCACAAGGGCAATGTGAAATAGAGAAGAGGGAGAAACATATGAGTCAGAGCTCAAATAGTCATTTGGGAAATAAAGACAAGACATAAAAGAACAATTTCCTTTTAGCAAATGGAGTCAAACCATGGCCACAAACTGTCCAAAGTGATATGTAAAGTTAAAATCCCAAAATTGAACCTAAAAAAAGGTTTTTGAAAAATATTATTGACTTATCCCTACTAAGTCACTATATACTAAATTACTTGAAATAGGTATGTGGGACCCACTTTTCCACTGTACATTGACATGGAAATTCTGTTATCACCACATGCTAAATCACATGAAATAGTGATATGGGACCCACCTTTTCCACAATACTTGGCCATAAAGATTTTGTTAGACAATTAATAATGCTTAATTGCTTAAAGTAAACCTAGGCTTATGTATATTGTATGGATCGATTAGTATACCAATTAGGGATTACAGATAGCAGTACTGCCTATATGGAAAGTCATGGATTGACAATATATGGTTGATATGATTTTAAAAGACAATGAATATCGGTATCAGGGGGCTTGTAGGGACGGCGATATGTAACGCTTGCAAAGTGCTCTGATAGGTACCACCCAAGGGCTTACAGGGACGGCGATACGTAACGCCTGCAAGTGCTTTGATAGGTTACTTGGGCATAAATATAAATAATGAGTTTTAAATTTAAATAATTACATGAAGAGACCACTGATATGACTTTAAAAGATAAAGAAGGAAATAAGTGTACAGATAAGATGTTAGAAAACCTAGTCCATGAGGTTATAACGTAGTGACTATGTAATGTTCTCGATGTTTATATTGTAAGGTGCAGATTACAGTACCGACATGGGATTATTGTGTAGAGCTATGTGCTTCCTCGTGGTATGCTAAGATAAGGATGTTTGTAAGTAGACTTTGATTTGGTACAGAAGAGTACTGTGAATCAGCCAAAATAAGGTAATGCTTCAGTTAGAGTATACACTTTGTGGCAGAGGGAAGAGGCTGAGATTTTTGACATTGTTGCTAGTACTTTCTCAATTTTTAACTAAGATATACATATGTATTGTTTGACCCGGGGTCTGTATACTCTTATATTAGTGCCAGCATTGTTTGCCTTCCTGCTGTCCCTCGTATAAAAATAAATTTTGATATGTTAGTGACTAGCCTTTTTGGAATTAGTTTTGGAAGAGTTTGCTAGCAAAAGACATTTCCTAGAATACGATAATATTGAAAATCGATAAATACAAGAGTTGTGGAAGTAAAAATTTGAATAGTTGGTTCAGATGTAACAAAGAAATGTTACGAATATGAGTAAGATAGTTGACTAGAATGGTCAAAGAACCCATGATTAGATAAGTAATTCTAAAATGACCTCAATGGTCATTCATTAAGGAAACATGAACCGAAATATTATACAGAACAATAGTAAGAGAAGATTGGTGTTATACAAACAAATTAAATGTTGTATTAGATTGTTAAAAGTCTTACACAAATTTAAAGGAAAGAAGATTATACGATCATATAGAAAGGAGAAAAACTAAGTTCTCACTCCATAGGATCACACAAGGTCCTAAAAAGAATGGATTCATTAGCACACAAAATTGCTTACCTCTAAAAAGGTGGAATGAATTTAAATTCAACGTATGATGGGGAAACTCATAAAGATCTTAGTACATGAGGTGAAGCAGTTGAGAAATAAATGTATACATTTGGTTAAGGTGTTAGGGACCATCATTCAGGCCAGGAAGTTACTTAGGAATGAGAGGAGGATATGTGGAGGCAGCACCCACAGTTGTTCAGAGACTAAAATTAGGTAAAATTTCGAGACGAAATTTATTTTAGGGGAGGGGGGGGGGGAGAATTGTAACACCCTATATTCGGTAGTGCGTTCTACTGTTCCGACGACCAGTGTTTGTCCGGACAGATAGAATGCCTGGAGCTACATTTAAATGTTAGTGAGGAGACATGAAATAATGAAATACAATAGAGGAAAATACAAGAAAAATAAAGGAAAAATAAGAGCAATGAAATGTAATTAAGTTAAACAAGCCAAAAACCGTAGCGATGGGTGACTGCATCGAGAAGTTGCGGCAAGGACCGTTGACTAGCCCTGGACCGCGGGGAACCCTAGAAAATATTTTTAAGACTTAAATAAACATTTATTAAAGTATAAATGACATTAGAAATGTCAAAGAAATATTAATTAATTAGTACAAAGAAAAAACGAGTAATCGAGAAATCGATAAAAATCAATGTTACCGAGAAATCGGGAATACAACCCGAATAGGAGCATTTTGGTCATTTGACACCCTGAGTTGCCTTTTGACCTAAATTTCCATTAAAAATAAATGATATTAAACTTTGAAAAATTCCATAAAAATTAGAAGTCAAATACATAGAATAAATAAAGGAAATCTAAGGGGTGTAATTAAAATTAACTAAAGTTGATTATTACAATGCTTAAGATGATTAGTGGAGCACTATGGGATTAAATAAACCTTTAAGTGGATAGATGTAAAAGCCATTTGGGACATAAGATGAATTCATCTTCAACCTCTCAAAACAATGGCCGAATGGAACTCTATGGCCAAAACATGAACAACCACCATGCACCTCCATTGAAGCCCTCATTTCACCTCAACTTCTTCATTAAAGCTTGCCTACACAACTTGGTAAAGAGATTGGCAGCAAGAAGGAAGGGTTTTGATGAGTTTTTAACAAGCTTCTAATTAAGTAAGTGTTCATTTCCTCTCCCTTTCTTTATTAAAGTTTGTGTGGGTGTTGTGGTGAGTTGATTTATGGAAGAAATTGAGGGATTTGATGAGTATGGACAAGGTACTGTTTTTGGCAGCCCTCATATATTGCAAAACAGAGCAAATTCCTCTACAACTAATTCTGATTCAGAACCTATAATCGATTTTTAGCTCCCGCCATTATTGCAAAATATTCTTCATCATTTTTAGCTCCCGCCAATATAGCTATAGCATGTGATCGTTGGGCCAAAAACAACTGGTTTTGTACTGTATTTTGTGGCAAGAGGTTTCTTCCCTTAAGCCAATCTTTTATTCCTTGATTTGTAATTGCTTCAAGGACATTGAATGAGTCCCACCATTTGACCTTGAATCCTCTAGTAATAGAGTTCAATCCATTTTGGGGTCAAAATTCGAAAAACCAGATGAGAACCCAAGGTAAAAAGAATTTTGAAGAAAACAAGAGAAGAGGCGGAAACCTTTTCTCTTTGGGTGAGGGTTTGTAATGGGTTTTGAAAAGGTTTAAACTCTCTGATATTTCTAGTGTAAGAATTATAGGTAGCGCACCAAAATACTTCCACCACTGAACAAACCATGAAGGGGTTTTGGAAAGATCAAATATTTTTTGGAAATAGAACAGCCATAAATGACTATTCTTGTGATTTTGTATGAGAAAGGTATTGTACCATGCCTGTTGGTAATCCCAGTAATTGAAATGTTGGCAATGGTCAATCCTATTTTGAAATGATAATGGGAAGATTTTTGGTTTTGTAAGTTCTTGCCCCCAATCAGAAGGATTAAGGACGTTTTGGATGTCACAAGTTGAATAAGCCGGATCAGCATGGCTTTCTTTTAAGTAAAAATGTTTGAATTTTGCTGAACCAGTGAATTCAAGGATTGCCTAGTAGTAGGATTGGGTCTTGGTAAGATCCCATGGTTTGTAATGCCATTGTGAAAACTTCTTTTTTAATTTTGTCTGGGACAAAACTATTTGAGAAGAATTCGGTTGAGAAAGACTGTTTTGAAATTCGATTTGTAAAATCTCATTTGCTTGAGAAATATTTTGAGAAAGGGTTTTTTGGGAGGAAGATTCTCCTTTCTTAAGGGTTTTGGAAATGGGTTTCGTAGATTTACCTTTCTTGGTAATGTTTTGTAAGGCCTGAAGAACTTTAGGAGATTTGGATAGTGATTCTATCCATTTTTGAGTCTGGCTATCAGTTTCTGGAGCCTGAGACTCAATATATTTTGTATGATCTTCTTCTTCTTCTGCTACGGCTATGTCTGCCCAAGTTTGTATAGGTTTTGCAGAAGAGATGGCTGGTTTTGTAGGGTTTGATTTTGTAGAGGCTGAGGCTTTAGCCTTGGTATTTTTCTTTCTGGACATTGGCCTATTTTGAAGAAATTCTCTAGTTAGAAAATCTGGGATGAAATTTGTATCTCCTTTTATAAATTCAATTTCAAAATAAAAAATACTTAAAATTGCTTTCCATCGTGCAAAAATCTGTTTTGATGCAAGATTTTGAACATCTTTTTGCAAAACTTCTTTGGCTGATTTGCAATCAATTCTAAACAAAAATTTTTGATTTAATAAATCACTTTGAAATTTTTGTATGCACATGACAATTGCAAGAATCTCTTTTTTGATGGTAGAGTATTTCTTTTGACAATCATTCCAATGTGCAAAATGGAATTGAACTATTTGTTCTTTTCCGTTTTGAATCTGTTTTAAAATTCCACCATAACCTAACTCAGAGGCATCTATTTCGACTACCTTAGGGGCTAATGGATTTGCTAAATGCAGACAAGGAATGTTTTGGACCTGTTGTTTAATGTGACGGATCACTTCAGTGTGATGATCTGTCCATGGAACAAGGTTTTTCTTTAACCTATCATACAAGGGTTTTGCTAGATGGTTAATATTAGGACAAAAATCTAAGACATAATTCAAGCTACCTAAGAATCTCTGTAGCTGGGTTTTATCCAAGATTTTATTAGGAAGTTTGTTTGAAAATTCTAAACTTCTCTCTATTGGAGTAATGGTTCCTTGGGATATGTAATGGCCTAGAAACCTAACCCTGGTTTGGAAGAGAGAAATCTTTAATTTTGAAACGGCAAGGCCATTTCGTTTTGTAACAGAGAAGAATGTTCTTAAGTGTTTGAAGTGTTGTTCAATTGACTCCGAGAACACAAGAACATCATCTATATAGACTATGCAAAATTTTGAATATGGATTAAGGATTTCATTCATAATTCTCTGAAATTCTGATGAGGCATTTTTCAGGCCAAAAGGCATGACTTTCCACTCATACTGTCCAAAAGGAACTGTGAATGCAGTTTTATATCTATCTTTTGGATCAATTTGTATTTGCCAAAATCCTGATTTTATATCAAATTTGGAAAATACAAATGCAGAATGAAGTTTTTGTAAAAGATCTTTTTTGTTTGGAATTGGATACCTGATCCATTTCAAAGCTTTATTCAAAGGTTTGTAATTAGTTACTAATCTAGGAGTGCCTCTTTCATTTCTGAATTTTTGTTTACATAAAAAGCTGCACAACTTCAAGGAGATCTAGATTCTGTAATTAATCCTTTTTTCTTTAAATCCAAAATTTCTGAACGACAGTGTTGTTCTAGTTTAGCATTCATCTGGATTGGTCTGGCTTTTGTAGGTATCTATTTTTTATTGAAATCATTTTCATATGGTAAATCTACCATATGTTATTTTTTTATTCCAAAAGGCATTTGCTAAATCTGAATAAATTTCTCTTTCAATTTGGGTTTTGAAATCCGAAATTTTCTTTTTCACCAAATCGTTTTGTAATTGTTTTTCAATTCTTATTAAAGAAACATCTTGCTGTAAATATAACAAGTGTTGCTTTTTCCCTTCTATTAAAACATTAATCTCATTATTAAAAATGGAACAAGTTTTTATAATATTGAGATTTCTTGTTTTTGGTTTTGTAACGAAAGGGAAAACAAGATTTTGTTTTGTAGTTTTAAAGGATATATTATCATCGTTAACCTTGTAGGGAGTTATCAAGTGAATGAAAGGAGTCCCCAAGATTACACTATGATGAATATCTTGAACAATTACGAATGAGGTTTTGAAAAGAAAATCACCATTAGCTATGGAGGCTTCTGCTTTATAGCTAATAGCCATTTTTGAATTATTTGCAGCTGAAAACTTTTCTGTGATTTTTTCATAAAATTTCTTTGGGACAATTCCTTCTTTAATATAGTTCAAATCTGCTCCTCTATCAAATAAGGCAATTGTATTGATTTTGAAATCTTTTGAAAAAACAATGGTAATTTGTATCAAATATTTTCAGAAAGTGATATGATTGAGGATGAAAAGAAAATCTTCTGGAGGTTTTTGAGTTTCCAAACTATTTTCTTTATTTTTCTTAGATTCTTCCTGGGGTTTTGAAAACAAAAGCTAGATTGCTTTTGAGTCCTGTGCCTTTTTCTCTTTAAGCTGTTTAAGCTCATTCTTAGTGATTTTTATTTCTCTTTGGAGGCATTGGACGGGAGGGTTTTGTAATTTTTATTGATTTTCATGCTTTAAAACATCTAAGACTCATTCTTGATTTTTTAAAAGCATGTTGACATTTTTTGCATTTTTTTCAGATTCAATTTTAGAATTTGAATTGGATGAATTATTAACTAATCCACCTTTTTATAAAGGCATATTTTCTTCGGACTCCTGGTTGGAGTTTGAAGAGGAATTTGAAGAATTAGTACTCAAATTTTGAATAACTAGTTCTTCTTTTTGTAATTATTTATGATTGTTAGTGGATTCAGAGATTTTGAATTCACTTTCTGTTTGTAATTCTGGGATTGATTTTGGAACAGGTTTCTTTTGCAATTCAAAGGTTTCTTGAGGGTTTTGTTCCTTTAAAACCTGTTGTTTTGAATTCTTTTTGTGAGGAGTTTTATTTTTAACAGTAACAGGATTAACAGACAAATTTTCTTCTGCTTTCTTTAGAAGATCTTTCAAAGCCGCAATGAACTCTGATTGATTATCTTCTGACTCCTGTTGTTTAGGTTTTGAAATCTGAGAAGGTTTTGAAATTGGGACTGTTGATTTTGTAGATTTTTTGGACTTTTTTGAAATTTTTGAAAACAGATATGGAATGTCATGATAATCAGCATACATTTCAAACCATTCAAAGAAAAGAATATGAACATTATATTCATATAGAAAATTATAATATTCTTTTTGAATTTCTTTCCTTCGATCATTGAAATGTTTGAAAAACCACATTTGCTTTTTATGATTTTTAGGAGAATAAAAATCATCATGAAAATATTGTTTGTCTACTTCAAATTCTTATTCAAGCACATTAAGTTCATGGTTTACATTTTCTGTAATAGCTGAAAAGGTAGGAGAAGTAGGTTCTGACTCTGTTTGGGCTTCAACCTGAATAGACTTGTTTTATAAATTTGTATAAACTGGATGTGGAACATTTGTAGAGTAATCTACATTTTGTAGAGTGGATCTAGGTATTTTTAAAGTAGAAAACCTAGAATAGCTAGGTAAGTCTGAGGTAGAATACCTAGGCTGATTATTCTGTATCCCAATTAGTTTTGTAATAGGCAAACTAATGACAGAGGATATACAGAACACTCTTCCTATGTCTACAGTACTGGACATTGAAGAATTATCTAAAAACCTAAGAAGGTTGGAGGTAATAATTAGTCGAAACACCATGAAATGAGGTGAAGTTCCAAACAGGCAGCTGTTAGAACCGTTATGCCTTGAAAAAGGGAAATTGGTATGAAGGTTGGAGGAGTTCAATTCTATACTTATTAAATTGATGGTTATTTTCCTGAGTATCCTCGGAAATGTGTTTTTTTTTTTTAAACAGAATTTTGCTTTGCTTAAAGACAAGCAAAAGTTTGAGTTTGGGGGTATTTGATACACTTGAATTGTATAGATGTTTTTTAAGCATATTTGAATTCTATTTTATAGCATTTAGGCAAGTATTTTCATGCATTATAGTTGATTTCATTAGTTTTCATAAGTTCTATTATAAAGCCCTTAATTCCATGTTTTCTGCATCATTTGAGGTGTTTGGGTGAAGCCACAGAAGTATAGGAGTGCAAGAAAAGCTTGGAGGAGTCAAGAAATAGAGAATTGCTACTGATGCAAAGTACACAGGTCATGTAAGCCAAGCCCCAAACCCGTGTAAATCTTTGTGTGACACCCCTTACCCGTCTACAGTATATCCGAGTAAGATATGTCACACGGTGTATCGGAACACTTTATTTTATCTCAATCATTTTTATTCTTCCTTAATTTATTTTTATCATAGTTTTGAATATAATTTATGAAATATACTTCATTTAAGTAATTTATTGAAATTATAATTTATTTGAGGTTCTAAAAATTTTATAAAAAATCCGGCAGAGTACCGGCTAAAAATGGAGAAAACAGTTCTTCGGAACCTATGAAAAACACTTCCAATAATCATATTCAATCATTCTCAAACTCCAATATCAAAATCTCAATATAATTTTTATTTTCAACAACATCTCCATTTCTCAATCATTCATTTCTCATGGTACTCATATATATAGCAATAAGTAAATACTCAAATTTTTCCATTCAGAACCACAATTTTCATTATTTACATGAACATCAAAATACATTATATAAGTTCAATTACATATGAGAAAATAAAAATTAGTTACAAAATACCAAAATGAAACCTAGTGTCCTACCAATGCACTGTGGATGGTGAGGTGACACGGACACTATGCAGAGCTGCAGGATGGTCTCACCCAGTCTGCGGTCTACTGGGCTCTCGATCAGTATCTCCAGAACCTACGCGTGGCAAAAGCAACGCGCTAAGCAATAATGCTTAGTGGTGCAATAATAAAATAAAAGGAAATAGCAGAAAATAAATATGTATTGAATGTATCGATGTTTTACTGGTTTTGTTCTTGTTATAATCATTTACTTCATTAACTTTATCCACTTTCATTCTTTTGATTGCCCAAGTAACCTATCTTTGAGCAGTATTTGGATAAACGGGTAAACCGCACTGGGTATCTAGTACCTCGGGCGTCACACCATCGATCACATGTGCATCTCCGGTGTGCAGCGAGCGACTAATAAGCTGTACTGACAATAGGCACAAGGCCAAATATCAACACAAGGTCAGAATGGCTAAAAGCCATAAAATCACAGAATGGCATATTGCCATGTGCAGTACTGCTAACTGAACCCTATTGGCATGCCAAACTATCCAAACCAATCTTGTTAGGTATACTAGGGCATTTGATACTTTGGAATTCTTCAATTTTTGAATTTCAAGTTTTGGTGTCACTATTCACCTCATTGGTCAACAAAAATGTTGACTTTTGGATAGAAAATAGGTACATTGGTTTTAACACCCCCAATGTACCACATTTTGCATTCAAAACTTGTTGGAATTAATCACCAATACCATTTTTAAGCTTAGAACTAAGGAAGCAGAATTTTCAGTTTTTATACTCTACTTTTACTGTTCCATTAGTTACTGTTACAGTGGGAATTTGAGAAAATGATAAACATGAAAGTTGTTTCTTATTTTGTCTAGTTGAATTTCTTTTTTTGAATCACTCCATTTGGAGTTTTGTAGCTCAAGTTATGGTCCAAAAACCACAACTGGCCGGATTGGAAAATTTCAGAACTGACCATATCTACAGTGCAGTGAACAGTGACTGCAACTGCCTTGTTGGATAGGTTCTGGTAAAAATTCGGGGTAGGTTTCTTCATGAAACTTGTTGGTCTATATCTTAACTTATTGCTGTAAAAATTTCAGGTCAATTGGGCCATTCTACAATGAGTTATGGCCAAATGAACAATTACTGTTTATTTGGTCATTCTGCAGAATCTGGTTGCAGGACATCCGGATTGGGGCCAGTTTTTAGTCCACTTGCTTTGGTCTTTTGGGCATGGTTTCTTCACCAAAATTGTGCCATTATGTGTCTAGTTTCATGCCCAATTGGCAAAACACCAATTGAACCTACACAGCCCAAGTTATGGCTGTCCAAACAGGCTGGACTCACAACCACCCTGCTGGTTTCACTAGGCAGCATACCAAATCAATTTTCTAATGCTACAATTCACTCCAAGTTATGATCAAATTACCTCAAATGGTCACTAATTGACCATTAGAATGTTCATATACCATTTTATGAGCAAACCCTGATTTTTGTTCAAGTCTCCAAGTTCTCAAAGTTCAATTTATACATTAAACTTACAATTTCAACTTAAATCATGTTCTTAAACATGAATTGAGTGAGAGAAAATAAATTGGGCACTAACCTTTTTTGCTAACTTTTCCAAGTCTCCAAAACTCCCTTCTTCCTTCTTCTTTTTGCTGGCTAGAGGTTGTTCAAGTTGCAAAATCAATTTTTAGTGAAGCAAGGTTGTGGTTTCAAGGTGATTTGGTGGGTTGTCTCAAGCTTCCATTAAGCTTCCATGGAGGAATGGGTTTGGGAGAGAGTGTAACGTTTTTGGGTGAGGAAGAGCATATGTCTTTTGTTTTTATTTGTCTCAATTATCCTCTTTAATAGGTTAATTTAAGTGGTGCTTAATTGTGATTGGTGGATAGGTTTTTAATGACATCATATGATGTCATTATTAGGTATTTTCTTTTATTTTCTTTTCTTTTCATATATACTCATTTTCAATTTAATTTTTAGTAATGTTTATTCATATTTTAGATCATAATAATTATTTACTTAACTGGACAAGTCGGCCAAAAATCACCTGTGAAGGCGAAATGACCAAAATGCCCTCCGTTTGGCTTAACGGGTCAAAATTGTCTATACCGATTGAAAAATTTTTCTAAATATTTTCTTGGCATTCTAATGCCATAGGAACCTCAATAAACCTTCTCTGGAGTCCCAAAAATATTTTTATGAATTTTTCCCCGGGTCTAGGGCTCCTAGTTGCGAGAACCGCAACTTCTCACTAGATTACCCATCGCTAGGGCACCGGCTCATTTAACTTGGGTGTATTTTATTTCTAAAATTTTTACTAAATTTTTCTTATTAATATTTGAGTTAATTATGGTTCCTGACTTTAGTTTAAATATTTTTTCGGATGTTCTAGCTGTCCGGACCTACACCGGTCACCGGAACAGTAGAATGTACGGAGTTGCTACCGGGAGGGTGTTATAACTCTTCCCCTCTAATTTAAATTTCGTCCTAGAAATTTACCTGATGCAAACAGTTGAGGGAACTGTTGCCTCATCGTCTCTTCACTTTCCCAAGTTGCCTCCTCGGTGTTGTGGTGCCTCCAAAGCACTTTCACCAGTGGAATCTGCTTATTCCTCAATTCTTTTACTTCCCGAGCCAGGATCCGCAGAGGTTCTTCTTCATATGTCAAATCCGATTGTATTTCAATTTCTTCCCTAGAGATGACATGTGAAGGATCTGAGCGGTATCTTCTAAGCATGGACACGTGGAACACATTGTGGATCTTGTCTAGCTCTGGTGGTAAAGCTAGCCTGTAGGCTACTGGTCCCACACGTTCAATGACTTCATATGGGCCAATAAACCTAGGGCTTAACTTACCTATTCTTCCAAACCTCAATACCTTCTTCCATGGTGACACCTTGAGGAACACATTGTCGCCAACCGCATATTCTATTTCTTTTCTCTTCAGGTCGGCATAAGATTTCTGTCTGTCTGAGGCAACCTTCAGATTGGCTTTGATTAGTTTTACTTTCTCCTCAGTCTGTTTCACTAGGTCTGGCCCTACCAGTTTGTCTTCACCCAATTCAGTCCAGCACACTGGAGTTCTACATTTCCTCCCATACAGTACTTCATACGGGGCCATTTGGATGCTAGCTTGGTAGCTATTGTTGTATGCAAATTCTGCCAGTGGGAGGTATCTATCCCAACTTCCCTCAAATTCAATGACAAAACTCCTCAGCATATCCTCAAGGACCTGACATATATTTCATGTTGTTATTATCATTTTAATTCAATATTTGTATTAATTCCATTGGTTTCAATTGTTTACCTGGATTACTCTTTCTGATTGCCCATCCGTCTGAGGATGGAAAGCTGTGCTGAAGTGGAGTTGTGTACCCAAGGACTCATGCAACTTCTTCCAAAATCTCGATGTAAACCTTGGGTCTCGATCAGATATGATGGAAAGTGGAATTCCATGCAGTCTAACTATCTCACTGATATACAATTCTGCTAACTTTTCCAGTGAGTAGTCGGTCTAATCGGCGAGAAAGTGTCTTGACCGTCAATCTATCTACTATCACCCATACTGCATCATGTTTCTTCTGGGTGAGAGGTAGACCACTTACAAAATCCATGGTGACCCGATCCCATTTCCATTCAGGTATGCGTATAGGCTGTAGCAAGCCTGATGGAACTTGATGTTCTGCCTTGACTTGCTGACATGTCAAGCATTTAGACACATAGTCAGCTATGTCCTTCTTCATACTAGGCCACCAATACTGAAGCTTCAGATCATGATACATCTTTGTACTTCCTGGGTGCATAGCATAAACACTAGCATGTGCCTCATTCAGAATACTGGCTTTTAATTCCCATTGTCTGGTACACATACTCTTCCTTTGTAATACAGACACCCATCTGCTTTCACCTCATAGTCAGTTGCTTTTCCCTCTGAGATTTTGCTCATAATAGCCATTAACTTATCATCTACCTTCTGCCCATCTAAAATCTGCTGTAATAGGTTTGGCCTCACTTGCAACTCAGCCAAAATAGCTCCATCTCGAACCAAAGATAGACGGGCATTTAATGATCTCAAAGCTGTGATGGATTTTCTGCTCAAAGCATCAGCAACTACATTTGCCTTCCCAGGATGGTAGTCAATTACACAATCATAGTCCTTCAGGAACTCAATCCATCGTCTCTGTCTAAGGTTGAGCTCCTTCTGGGTTGGCAAGTATTTCAGGCTTTTATGGTCCGTGTAAATGTAGCACTTTTCACCATACAAGTAATGCCTCCATATCTTCAGTGTGAAGATAATTGCTGCAAGCTCTAGATCATGGGTAGGGTAATTTTGTTCATGTGGCCTTAGCTGCCTGGGAGCATAAGCGACCACCTTCCCCTCTTGCATCAATACACACCCTAACCCATTATGAGAGGCATCACTGTAGACCACAAAGTCCTTTCCTGACACTGGCTGTGTTAACACTGGTGCCTTTGTCAACATAGCCTTCAACTTCTCAAAACTGGTCTGACACTTGTCATTCCAGTCAAATCTGACGTTCTTGTGTAACAACTTGGTCATTGGAGCAGCTATTAAGGAAAATCCCTTCACAAATCTTCTGTAATACCCAGCTAGCCCCAAGAAGCTTCTGACCTCAGTTGTATTTCTGGGAGGCTTCCATTCCATTACTGCTTCTATTTTCTAGGGATCCACTCTAATCCCATCAGCTGACACTATGTGTCCAAGGAATGCAATCTCATTCAACCAGAAGTCACACTTGGACAACTTAGCATACAGCTTCTTTTCTCTCAGGGTTTGCAGAACAATCCTCAAATGTTCATCATGTTCTTCACTGTTCTTGGAATACACCAAAATATCATCAATAAAGACCGCTACGAACCGATCTAAGTGTGGATGGAAGATACGGTTCATAAGGTCCATGAATGCCGCTGGTGCATTTGTTAGGCCAAAGGGCATCACTAGGAACTCATAATGCCCATATCGGGTCCTGAATGCAGTCTTTGGCACATCTGCATCCTTCACCCTCAACTGATGATACCCTGATCTGAGATCAATCTTAGAAAATACTCCTGCTCCCTTCAACTGATCAAACAGATTATCGATTCTAGGCAACGGATATTTGTTCTTCACAGTCACTTTATTCAACTGCCGGTAATCGATGCATAGCCTCAAAGTCCCATCCTTCTTTTTCACAAACAGCACTGGAGCTCCCCATGGTGACACACTGGGGCGTATGAACCCCTTATCAAGCAACTCTTGCAACTGAGTTTTCAACTCCCTCAATTCAGTGGGTGCCATCCTATAAGGTGCAATGGAAATGGGTGCTGTACCCGGCAGTGTCTCAATAGCAAATTCAACTTCCCTTTCTGGTGGCAAACCAGGTAATTCTTCAGGAAACACATTTGGGAAGTCTTTTACTGTGGGTATGTCACTCAGGTGTGGCTTAGCCTGCCTAGTATCCACCATATGTGCTAGGTAGGCTTCACAGCCTTTTCTCATCATTCTTCTTGCAACTGTGGCTGAGATAACATTGGACAGGAAATCTGTCCTTTCACCCACAACAGTGATCTCATTACCCTCAGAAGTTTTCAAAGAAATTCTCTTCAATTTGCAATCAACTATTGCCTGATGACGTGACAACCAGTCCATTCCCAAAATCATGTCAAACTCATGAAAAGGCAACTCAATCAAGTCTGCCAAGAATTCATACCCCTGAATCTTTAACGGGAAACCCTTGTACACTTTGTTCACCACTACACTGTGGCCCAATGGATTAGTGACCAGAATGTCTTGGTCACTCTCGCCTACTAGTATCCCCCTTTCTACGGGTAGGTTGATGCAGATGTATGAATGAGTGGATCCTGGATCCACCAATGCATGCACAGATGTATTGTAGAGGGAGAACGTACCCCTGATGACGTCCGGGGCATCTTGCTCCTCCTGGGCTCTCATGGCATAGGCTCTAGCAGGTGGTCTGTTATCAAGCCTCTCTGCTGGCTCAGATGCAGGCCTCTATGATGGTCCCACTGCCTCAGATTTGCCAGATTTCCTACCCCTTTGTGGTGCAGGAGCAGGTCTGTCTGCTTGTGTTGGAGCAGCTGTAGTAGTTCTGCGTGGATAGTTCCTCAACTGATGCTCTATTGACCCACACCTTAAGCAAGCACTAGTCACTCTCCAAGACTCCCCCTTATGCCACTTCAGGCAATGTGGACATGCAGTTCTTTGGGGCTGTCCCTGAACCCCATCCTGGAGGCGCCCACGATGGTGTGGACTGACCTCTCCTAGGGGTAAATTGTGGCCTGGGCCCCTGAGACTGACCCTGACCTTGTGGCTGACCTGAACTCTGTGCAGGTGGACCCTTGAACTTCTTCCCAGGTGCAGGAGATGAACTAGACTGACCTAGGCCCCTCTTCTGCTGTCTCTCTCTTCTGGTCTGCTCACTTATTCTAAGCTTTTCAACCTTTATTGCAACTTCCACTAACTTGGTGAAGTCTGTGATTCCCAAGGCAGTGATCATGATCTTTATATTGTCATTTAATCCCTCTTCAAATCTCTTACACCTCTCGGCCTCATTGGGGACTATCTCCCTTCCATAGCGGCTCAATCTGACGAATTCCTTCTCATACTCGGCCACTGACAGCTGTCTCTGCCTCAGATTAATGAACTCTCTTCTTCTCTCTTCCAGGTATACACTACCCACATATTTCTTCTTGAATACAGAGAGGAAGAAGTCCCAAGTTATTACTTCTAGCTGTACTTCACTGGACACAGTATCCCACCATTCATATGCATCATCTTGCAACAGAGATACAGCAGCTTCTAGATTTTGCTCTTGAGTGCAGTGGAGTTGTTTTAAAACTCTGCCTGTTCTGTTCAACCAATTTTCGGCTGCAACAGAATCATCTTCTCTCTTGCCAAAGAAGTCCACTGCTCCAAATTTTCTCAATATTTCCAGGTGTGATTTTGGTTGTGGAGGTAGTGGTGGTGGCATTACCCCAGCCATTTGTTTGAAGAATTCGACCATTTGTTGAAACATGGCCTGTGGAGGCTGAGCAGGCTCTGCTTGAGCTGGCGGAGCAGGTTCTCCCATACCCCCAGTCTCAGCTGCTGCAGGTGGAGCATGACTCTCCACTTCCTCCTCAACTGCTCTCTGTGATGTAGGGTCCATATCCTATTCAAAATAACAAAGACAAAGAGATCTGCATTAGTGTCACCTCGACTCTTACAAATGCAATGCATGGTATGGAGTCAATCTAGGCCCAGAAACGCCTAAACCGTGCTCTGATACCACTAAAAGTGACACCCCTTACCCATCTACAGTATATCTGAGTAAGATATGTCACACGGTGTATCGGAACACTCTATTTTATCTCAATCATTTTTATTCTTCCTTAATTTATTTTTATCATAGTTTTGAATATAATTTATGAAATATACTTCATTTAAGTCATTTATTGAAATTATAATTTATTTGAGGTTCCAAAAATTTTACAAAAAATCCGGCAGAGTACCGGCTAAAAATGGAGAAAACAGTTCTTCGGAACCTATGAAAAACACTTCCAATAATCATATTCAATCATTCTCAAACTCCAATATCAAAATCTCAATATAATTTTTATTTTCAACAACATCTCCATTTCTCAATCATTCATTTCTCATGGTATTCATATATATATCAATAAGTAAATACTCAAATTTTTCCATTCAGAACCACAATTTTCATTATTTACATGAACATCAAAATACATTACATAAGTTCAATTACATATGAGAAAATAAAAATTAGTTACAAAATACCAAAATGAAACCTAGTGTCCTACCAATGCACTGTGGATGGTGAGGTGACACGGACACTATGCAGAGCTGCAGGATGGTCTCACCCAGTCTGCGGTCTACTGGGCTCTCGATCAGTATCTCCAGAACCTACGCGTGGCAAAAGCAACGCGCTAAGCAATAATGCTTAGTGGTGCAATAATAAAATAAAAGGAAATAGCAGAAAATAAATATGTATTGAATGTATCGATGTTTTACTGGTTTTGTACTTGTTATAATCATTTACTTCGTTAACTTTATCCACTTTCATTCTTTTGGTTGCCCAAGTAACCTATACTGAACGACTGGACTGGATAAACGGGTAAACTGGCACTGGGTATCTAGTACCTCGGGCCGTCACACCATCAGTCACATGTGCATCTCCCGGTGTGCAACAGAACAGCTAATAAGCTGTAATGACAATAGGCACAAGGCCAAATATCAACACAAGGTCAGAATGGCTAAAAGCCATAAAATCACAGAATGGCATATTGCCATGTGCAGTACTGCTAACTGAACCCTATTGGCATGCCAAACTATCCAAACCAATCTTGTTAGGTATACTAGGGCATTTGATACTTTGGAATTCTTCAATTTTTGAATTTCAAGTTTTGGTGTCACTATTCACCTCATTGGTCAACAAAAATGTTGACTTTTGGATAGAAAATAGGTACATTGGTTTTAACACCCCCAATGTACCACATTTTGCATTCAAAACTTGTTGGAATTAATCACCAATACCATTTTTAAGCTTAGAACTAAGGAAGCAGAATTTTCAGTTTTTATACTCTACTTTTACTGTTCTATTAGTTACTGTTACAGTGGGAATTTGAGAAAATGATAAACATGAAAGTTGTTCCTTATTTTGTCTAGTTGAATTTCTTTTTTTGAATCACTGCATTTGGAGTTTTGTAGCTCAAGTTATGGTCCAAAAACCACAACTGGCCGGATTAGAAAATTTCAGAACTGACCATATCTACACGATGAGCAGTGGATCAGAATCGCCTTGTTGGATAGGTTCGAGTCAAAATTTGGGGTAGGTTTCTTCATGAACGTTGTTGGTCTATATCTTAACTTGTTGCTGTAAACATTTCAGGTCAATTGGGCCATTCTACAATGAGTTATGGCTAAATGAACAATTACTATTCATTTGGTCATTCTGCAGAATCTGGTTGCAGGACATCCGGATTGGGGCTAGTTTTTGGTCCACTTGCTTTGGTCTTTTGGGCATGGTTTCTTCACCAAAATTGTGCCATTATGTGTCTAGTTTCATGTCCAATTGGCCAAACACCAATTGAACCTACACAACCCAAGTTATGGCTGTCCAAAAAGGCTAGACTCACAGCCACCCTGCTGGTTTCACTAGGCAGCATACCAAATCAGTTTTCTAATGCTACAATTCACTCCAAGTTATGATCAAATTACCTCAAATGGTCACTAATTGACCATTAGAATGTTCATATACCATTTCATGAGCAAACCCTAATTTTTGTTCAAGTCTCCAAGTTCTCAAAGTTCAATTTATACATTAAACTTACAATTTCAACTTAAATCATGTTCTTAAACATGAATTGAGTGAGAGAGAATAAATTGGGCACTAACCTCTTTTGATAACTTTTCCAAGTCTCTAAAACTCCCTTCTTCCTTCTTCTTTTTCCTGGCTAGAGGTTGTTCAAGTTGCAAAATCAATTTTTAGTGAAGCAAGGTTGTGGTTTCAAGGTGATTTGGTGGGTTGTCTCAAGCTTCCATTAAGCTTCCATGGAGGAATGGGTTTGGGAGAGAGTGTAACGTTTTTGGGTGAGGAAGAGTAGATGGCTTTTGTTTTTATTTGTCTCAATTATCCTCTTTAATAGGTTAATTTGAGTGGTGCTTAACTGTGATTGGTAGATAGGTTTTTAATGACATCATATGATGTCATTATTAGGTATTTTCTTTTATTTTCTTTTCTTTTCATCTCTACTCATTTTCAATTTAATTTTTAGTAATATTTATTCACATTTTAGATCATAATAATTATTTACTTAACTGGACAAGTCGGCCAAAAATCACCTGTGAAGGCGAAATGACCAAAATGCCCTCCATTTGGCTTAACGGGTCAAAATTGTCTATACCGATTGAAAAATTTTTCTAAATATTTTCTTAGCATTCTAATGCCATAGGAACCTCAATGAACCTTCTCTGGAGTCCCAAAAATTATTTTATGAATTTTTCCCCGGGTCTAGGGCTCCTAGTTGCGAGAACCGCAACTTCTCACTAGGTTACCCATCGCTAGGGCACCGGCTCATTTAACTTGGGTGTATTTTATTTCTAAAATTTTTACTAAATTTTTCTTATTAATATTTGAGTTAATTATGGTTCCTGACTTTAGTTTAAATATTTTTTCGGACGTTCTAGTTGTCCGGACCGACACAGGTCACCGGAACAATAGAATGTACAGAGTTGCTACCGGGAGGATGTTACACTCTGCTAGAAGAAAGCCAAGAGAATCAATGAGAAACACAAGTACAAGGGTCGTGTAATGAGACCCGTGTAATCTGCAGGGACCAATGTAAGTCTCTGCCGAACGCAAGCTTGAAGAAACTTATGGGAACAACAGTCTGTGTAATCAGGCTCTTGTAGTTGCCACAGACTCGTGTAACTTTCTATGCCAAAATGAGACCACGCGAAACTCCTCCAACAAGTTACACGGCCCTACTCTACGGGACCCGTGTAGTGACACATGGGCCGTGTACTATGCTGTAGCTTGTTTTCTGACTCGAATTCCCCTCCTGTTTTCTAATTCGAACGAGACTCCTAAAGCCTTTTGGACTCAAAATGACCTAACCCTAGAGCAACCAATATAAATAAAAAAGAAAACATCAGGAAAAGAGGTCGGTCCGCCATCGGATCTTTGCTAAAAAGGTCATTGTTGTCGGACTCTACATCAGTACCAAAAGAAGTTTTCCAGCTGAAGCCCCACAGGATCAAAGCTACAAACTCTCTTTGGTTCCTTCGTTTTATCTCCTTAGACAGATTTTTATTGTTCTATTTCTTTTGCATAACTCTCTTTTTATTGTTTTTACCTTTTTTTTTATCATGACATTTGCTGAACTCACCATGAGTGAGTAGTTTTCTTATTTTGGATATTGGGAGAGTAGCTCTTATAATTATTATTATGGATGAACTCTGAGTTTTATTTATTGGATTTGAGATTCGTTTCTTGATTTAATCTCTTGCGATCTTAATGCATGCTATGTGTTGGTACCCACTTAGTTATGATTGTAGATGTTAATTGAAGGACTGAAAGGTGAAGATTAACATTAGAAAATCAAGATCTTAAACCTAGGAATTCTGACCTAGACATAGGCTGATACCTTTGTGGAACCTAAAAATTAGTCAAAGGTCTTAAATGATTTTAATTAATTTGATCACCACGAAAGTAGGGTTTGAGTTAATTAAAATACACCCTAAATGCCTTGAGAGAAGATTTAGGATAACTTAGGGCTAATTTCCATCAAAGAAAACGAACCTCAATTCAGTAAATAAACGAGATAATATCCCTAATAAGATTCAAGTGCGAAATCCTAATTCCAAGATTGTTCCAAAAAGAGATTACTTCATTTTAAGTTTACTATTCTAGTGTTTAAAGTTAACAAACTTCATTCTCAAATATTCGATAGCCTAGACAGTCAAAATTACTGTGTAGATTGGTACTTGCTAAATGAAGGTCCTCGTGGGAATGATACTCTACTTACCACTTTATTACTTGTTAGCGATCCGTGCACTTACAGGGTTGTAAAACCAGCAAATAAGTTTTTAGCGCCGTTGCTGGGGATTCTTTGGCTATAGTAATATCAACCGATAGCCAATTTAGCTGATTTGGGCAATTATATTTATTATATAATTTTATTTTACTGGTTATATTTTTCTTCTTTTCTCTCAGGTTCTCGATCTGGTATATGACCAGAACAAGGCCAGAAGAAGAAATATTGGACAGTGATCCGGAGATAGACAGAACTCTGAAAGCCATTAGGAGGGAAAGGAAACATCAAGAGCATGGTCAAGGAGATCCTAAATTTCCAACCATGGGTGATAATAATGACAGACCGAGACTCTTGAGAGATTACGGAGCTCCATCTGTCTAAGGATTTCAGCCCAGTGTCACTAGACCCACAGTGGAAGCCAACAACTTTGAACTAAAATCAGTATGGCTCCAAATGATTCAACAAACCTATTTTGCAGGCTCGCCTACAGAAGACCCACACTATCACCTCCAGTGCTTTCTTGCCCTATGTGATACATTTAAGATGAATGGAGTGTCTGATCAAGCAATAAGACTCAGAGCATTCCCATTCTCCCTTCGGGACAGAGCAAGGAAGTGGCTACTTTCTCAACTAGCTAGAACATTTACTAATTGGGAGAATGTCTCTCAAGCTTTTCTAGCAAGGTATTTTCCACCTGCAAAGACTGCAAAACTAAGGCTTGAGCTCAACACCTTCATACAAAAGGAGGGAGAATCACTATATGACGTATGGGAAAGATATAAAGATCTGCAAAGAGAATGTCTACACCATGGAATAGAAGACTGGCTATTAGTGCAAAACTTCTATTATGGGTTACTACCCTCTACAAGGAGCACAGTTGATTCAGCTGCAGAAGGTGATCTAATGGAGAAAATAGTGCCACAAGCACTTGAACTTCTAGAAAGGGTAGCATACCATAACTATGAGTGGTCAAATGAAAGAGGAAATGCAAGGAAAACTGCAGGTGTACTAGAAGTAGACACACTAAGCATGATAAATGCTCAATTTGATCAGCTCATAAGAAAACTCGAGAAGATGCAAGCCAACGCAGTTAGTACAAACAGTCAATATGAATACAGCTATGGAGGGGGATACATGAATTCAGAATACAACAATTTCAATGAACCCTTCTCAAAACAGATAAACTACGTGAATAACGGATGAAACTTCAACCAGAGGCAGCCCAACAATCCATATTCAAATACTTACAACCCTGGATGGAGGAACCACCCAAATTTCTCATGGTCCAATCAGCAGAACCAGCCAATAAACAAGCAATAAGGGTATAAACCACCAGCACCCCCTGGATTTTAGAACAGAGGTTAAAACTTTGCACAGCCACCACCACCTCTCTAGCACCAACAACCTAAACCGAAAATGGCCATGGAAACCATGATGGAAGAGTTCCTAGCAGCTCAACAACAATAAACTGAATTGATTAAACAGCTGACTTCCAGAGTGGACCAACTTGCTACTCACAACAAGATGCTAGAGAATCAGATCACTCAGTAAGCAAGCTCCTCAAGTAAAGTTGCTGGCAAACTGCCTAGCCAACCAGAAATGAATCCAAGGGAACATTATAAGGCAGTTACACTAAGGAGTGGGAGAACTCTAGTACAGCCAGAGGTGGAATTGACAGAGGGAACCATAGAAAAATCTAAAGACCAAGCAGAGAAAAAGGAGGAAGAAGCTAAGAAAGATCAGAAAGAGGAAGCGAGGAAGATAAAGAAATTACCAGAACCATACCAGCCTCCCCTACCTTTTCCTCAGAGATTTCACAAACCCAAATTGCACAAGCAATTTGGGAAGTTTTTGGAAGTTTTACAAAAGCTCTACATCAACATCCCCTTCACTGAAGCACTTTCTCATATGCCATCATATGCCAAATTTCTTAAGGAAATTCTGTAAAAGAAGAGAAATCTAGAAGACTATGGAACAGTAGTTCTAACAGAGGAATACAGTGCCATACTGCAAAACAAACCACCTCCAAAGTTGAAAGATCCATAAAGCTTCTCCATACCTTGCCTCATTGATGACAAGAAAATAGATAAGGCCCTCTGTGATCTTGGGACAAGCGTCAGTTTAATGCCTCTATCAATATGCAAAAAGCTGGAGATTGGGGAACTGAAACCTACAACAATCTCATTGTAATTGGCTAATAGATCTGTTAAATATCCTATAGGAATACTGGAGAACATTCCGATCAAAGTGGGAAAATTCTTCATTCCAGTGGATTTTGTTGTCCTTAAGATGGAAGAAGATGTTAAAATTCCTATCATCTTTGGAAGACGATTCTTGGCAACTGCCGGAGCTATCATAGATGTCAAAAATGGGCGACTAACTCTCAAAGTAGGAGAAGAAGAAGTCGAGTTAAACTTGTTCGACACAATGAAACACAAATTTGAAACTAATGAATGCTTCAAAGTCGACACAATTGACAAACATGTTGAAAAAGTATTTCATGAGACACATCCTAAGGATCCTCTTGAAGCATGTATTGTGCACAGCCACACTGTGGATGATGAAAATATAGAAATAGTAGCCTGTGTACAACAGTTAGCTGCTCATCCACCCCTACTATTAGCTAACGCTTTCCAGATGGAGGATTTGAAGGAGGAACAAACCGAAGGTAAGCTCCAAGAAAATGCCAAATAGGTAGAGCTTAAACCTCTTCTGTTTTCACTAAGGTATGCATTTATGGACTCAAATTCTAAATATCCTGTTATAATCAATGCTAGCTTGTCTAAGTTAGAAGAGGAAAAATTGCTAAGAGAACTTAGGATCCATAGCAAAGCCATAGGATATAAGATAGAAGACCTGAAGGGAATCAACCCTTCGATTTGCATGCATAGGATACCCATGGAAGAAAACAGTAAACCCACAATCGAACACCAAAGAAGACTTAACCCAAACATGAAAGAGGTAGTCAAGAAAGAAATTTTAAAACTTCTATACACAGGTATCATATACCCAATCTCTTATAGTAAATGGGTTAGTCCAGTTCATATAGTTCCTAAGAAAGGTAGGACAACTGTTATCCAAAATGCAAGCAATGAACTAATCCCTACTAGAGTAGTTACTGGTTGGCGAATGTGCATAGACTATAGAAAATTGAACAGTGCCACCAGAAAAGACCACTTTCCTCTTCCCTTCATTGACCAAATGTTAGAAAGATTGGCAAAACACTCCTATTTCTGTTATCTAGATGGGTATTCAGGATTCTTTCAAATTCCTATTCACCCATAAGATCAAGAAAAGACAACATTCACTTGTTCCTATGGAACATTTGCATATAGGAGAATGCCTTTTGGTCTTTGTAATGCCCCTGCTACCTTTCAAAGATGCATGATGGCTATCTTTTCTGATTATATTGAAGATATCATGGAAGTTTTTATGGATGATTTTTCTGTCTATGGAACTACTTTTGATGATTGCCTAGCTAATTTATCTAAGGTGTTGCAAAGATGTGAGGAATCAAACCTGGTCCTAAATTGGGAAAAATTCCACTTTATGGTAAGGGAAGGTATAGTTCAGGGACATTTGATATCAAAAAGAGGAATTGAAGTAGATAAGGCAAAAATTGAGATCATTAAAAACATGCCACCACTAACATCAGTCAAGGGAGTGCGAAGCTTTTTAAGACATGTAGGATTCTACAGAAGATTTATTAAGGACTTTTCCAAAATAGCTAAGCCACTTACTAACTTGTTAAGCCAAGTTGTTCCCTTTGATTTTGATGAAAATTGCCTTGTTTCCTTTAAGAGGATAAAAGAAGCCCTGATATCAGCACCAATAATGCAGCCACCAGATTGGGAGCTACCATTCGATGTTATGTGTGACGCGAGCGATTTTGTAGTTGGAGCAATGCTCGGGCAAATAAAGGATAAAAAGCTCCATGCTATTTACTATGCTGGTAAGACATTAGACAATGCGCAAATCAATTATGCCACCACAGAAAAGGAATTCCTAGCAGTGGTATTTGCAATGGAGAAGTTCAGATCTTACCTCATTGGGTCAAAAGTCATTGTATTTACAGATCATGCTACAATCTGATACCTTTTGAACAAGAAGGAAGCAAAACCAAGGCTGATTCGATGGATCCTACTCCTACAAGAATTTGACCTTGAAATAAAGGACAAAAAGGGATCTGAAAATATAGTAGCTGATCATCTTTCTAGACTACAATTGGAGTACATGGAGGATTTCGAAGATTTGCTAATTGATGATTCATTTCCTGATGAGCAATTACTTGCATTCTCCAAAGCTGCATGGTACGCTGATTTTGTTAATTTTCTTGTATGCAGGATACTGCCTCTAAACATGACTTATCAGCAAAGGAAGAAATTCCTACATTATGTAAGATATTACTTATGGGAGGAACCTCTACTATACAAGAGATGTAATGATGGGCTGATAAGAAGATGCATACCAGAGGAAGATATGGAAAGTGTCATTTATCACTGCCATTCATCACTATATGAAGGACATTTTGGCACCTCAAAAACTGCAGCAAAAATTTTACAAGCAGGATTTTACTGGCCATATCTGTTTAAGGATGTAAGATCCTTTGTGCTAGGTTGTGATCAATGCCAAAGAACAGGTAACAGCTCAAGAAGGAATGAAATGCCACTGCATGGTATACTTGAGATAGAATTATTCGATGTATGGGGAATAGACTTCATGGGCCCATTTCCCTCTTCCCGTGGAAAAAAGTATATTCTGGTTGGAGTTGATTAGGTATCAAAATGGGTAGAAGCAATTGCGACACCATCCAACGATGCTAGAGTAGTCACAAGGTTCCTAAAGAAAAACATTTTCATAAGATTTGGAACACCACGAGCCATAATCATTGACGGAGGAAGTCACTTCTGCAACCAACAATTTGAAACACTAATGAAAAAGTATGGAGTGACTCACAAAGTGGCCATACCTTACCATCCTCAAACCAGCGGTCCAGTAAAAATCTCAAATAGGGAACTGAAACAAATTCTGGAGAAAATCGTAAATAGATCCAAGAAGGACTGGTGCATAAAGTTAGATGATGCACTTTGGTTATACTGCACTGTATACAAAACCCCAATTGGCACAACACCCTTCCAACTGGTTTATGGAAAATCATGCCATCTCCCTATTGAACTTAAGCATAAAGCCTACTGGGCAATTTAGATCTTAAACTTCGACCTCAAAGCTACTAGTGAGAAAAGGGTCTTACAACTGAATGAGTTGGAAGAAATCTGACAGAATGCATACGAAAATGCCAAAATCTTCAAGGATAAAAGCAAAAGATGGCATGACAGGCGCATAGCAAGGAAAGAGATAAAAGAAGGAGATCTTGTCCTCTTATTCAACTCTCGATTGAAACTCTTTCCGGGGAAGATGAAATCAAGATGGTCCGGACCTTTCAAGGTCACCCAAGTCTTCCCACATGGAGCTTTAGAGGTATGGAGCAAAACCTCAGGTGCATTCAAGGTTAATGGGCAGAGGCTGAAGCCTTACTTTTAGGGAGAAATCATAGAAACGGGAGTAAATTGCACTCTCAGTCCTCCTACTGACAGACCATAAACAAGCAAAGTCTAACTAAAGACTATAAACAAGCGCTCTTTGGGAGGCAACCCAAAATTTTTCTGAACTTTTCTTCTTTTCTTTTTCTTCAATATTGAATTTTTGTTTCGTACTCATTAGCATTTCATTTTGTAGGATTTTTGAAAAGGGGAATAGAGATCAAAAGAGGAAGGGAATCACCAAGTCAAAACCACAAAAGGGAAAATTGAAAAAAAACCGGGGAAGTAACTCTATTGTTAATCTTTGCATCCATTTCATGTGTTAAAATTATAAAATTTTTTGTTTGCCAAAGATTTGAGAAATCAGAAACTTGCACGGGTCGTATACTGATAATACACGCCCCGTGTAACTTTCTGGAAGTCTATAAAATTCATGCAATCTCGACCCTTCGGGAGGCAGAAAATTACACGGGTCCACATCCCACTTTACACGGACTGTGTAATGTCTCTAGCAGAATAACTGAGAGACAGAAAGTTACACGGGTCCCAGAGCTGATTTACATGGGCCATGTACTACGATAAATTTTGAAAATTTCAGGCAGAAATTTACACGGCGCTACTTGTCGGGACCCGTGTAGTGATACACGGGCCGTGTATTTCGTCGCAAACGCGACTCCTGGGGCGTGAAACGCGCAAAATGAAGAGTCCTAACGGCTCTTTAAATACATCCCTATCATTAAAACCTTTCATAAACACAAAACCCTTCATCTACTCCCTTCCTAGCCTATAAAAGCCTCTCAAATCTCATCTCCCTTCACCAAAATCCTACTCTTCTCCTTCCTAAAAACACATCCATGGCTCCTACGAAGAGATCTGTATGAAGGATCGGCTCCTCTTCAAGGCAAAGAGGAAAATCCTCACCTTCTCCACCCCAGCCTCCAACCCAACGCCCAAGGACGAGGATAGCCACTCCCCAACCACCTCAACAAGCCCCTCCTCCACCACAACCACAGCCCCAACCCGCTCCATAACCCAAAATCTCTATTCCTTGGGGATTTCGAGATGATGCCTACAAAGTAATGTGCACCTGACTTCATGCCCAAAAAATATCCTCCACCAAATATATAGATTTTCTTCTTTTAGAGCAAATCAGGTTACAAGAAGAAATCAATGGGCTACTTGACAGTATTAGGTGCACAAGGTTTGCCCAACTCCAATTTTCGGCTTACAAAGACACAACGCTGGAATTTTTGGGTAGCTTCAAGGCCAACTTATGGCCCACTAATAGGGAAGACAGGGGTAGAATTGAGTTTTACCTACTTGGTATAGACTGGGTAATGAACATGGATGAGTTTAACGCCATCTTCGGCTTTGACAGTACCGGCCACCAAGAAATCCCAAGGAACCGCATGCTGTACAACAACATCAACTTTTGGGATTCCATTGCACCAAACATAGAGCCCTACAACTCCAGTAAATCCAAATCAATAGGCATCACTAGCCCAACATTGTGATACATGCATCAGTTCGCCGCCCACACCATCATGGGCAGTGGCGACAGCCTTGGCGTTGTTAATGCTAGTGAGCTATTTTTCCTATGGTGCATGGACACCGAGCAGCAGTGCAGCACCGGCTTTTTCTTGTTCAACCATCTCCGATGCCTTTGCCATCAGCCTACTGGGCACATTGTACTTGGAGGCCTTGTCACCACCATTGCCCTCCACTTCAGCTTTGTTCCAGGACATCACAGACTACGCTTTGTTACTGGAACATTGAGAATTGATCAAACTATTTGCATATCCATGGGGATATGTAAGAAGGTGGGCAACAAATGCTACTTGTTGGATGCCGAAGGAAACACCATCCCTTGGAGAGACGAGGCAAGGGAGGGATCCGGTGAGACTTCACAGCCTCAAGAAGAAGGGCAAGGGCGAATGTTCGAAGAATCCCCCGTTCGAGTGCCCCCACACACACCACCACCAACAGATCCGGTCCTCGCATACCTGCAATGCATGGAGACCATAATATATGGCAAGATGCGAGTTATCGAAGACAGCCTCCAAGAAGCACACAACAAGCTGGACATACTAATGGACAAGTTAGATGAGAAAGATGAGGAGGAAGAAGAGCAAGGATCACCAGCATCACCATCATCATCATCAGAGGCCTTTTAGAAATAGGACTATAGGATAGAATCTTTATTGTAATATCTTACATGCCCTAGTCCTAACTTGCAACCATAGGTTTCTTTTATTTGCTTTATGTTCAAAAAATTTTCATGCTTAATAAATATTATGCTTCCTTAAAATTTTTGTACATTTGATCTGATTTTTGCACATTATATTGATATTGAGGACAATCTCTGGTTTGAGTTTGGGGAATACATTTGCACTTGCATCTCATTAAATGCACATCATCGCATTGTTTAAATTCAGCTACATTATTCTTGTGTATCAAGATTTTCAAGAATTTTTGAAAATTTTTGGATTGTAAATTGTGAAACTTAGCACTATAACCAAATTTTTAGTAAGCTGATAATTGGACTCCACGGGATAGAGGAATGAACATATCTAGATGGGCAAAAAGGGATTCGAACATGTTGTTTGTGAAGAAGCTAATCTCTTTTATGGCACTAGACTAGCTAAACCTCTTCATAACTATTAATTTATCATATTGAACTTGTAAAATTAGGAGAACAAATTTTGAAACATAAGCAAACTCAAAAATTGCCTCATTAGCTCTAGAACATATCTCTCGTACCTATCGAGGCGAAATCCTATCATATGCTTGATGAAGAGATGATTAAGGCATTCTTTGATATAGCCTTACTAAGCCTTAGCCACCCCTAAATTAAAATGTATATCCCTTGTAGCCAACTTGAAGCCTATGTTTATCCCTTAGAATTTATTGCTTACCCATGTTATTTACCTAGCCCCTAACCTAAACACCTACCATACCCTTTTGAGGAAGCAAAATGCATAAAGAAAATGAAGAGAGGATGTGGAACTCAAGAAAGAATGCGAGTGTGCAATTAAAGCCAAAGAAAAATTTGCCTTTCCAACCCAGCAAAAGCAATGAGTTTGGGGGAGAGGACAAAAAGGAAAAAGAAAAGAAGTCCCAAGATAAGTGTCATGAAGCATGCTTGGCAATATAAAAAGCCAAAAGCCTTTCCTCTCCGCACAAAATATGTAGAAACGAACTCAGTATACTTGGATTTTATGCATACATGCTATCCTCGTATTTGCATTCCCTAAAAACCTTTCATTGGCAACCAAGTTTATCCCTCCAGCCCCATTACAACCCTTTTTAAAGACCTTTTGATCTTTTGAAAAAGCACATGCTACATGAGTGGAGATAGAAAATTGAGATATGCATATAGAGTTAGAATTGAAATACTTCATCTCAAATACTTACGAAAGAGGCAGATTTGGGGGAGTTAGTGTTTCTTAATTCTATCCCGATAAAACAGTTTGTTTGTGACTTATTAATGGTCTTGTATAGAGGAATAATTAGTCAAAATACCATGAAACGAGGTGAAGTTCCAAACAGGCAGCTGTTAGAACCCTTATGCCTTGAAAGAGGGAAATTAGTATGAATGTTGGAGGAGTTCAATTCTATGCTTATTAAATTGATGGTTATTTTCTTAAGTATCCCCAGAAATGTGTTTTTTCTTTTTTAAAATAGAATTTTTCTTTGCTTAAGGACAAGCAAAAGTTTGAGTTTGGGGGTATTTGATACACTTGAATTGTATATATGTTTTTTAAGCACATTTGCATTCTATTTCATAGCATTTAGGCAAGTATTTTCATGCATTATAGTTCATTTTATTAGTTTTCATAAGTTCTATTGTAAAGCCCTTAATTCCATATTTTCTGCATCATTTCAGGTGTTTGGGTGAAGCTACAGAAGAATAGAAGTGCAAGAAAAGCTTGGAGGAGTCAAGAAACAGAGAATTGCTGCTAATGCAAAGTACACGGGTCGTGTCAGCCAAGCCCCAGACCCGTGTAAATCTCTGCTAGAAGAAAGCCAAGAGAATTGATGAGAAACACAAGTACACGGGTCGTGTAATGAGACCAGTGTAATCTGCAGGGACCCATGTAAGTCTCTGCCAAACGCAAGCTTGAAGAAACTTATGGGAACAACAGTACACGGTCCATGTAATCAGGCCCGTGTATTTGGCACAGACCCGTGTAACTTTCTATGCCAAAATGAGACCACGCAAAACTCCTCCAGCAAGTTACACGTCCCTACTCTGTGGGACCCTATAGTGACACACGGGCCGTGTACTATGCTACAGCCAGTTTTCTGACTCGAATTCCCCTCCTGTTTTCTGATTTGAACGAGACTCCTAAAGCCTTTTGGACTCAAAATGACCTAACTCTAGAGCAACCAACATAAATAAAAAAGAAAACATCAAGAAAAGAGGTCGGTCACTATCATCGGGACTACTACTGAAGGCTACTGTTGTCGGACTCTACATCAGTACCAAAAGAAGTTTTCCAGCTGAAGCCCCACAGGATCAAAGCTGCAAACTCTCATTGGTTCCTTCGTTTCATCTCCTTAGACGGATTTTTATTATTCTATTTCTTTTGCATAACTCTCTTTTTATTGTTTTTACCTTTTTTTTATCATGACATTTGCTGAACTCACCATGCGTGAGTAGTTTTTTTATTCTGGATATTGGGAGAGTAGCTCTTGTAATTATTATTATGGATGAACTCTGAGTTTTATTTATTAGATTTGAGATTTGTTTCTTGATTTAATCTCTTGCGATCTTAATGCATGCTATGTGTTGGTACCCACTTAGTTATGATTGTAGATGTTAATTTAAGGACTGAAAGGTGAAGATTAACATTAAAAAATCAAGATCTTAAACCTAGAAATTCTGACCTAGACATAGGCTGATACCTTTGTGGAACCTAAAAATTGGTCAAAGGTCTTAAATGATTTTAATTAATTTGATCACCATGAAAGTAGGGTTTGAGTTAATTAAAATAGGATTTAGGATAACTTAGGGCTAATTTCCATCAAAGAAAATGAACCTCAATTCAGTAAATAAATGAGATAATATCCCTAATAAGATTCAAGTGTGAAATCCTAATTCCAGGATTGTTCCAAAAATAGATTACTTGATTTCAAGTTTACTATTCTAGTGTTTAAAGTTAACAAACTTCATTATCTAAATATTCGATAGCCTAGACAGTCAAAATTACTGTGTAGATTGGTACTTGCTAAACAAAGGTCCTCGTGGGAACGATACTATACTTATCACTTTATTACTTGTTAGCGATCTGTGCACTTGCGGGGTTATAAAACCAGCAAACAATCCACTGCACAAGCTAGACTCGACTAAACTAAGCAAGGAGTCCAGAAAGTTTATGAACCTAGTATCTCTAAGAACTGCTAGGATTGAGGTGTTCAATCCTTCTTTTGTAAGCGGTTTAATTCCGACTTGGACTAAACCTATATGGATGTATTTGTATTATTTTTCACGGTGTTTTTGTAATGATTTTTTAGACAAAGAAGAGATTGTCTCAAAGGATTTTGTAATATGAAGATATCTTTCTTGAGTTTTGATTGTGAAATCATTTTTGAAATAATTGAGTTTTGTAGTTTGATAGATCTGATCCTTTTGTACTTTTGGAATTTCCCAATTATCTATACATTTTTCAAAATTTTCGATTATTATTTCTTCAGTATTAACTATCTTTCTTGACTCCGAGGACGAGGTAGAAGAGTTTGAAGAAGAAACTATCCTACAGAAATTGGATTCATACTTAAAGAATTTTTCTAGGTTGATCTTTTGAGTTAAGTGAGCTAATCGCCAAAGGAATCACTGTCCTAAACACACCCTCTCGGCTACAAAGACGGGACTTACAACCCATGCCTACTTACACCTCTAAAGAAGCTGTCTTATCACCTTAAGATCATCTTACCAACCTCTAAAAAATGTTTAAATGTGAATTCGAACCTTAAATAGAACCTTTAAATATTTAATTACAGTAATAGAGCCAAAACCCCACCAACCCAAGTCTTCTTCTTCCTCTCACTCCTCCATGGCTAAAATTCCAAGCTCTCTCTCTCCCTCCATTTTTCTTTCTTGAAGCTTGATTTCCTAAGCTTCCTCCACATAAAACCTTAACCTCTCTTTACTAAAAATCATCCCCACACCATAAGGAAGCTATTGGTAACCATAAGAAGAGGGAAAAGTTAAAGTTTTGGGAAGTTTAAAGTTAGGACACAAGAGGTAAGTGCAAGATACTACTCCCTCTCTTCTTTAAATCATGTAAGAATGATGAGATGAGTGAGTATCACATGAAAATGAAAAAAAAAATGATAAGAAATTAAAGAACCCTAATTTCGGCAGCCATGGAACTCTTTGGGGTTTGATGCTTTTAAATGATGAAAATTAGTTCCATGAGGATGTTTGATAAGTTGATATGACTAGGAGTTTGAATGTGTTGTGTTTGTACAAATTGGATATTAAAATTAGGGTTTATGTATATGAATTTGGAATTTTGTGTAATTATTGAGATTGACCTAATTGAGATAAAATTGTTACTTATAGAAATGCTGTGTATGCCAATTAAAGTAAGAAAGTTGGAGAAAATTGAAAAATTTAGGAGTGCTTTTTTTGCAGGTTTGGGACTCATTGAGTCCAGCATGAGTTTTAAGCCGTAACTGATTTTGTGTTGCTCCAATTGGTGTGAGGCCAATTAGGGGTAAAACCAGACCCAAAACACTCCATTTTCTATGAAGAAACCATGCCCAAATTCTGTCCAAAACTTGACCTAAACACTGTCCCAATCTGGATGACCCTGCACAAAACCCAGAAAATGAACAAATGAATAATATGTATTCATTTGGTCATAACTCCCTCTATAGTGGTCCAAATGACCTAAATTTTTATCATTGGAAAGATTAGACATAGGACTACAATTTTCATGAAGACTACAGAAACCAGAAATGGCTTAAACCAAATCAAATTGCTGGCCTAAATTGGGTTATAAAACTGTCCAGAACTAGGTTGCCCAAAAACTACTGGACAAACTTACCCGACCAGTTTTGGCAAAATGGCCCTAACTTGGTCTACAAGAACTCAAATGAAATTAAACCAGTGGTAAAATTTCCTCAAGTGGTATTTTGATCAAAACCCAGAAATTAAGAAAACTAGGTCAAATTGTTAGAACAAGTCAATACATCAAAACCTGGAAACTGACCAAACTTTATTTGACTCCAGAACAGTCTTTTAGTCATATCTCCCACTAGAAAAATCCAATTGGGATGAGCCATACCTTTCCAGAAACCTAAGGAACAAGGCTATAACTGTATTTCAGAAACCTTCCTCAAATTATGAATGTAATAACCTTAAAAGTTAACCTGCAGTCACTGACCTGAACTTAAATCCTGTTGGCATAGGGTACATGAGTTCAGGTCAGTTAATTGGCCATAAATAATTCCACACAACTTGAAAAATTGTGATTAAGAATTCTAAGTGACCACAAGACATAGAAAAACAATTTCTATGAAGATCACTATGCCTAAAAATGACTACAACATGTTCCATTAATTAGGTAAACTCTAAGTCCAAAAGCTGCCTAGTTAAGGAACCAGAATCTGAAAATGAATTAGTTATGGTTATCTGACCATAATTGTAACACCCCTCACCCGTCTACAGTGTAGCCAAGCAAGGCGTGTCACACGGAGTGCCGAAGCACCTGATCTTATCTGATTTCATTATAGTTCTAGATTTACTTGTTCAAAAACTTTATTTAAGGTTTAGGCTATTTTTACTTTTATCAAAATCTAACTAATTTGGAGATTTCAAAAATTTTAACGATAAAATCGACAGAGTGCCGGCTGTAATTTGGACTAACAGTTCTTCTAAACCTGCCAAAAACAATTTCAATATATATGTTCAAATTCATAACTCAGATTATCTCAAAGCATTCTCATCGGTTTCTCAAACTCAGATTCAGTCTCAAAATTTCTCAAACTCAATCTCATTCAGAATCATTATGATTAGATAATCAATTCAAATATCAGAATCCTTATATTTCATTAACTTATATAATTTTCTAATTAAGTACATAATTTTATCAAGTACAGGATATACAAATAAAATTACAGTTACTAATTCACATTACAATATAAGCAGTAATTATAATGTACAGATTAAAAAACATGCTTAAAATGAGCCCTATCTATATGCATTACTGAGGAGGTGACAATCTTGAACTCTTCTGACATTTCTGCAGATCTGGACTCCAAAAATCTCAGTCGACAGTCTACTGGTTTTACCTTCAGTACCTGCGTGAGGAAGCAATTCCATCGCGCTAAGCATTTCTGCTTAGTGGTGCAATAGTATAACAAGAAATAATATATACAAATAAAGAAAGAAATAAATCATAATTCGGATACTCAGGAATCAATTTAATTTGGTATGGTATTTCTAGAATCAACGATCTTATATACTAGTTTGTTCCTCTTTGGAAGTGCTTAGTTTATAACTTTTCAGTAATACTACCCAGTATACAAATTATTCTAACTATATTGTATTTCAAGTCTCTACGGTTCTGCAATTTATATTTTTGTTATGTTTCTTTTGCTAATCTCTTTTACTCATTCATTCAATACTTAATTTAATTGTACTGAAATTTCATTATACTTAACTTAACTTAGCTTCCTGAATTGAATAATGTTTTAAATGACTGCTCATATAGCCTATACACTGACCAGACTGGATAAACGGATATACTAGCACTGGGTCACTAGTACCTCAGGCCGTCACACCATCAGTCACAAAGTATCTCCCGGTGTGCAAACAATGTGGCTAAAAAGCCATATAATCAATCAGGCATTAAGCCGAGTATAATAACACAATCTGTATAGCCATAGGCCATAGTATGACATAATAAGCCATAAAACACAATATGACATAAAGTCATTTACAGAACAGCTGTCAGAATCCTATTGGTATGCCAACCTATCCAAACTAGTCAACTAAGCAAATTAGGGCATAGTACAAAATTAAATATTTATTTTTAGTGTTTATTAGTCATTATATAATTCGCTGGTCAATGAAAATGTTGACCTTTTCATACATCATTCATAAGTTGATTCTAGTATCAACATGTCACAATTCGTAATTCAATATGCTGTCAATATAGTGCAATTTACCATTTTTACAAATTAGCATTCATTGCCAAATTGCTTCAAGCATCATTGTATGTAAATGTCAAATTCTTAATTTTTATGTGCTAGATTGGTCTAGCTTAAAGTCCTATTTCTCTTATTTTTTAGCCTCTAGTCAAAGAAGAAAAATTGTAGCTCTATGTCTTATTGCACTCTGTGCAAAATTTCAGGTCATTCTGAGTTGTGTAGACCAAGATATGGTCAATTTACTAAAGCTGGACAAATTGTACCTTTAGTGCAAATTTTGATCAATTTTAGGTCACTTTTAGTTCTGGCAGTTTTGGTACCCGAACTTGTGCAAGCTATTTGACTTGGTTCTGGTCATTTAAGGGCTTGGGTATCTTCATAAGAATTGTAGCTCTATGTCTTATTGCACTCTGGGAAAAATTTCAGGTCATTTTGAATTGTATAGACCAAGATATGGTCAATTTATTAAAGCTAGATAGATTGCACCTTTAGTGCAAAATTTGGTTAGGTTAATTAATATATATTATGCTCCACTAACCTTAGGTTAATTAGTTTAATAATCCACTTTAATTATTCTAAATTATACCACTCATTTTTCCTTAATTGCATTTCATGTATAATTTCATTTTTCATGAAATTTTCAAAATTTAATACTACTTATTTTTAATGGACATTTAGGTCAAAAGTCAACTCGATGTGTTAAATGACCAAAATGCCCCTCTTCAGGTTGTATTTCGGATTTTTCGATACTACCGATTTACTCCTTGTACCGCCGATTTCTTTAATTTTTGTTTTTCATTTATACTAACTTATTAATTTTTCTTTGACATATTCAATGTCAATTACACCTCATTAGACCTTTAATTATGTCCTGAAAATATTTCCCCGAGTTCCCCATGGTCCAGAGCTAGTCAACGATCCTCGCCGTAACTTCCCGATGCGGTCACCCATCACTACGAGTTTGGCTCGTTTAACTTAGTCACATTTTATCTCTTTTATTTTTCCTTAATTTTTCTCATCACATATTTCATTATTTTATACTTCCACACTGTCAATTAAGTGTAGTTCCAGATATTCTGACTTTCTGAGGTTGACATTAGCTGTCAAAACAGTAAAACATACGGACTACGTAAAGTGAGGATGTTACAATAACTTGAGTTCTAAAAACCTAATTGACATGATTCAAAAGAGAAAATAAAGATAAGACATAGAGGAACAACTTCCATGAAGGAAGTGTGGCCAAACAGTGGCTGCAAACTGATCTTGGGATAGGTAAAAGTAAGACACAAAAAAGGGGTATGTGGGACCTATTTTCTGACAATAAAGTGACTGAACATTTCAAATAAATAAGTAATAATGTTTAATTGCCCATAGTATACCTAGACTTATTTATTTAATTTGGATTAATTGGTATACCAATTAGGGACTACATATAGCAGTACTGCCCATAAGAATAATCATTAACAGATAAAATCTGTTTGACGTGATTGTTCTACAGGCCTTATGCCTGCCCATTGGCCATTGTGCCTAATATTATATCTGGCTTAAATGCCTACCTGCAGGCCTCATGACTAACATGACCGACATATACTGGATAGACATATGGCTGTCTAACTAGTATACTCTTATGTATCCAGCTTTTATAATCTTTTATAGGTTTCTTGAGCACTGATAATGATTAATTAAGACTGAATATACAATACGTAAACAGAAAAGATCCCGATAAATTCAATTGTTTCCAAAGTGAAATAAAATGTAAACGACCTAGATATTATGAATTGTCATATAGAATTATTATTATTTTTAATTATTTAGTTATTGTTGTTTTAAATTATGCGCCACTAAGCGTTATGCTTAGCGCGTTGATTTTTCCATCGCGTAGGTACTGGAAACTAGTCCCAGCAGCAGCAGTAGTGCTCATACAGAGGCCAATCAAATTTGCCAGTGCCTACTAGTCACCTCGACAGTTGTAATTTTGTTGGTATGGCCTATGTATGTCTAGATTTTGTTTTTTTTTTTTTTCATTGTACATAAACACATGATGTATTTCATTTTAGTTTGTAATTAAACTTTGAGATTATAAGTAAACTTGTAAATTATTATCTATGAATTTCTATATGAATGCAATAGATGATACCTTTTTGAGATCTCATAAATAATTGTGAATGATATGATATAATAAAATATGATATGGAAATGTGTGAAATGAATATGAACATGTCAATAGGTAATTAGTGGAACTCGCCAGATGCTAACAAAACAGAGGAGACTCTGTCCGGGTCTCTAAAAAAAAAAAAAATTCTACACGTGAATTACCTATTTTTAAATGATATTAAATTGACAATGTCACACCTTACCCCTCTGTAAGGCATCACATGATCCCGTAGAATACCTAATGAACTACCGCACTTCACCTACCGATAACTCATTAAGTATCCTACAAGGGATTTTAAAACAATTTAGATACATTATTACAACATTTACATTAAGAGATTTTCAAAACCACAATATATATTACAGCTTATACAAATTTTATACAAACTGCTCAAGACCCACTTTTACATGTCCATACATTTATGTGCAATATATACATCAAAAGAAGTATTTACAGTTAGGGTATAAATTATACCCGAAGACTTCAAGCTGATAACTCCACACACCTTAGCAGCTCAGTCTGCTGCTCCTCTAATCTCTGTATCTGCGACAGCAATAAAAGCTATCGCTGAGTACTAGGACTCAGTGTTGCACAATATACTAAAATAATCTTTATGCAAAACTTAAAGCACATTTATTCAAAGATTTGGCTAAACAAGAAAATTAAATACAAATCATGCATTATGAGATTTTAAATGTAAACCAAGTTCATTTCAAAGTATCAAAACACATTTCACAAAACCCACAGCTAGATCATGCCATTCGAAACAAATAGAATCTCAATAGCCAGAGGCTGAAGAGAAATCATATCACAGGCTAGCTAGCTCAAATATATGGATATCCATTCACATGCTCTTCTACTGGCACACCTCAACACTTCTCCAGAGAAGGAATCAAAATTCGAAACTAATTACCCCCACTAGTCATGCGAGTGAGGTGTTCAAATATATGGTCATGACACTGTGGTTTCAAAACTTATCTTAACAATTTGCTAAACATTGTCATTTCAAATATACACAATAACTTTCACAATTTAAATCAAACATCATAAGAATGCTATAATCCAATATTTCATATTATTCAAAACAATATGCAAAAGATGATTATAAAAGTATATGTTGTGCACAAACCTCAAACGAGTCGTCCCTTAGCCTCGACTCGGTTCCTCGGGTTCCTTCCCGATAATCTTTTCAACTGAAACACACAATTTTACAATGTTTCAGTACTAGAACTTAACACAAATCCAAAATAAACTTAGCTCCACATTTACCTAGCTCTAACGTGTTAAATACGACGTTCTCGAAATTTTGTGTTTCGGGTTACTATTCACTGCACTATTCCAGTCAAATAGTTGACTTTTTAAGGCTTACTAGGTATGGGAACTCTAACTTCACCCACATACCACATTTTGGTCATTAAACTTGTTGGTTTTGGTCATTTTCTCAAAGCTTAGGTCATTTTGGCAAAATTGCCAATTTTCGGTTTTGGTTCTCCGAAGTTGCACTGTTCCATTGGTCGATCTACTGTTGGAATTTGACAAAACTTCCTTCATAGAAAATGTTCCTTATTGTCTTAAGTGTATTCTCACTTTTGGATCACCTCAATCAGAGTTTTGTAGCTCAAGTTATGGCCAAAATAAGTTTACTGTTTACGTGCACTGTTCATACTGCAATTTAGGTGCTGGCAGATTTTTTATCCAACTTTGGTCAGTAATTTGATCAAGTTAAGTTCATAATTTGGTCTAACTTTCTTCAGATGAAATGTTCTATTATGTCTTAGGTTTCCATCGGTTCAAGAATCGCCTAAATCAGAGTTTTCTAGAGAGAGTTATAACCATCCAAACCTTACTACTCAACTGAAAATCTGTAGAGTTGCAGGTTTAGTAACTCAACTTTGCTCAATAATTTGAATGGGTTAATGGAATAATTTGGGGTGATGTTCTTCATAAAAGTTTTAAATCTATATCTCCTCTAACCCCTGGCCAAATTTCAGGTCAATTTGACCTGTCTAACTCGAGTTATGACCAAATGAACAGTTACTGTTCATTTGGTCGATTTAATCTTGATGGCACTGCTATCATTTCACTTTGGTCAATTGTTTCACCAAGTTTTGGTCAGTTTTTGGCCATGGTTCCTTAATGAAAATTGTGCTCTTTTATGTCCATTTTCATCTCCAATTGGTGGCATATCAATTGGACTTGTAAAATTTGAGTTTTGGTCCTTCAAAGTGGGTTTGGTCATGCTGCCAGCAGCATGACCATTTACCTTCGAATTTAACTTAGTTTCCTATCATTCCCACACAAGTTATTTGGTCATAATTGACCATTATTTCACTTCACAATAAGTCCAACATGTCATTTATGCATTTCTCCAAAATTTGCCTCAAACCCTAGGTCTTCAAACCCTAATTACACTAATATGTTGCATTTAACTAAATCCAAAACTTTAAACTATAATCAATCAACTAATTAAGACTTTTAAACTCCTTCTATCTCATTTAATTCATGCAATTCATACTCCCTTCAACTAGGTCAAAATTTCAGTTTAGTCCTTCTCCCATGTTTGTTTCATTTAAATCAAGTTCTAAGCTCACTTTCAACCATCACATATGCATTTGAATGGATAAATAAAGGGTTTAGCATACTAACCTCAATTTAATTGCCAAGCCTTCAATTGTTCTCTTTCTTTCCTCTTTCTTTCTTGTTCTCAAGTTGAGATTGCAAAGTCTAGTGAGGTTTTTAGGGGAGTTATGTTGATTGGGTGAAGGAAATTAAGCTTAATGTAAGCTTAAATGAAGAAATTCTCATGGGAGATGAGAGGAAGATGGGGCGGCAACAATGGAGAAGAAGAGTGTTTTTTCCTTTTTTTTTGTTTTATTTTCCTTAGTCTTATCCCTTTTTTAAGACCAAAATTCCCTAATTAATAATTCACTTAATTAATTTGTTTATGACATCATTAATGATGTCATCAACTTTGACTTTTCCATCTTTTTCTTTTTTTTCTTTTTTTTTTCTATTTATTTTTTTTCTATTAGTTCTTTAATTTAATTCTCGATTCCGAAATTTTCTTTTCTCCGATTTTATTTGTGATTAGGTCAGAGTCGACTCTGGGGTCAATTGACCAAATTGCCCCTCACCTGATAATACCGGTTTGAAAATAATCCCATATTTCTAACGGCTCCCTTAAATAATTATTTGGTAGCTTATGATTCTTTTCGTGATTTTCTCTTTTCCAATGTGTTCATAAGGGTCCTAAGGACCGCAAGTCACTTTTTACGGTTGAAATTTGAGTTTAAAACGACTTGTGATGCGTTCGAGGAGGTCACTCATCATTTGTGACTCTCGGCTCGTTTAACCTCTTATGTTCTGTTTTTCTTATTTATAGTTAACTAATTAAACATTACTAATTATTTGTGTTTATGGCTTCTCAAATTGTCTTAAGTGTGGCCCTAATCCCATTAATTGTCCAGACTGACACCGGTCACCGGAACAGTGAAATCTACCAGGCTATGCAAACGGGGTGTTACAATTCTCCCCCCCTTAAAATAAATTTCGTCTCGAAATTTTACCTGGTATTAATCTCTGAACAGCTGTGGGTGTTGTCTCCTCATGTCCTCCTCTCGTTCCCAAGTAGCTTCTTGGCCCGAATGATGGTTCCACAACACTTTTACCAATGGTATCTGCTTGTTCCGTAGCTGCTTCACCTCATAAGCCAGAATCTTTATGGGTTCTTCTTTATATGTGAGGTCTGGATTCACTTCTATTTCTTCTACTGGTAGTACATGAGATGGGTCTGATCGATACCTCCTCAACATAGACACATGAAAGACATTATGTATCTTCTCCAACTCTGGAGGTAGTGCCAACCGATATGCCAAAGGACCCACTCTTTCCAATACCTCATATGGCCTAATGAAACGAGGACTTAGTTTCCCCTTTCTGCCGAATCTCATAATCCTCTTCCAAGGAAAAACCTTGAGGAAAACTTTCTCACCCACTGCATACTCAATATCCCTTCTTTTCAAATCAACATAGGACTTTTGACGGTCTGATGCAGTTTTAAGTCGGTCTCTGATTACCCTGATTTTCTCTTCAGTCTGTTGAACAATTTCGGGTCCAATCATTTTTCTTTCACCCACGTCATCCCAACACAACGGGGTTCTACATTTTCTGCCATACAAAGCTTCATATGGAGGCATCCCAATGCTTGATTGGTAGCTGTTGTTGTAAGCAAACTCAATCAAAGGCAAGTGTGTATCCCAACTACCCTCAAACTCAATCACACAAGCCCGTAGCATGTCCTCCAAGATCTGAATTATTCTCTCAGACTGGCCATCTGTCTGTGGGTAGAATGCAGTACTGAAGTTCAATCTAGTTCCTAGGGCTCTCTGAAGACTACCCCAGAATCTAGAAGTGAACCTAGGATCTCTGTCTGATACAATGGATACTGGCACTCCATGCAGTCTCACAATCTCATCAATGTACAACCTGGACAATCTGTCCAAACTGTAGTCCATTCGGATTGGCAGAAAATGAGCAGACTTAGTCAGTCTGTCAATAATGACCCATACTGCATCATGACTCTTCTGTGTCCGCGGAAGTCCCATTAAAAAATCCATTGTTATTCTTTCCCATTTCCATTCCGGCACTAGTAGTGGATGTAACAACCCAGTGGGTACTTGATGCTCTGCCTTTACTTGCTGACAAGTTAGGCATTTGGACACAAACTCTGCCACATCTCTCTTCATACCCATCCACCAGTAATGCTCCTTTAGCCCTCTATACATTTTTGTACCACCAGGGTGCATGGCAAAAAGGAGACTCATGTGCTTCCTTCAAAATGATCTGCCTCAAATCAACATCATTAGGAACACACATTCTGCCCTGGTGTAGCAGTAAACCATCATCTCTGATTGAGAACTCTGGTTTCTTGCCCTGCCGGACTTCTTCCAACAGGTTATGATACCTTTCATCATTCTGAGCAGCCATTCTGATCTGATCAATCAACACTGGCTGTACATGCCATGCAACTGCTGCCTGCCCATCATCATTATTCTCTAAACTGGCATGTAATAACCCCAACTCATGTACCAAAAATAAAGGAGTAACCCGTAGACTTGCCATAGTCTTGCGACTTAGGGCGTCAGCCACAACATTAGCTTTCCCTGGCTGATAGTCTATCAGATAATCATAGTCTTTTATCTACTCTAACCATCTCCTCTGTCTCAAATTCAACTCTTTCTGGGTGCCCAAATACTTCAAACTCTTATGATCTGTGTAGATGTAACATTTCTCCCCATACAAATAATGTCTCCAGATCTTAAGAGCAAACACAATGGCTGCAAGCTCCAAATCATGTGTCGGATAATTCCTCTCATGCGGTTTTAGCTGGCGTGATGCATAGGCAATGACATTTCGATCTTGCATCAACACACAACCTAACCCATTGTGAGAAGCATCGCTGTAAACTGTATATTCTTTACCCGGTGTGGGTAAAGTCAGGACTGGAGCCTCTGTCAAACATCTCTTCAATTCATCAAAACTTTGCTGGCATTTGTCCGTCCACTGAAATTTCACATCCTTTCTAAGCAACTTGGTCAATGGAGATGCCAACATGGAGAATCCCTTCACAAATCGACGGTAATATCCAGCTAGACCAGAAACTACAATTTACGTGACATTTAGGTGGCCTCCAATTAAGGACAGCTTCAATCTTACTTGGATCTACCTTAATACCCTCTTCTGATACTACATGCCCCAAGAAAGATATTTCCTTCAGCCAAAATTCACACTTCGACAATTTGGCATATAGCTGTTTCTCCCTCAAAATCTATAGTACAATCTGCAGATGTCTATCATGCTCTTCTGCATTCCTCGAATAGACCAATACATCATCTATGAATACCACAACAAATTGGTCGAGGTATGGTCTGAAAATAGTGTTCATCAGATCCATAAAAGCAGCCGGAGCATTAGTTAACCCGAATGGCATGACTAGGAATTCATAATGGCCATAGCGGGTTCTGAAGGCAGTTTTAGGAATACTTTGCTCTTGTACTTTCAGCTGATAATAACCTGATCTCAGGTCAATTTTGGAGAACACAGCTGCACCCCTCAACTGATCAAACAAGTCATCAATGCGGGGCAATGGATATCTATTCTTTATTATCACCTTATTCAACTGTCGGTAATCAATGCATAACCGGAGAGTGCCATCCTTCTTCTTTACGAACAACACTGGTGCTCCCCAAGGTGACACACTAGGGCGGATAAAGCCCTTGTCAAGCAATTCTTGCAACTGCACTTTCAACTCTTTCAATTCTGCAGGTGCCATTCTATATGGCGTTATGGAGATTGGGTCCACACCAGGCATAACATCAATCTCAAACTGCACCTCTCTTTCTGGAGGTAATCCTGGCAATTCATCAGGAAATACATCTGGAAAGTCACATACCGTAGGGATGTCCCTTAGTGCTGGACTCCCCACCTGGGTGTCTATCACATGTGCTACGTATGCTTCACACCCCTTTCTGATCATTCTTCTGGCTAGTGTAGCCGAAATGATGTTTGATGGCAATAAATGCCTCTCCCCGTGTATTACCACATCACCGTACAGAGGGAGACCAAGAGTGACTGTCTTGATCTCTGATCAATCATAGCATGATGCCTGGCTAACCAATCCATGCCCAAGATAATATCATACTCTCTGAAGGGCATCTCAATTAAGTCTGACAGGAAAACATGTCCTTGGATCACCAAAGGACAGTCTCTATAAATTCTGTTGACCCGGACCTCTTGTCCTAAAGGACTAGTTACTAGCACTTCAAAACCCATTTGCACACATGGAACAGCAAGTGAACTGACTATGCTAGCACTAACATATGAATGGGTTGAACCCGGATCAAACAATACAAATACATCTTGACCAGAGATAGAGAATGTACCAGATACCACATCAGAAGTCTCAGCTTCTTCTCGCTGTTTCATTGCGTAGATTCTGGTTGAAGCACTTCCTTGTCTTTGATTGACCAATCGCTGCATCACTCAAGTAGTGCCTACCTCTGCCTCTTCCTTTGCCAAATGACGTGAACTTGGGAGCGGGACTGCAATAGATCCTCGGCAGTAGTAGGAGCTGGGCCATATCTCGGAGCACTAGTACAGTCTTTAGCTATATGGCCCTTGCCTCCACAGTTAAAACAGGCTCCAGTGGCCCAATAGCATTCCCCCCATGAATCTTGCCACAAGTCTCACAGGGGCGGGCAGAATGTGAACCCCCCTGCACGACTGCACCTGTGGGTCTCGACTGCAGAATCGGCCCCTACCAAATCTTCCACCTCGACCCCTACTGGGTCCACTAAACTTCTTTTTCTTTCCAGAGGTAGTACCAAAACTCTGTTCAACTGATTTTTCCCCCTTGTCTTTTTCTGATTTCTCAGCTTTTTCCTTCACTGGGGTTGCTTCTGCTTCAACTCTTTCCAGTTCAAGTGCTTAGGACATAAGTTCTAAAAAGTTACTGTGTCGAAATCCCACAACTTGCATCCTTATGCTGGGCTTCAAACCCGTCTCAAATCTCTTGCATCTTGCTTTGCTGAGACTCCCAGCATAATGACTCAGGCGGGAGAACTCCCTCTCATACTCTGCCACTGATCGATTTCCTTGTTTCAAACTTAAAAATTCTTGCAACTTCTGATCAACATATGCGTCTGGGATGTATTTTACATCTAAACTCTCTAATGAAGTCATCCTGTGTCAAGATCGTGGTTCAGCCAAGCTGTGGGGGATGGTCTTTCACCAGTCATACGCATCCCCTTGCAGTAGCGACACAAAATATTCAAACTTCAGTTCATCTTGGCAGTGCAGCTTCTTAAATACTCTGTCCATTCTTTCAAGCCATTGCTCTGCCTCCAAAGGGTCCACTGTACCCTTAAATTCTGCAGCCCTATACTTCAATAATTTATCATATTGTCTGGCTGGAGGCAGTGGTTGTGCCACAGGTGGTTGGGGTGGAGCTTGAGCAGGCATACCCCCAGCCATTTGTTGAAACATTGCCGCCATCTGCTGGCATGCGGCGTGCGAGAAATTGCGGCATTTGTGGGGTCTTCTGTGACCCACTGACATTCGGTAAAGCTGGGGCTTCCCCTTGTGCCTCAGCTTCAACAGACTGCTCAACTGAGCAATCCCCTTCTTCCATTTCAATCTGAAGTTAGGGTATCTCCTGAACAAGTAACACATGGAGATTTCCCTCCGTTAGTTCATATTCATGATGTAATGCACTGTATGTAACAATTATAGACATTGAGCAGTTGTACTTAACAAAGAAAAACACAAATTCACAAGCTAAAACATACTTCAAAAATTTTGCTCTGATACCACTAAAACATGTCACACCTTACCCCTCTGTAAGGCATCACATGATCCCGTAGAATACCTAATGAACTACCGCACTTCACCTACCGATAACTCATTAAGTATCCTACAAGGGATTTTAAAACAATTTAGATACATTATTACAACATTTACATTAAGAGAGTTTCAAAACCACAATATATATATTATAGCTTATACAAATTTTATACAAACTGCTCAAGACCCACTTTTACATGTCCATACATTTATGTGCAATATATACATCAAAAGAAGTATTTACAGTTAGGGTATAAATTATACCCGAAGACTTCAAGCTGATAACTCCACACACCTCAGCAGCTCAGTCTGCTGCTCCTCTAATCTCTGTATCTGCGACAGCAATAAAAGCTATCGCTGAGTACTAGGACTCAGTGTTGCACAATATACTAAAATAATCTTTATGCAAAACTTAAAGCACATTTATTCAAAGATTTGGCTAAACACGAAAATTAAATACAAATCATGCATTATGAGATTTTAAATGTAAACCAAGTTCATTTCAAAGTATCAAAACACATTTCACAAAACCCACAGCTAGATCATGCCATTCGAAACAAATAGAATCTCAATAGCCAGAGGCTAAAGAGAAATCACATGAATCTCAATAGCCAGAGGCTAAAGAGAAATCATATCACAGGCTAGCTAGCTCAAATATATGGATATCCATTCACATCCTCTTCTACTGGCACACCTCAACACTTCTCCAGAGAAGGAATCAAAATTCGAAACTAATTACCCCCACTAGTCGTGCTAGTGAGGTGTTCAAATATATGGTCATGACACTGTGGTTTCAAAACTTATCTTAACAATTTGCTAAACATTGTCATTTCAAATATACACAATAACTTTCACAATTTAAATCAAACATCATAAGAATGCTATAATCCAATATTTCATATTATTCAAAACAATATGCAAAAGATGATTATAAAAGTATATGTTGTGCACAAACCTCAAACGAGTCGTCCCTTAGCCTCGACTCGGTTCCTCGGGTTCCTTCCCAATATTCTTTTCAACTGAAACACACAATTTTACAATGTTTCAGTACTAGAACTTAACACAAATCCAAAATAAACTTAGCTCCACATTTACCCAGCTCTAACGTGTTAAATACGACGTTCTCGAAATTTTGTGTTTCGGGTTACTATTCACTGCACTATTCCAGTCAAATAGTTGACTTTTTAAGGCTTACTAGGTATGGGAACTCTAACTTCACCCACATACCACATTTTGGTCATTAAACTTGTTGGTTTTGGTCATTTTCTCAAAGCTTAGGTCATTTTGGCAAAATTGCCAATTTTCGGTTTTGGTTCTCCGAAGTTGCACTGTTCCATTGGTCGATCTACTGTTGGAATTTGACAAAACTTCCTTCATAGAAAATGTTCCTTATTGTCTTAAGTGTATTCTCATTTTTGGATCACCTCAATCGGAGTTTTGTAGCTCAAGTTATGGCCAAAATAAGTTTACTGTTTACGTGCACTGTTCATACTGCAATTTAGGTGCTGGCAGATTTTTTATCCAACTTTGGTCAGTAATTTGATCAAGTTAAGTTCATAATTTGGTCTAACTTTCTTCAGATGAAATGTTCTATTATGTCTTAGGTTTCCATCGGTTTAAGAATCGCCTAAATCCGAGTTTTCTAGAGAGATTTATAACCATCCAAACCTTACTACTCAACTGAAAATCTGTAGAGTTGCAGGTTTAGTAACTCAACTTTGCTCAATAATTTGAATGGGTTAATGGCATAATTTGGGGTGATGTTCTTCATAAAAGTTTTAAATCTATATCTCCTCTAACCCCTGGCCAAATTTCAGGTCAATTTGACCTGTCTAACTCGAGTTATGACCAAATGAACAGTTACTGTTCATTTGGTCGATTTAATCGATGGCAGCCTGCTATCATTTCACTTTGGTCAATTGTTTCACCAAGTTTTGGTCAGTTTTTGGCCATGGTTCCTTAATGAAAATTGTGCTCTTTTATGTCCATTTTCATCTCCAATTGGTGGCATATCAATTGGACTTGTAAAATTTGAGTTTTGGTCCTTCAAAGTGGGTTTGGTCATGCTGCCAGCAGCATGACCATTTACCTTCGAATTTAACTTAGTTTCCTATCATTCCCACACAAGTTATTTGGTCATAATTGACCATTATTTCACTTCACAATAGGTCCAACATGTCATTTATGCATTTCTCCAAAATTTGCCTCAAACCCTAGGTGTTCAAACCCTAATTACACTAATATGTTGCATTTAACTAAATCCAAAACTTTAAACTATAATCAATCAACTAATTAAGACTTTTAAACTCCTTCTATCTCATTTAATTCATGCAATTCATACTCCCTTCAACTAGGTCAAAATTTCAGTTTAGTCCTTCTCCCATGTTTGTTTCATTTAAATCAAGTTCTAAGCTCACTTTCAACCATCACATATGCATTTGAATGGATAAATAAAGGGTTTAGCATACTAACCTCAATTTAATTGCCAAGCTTTCAATTGTTCTCTTTCTTTCCTCTTTCTTTCTTGTTCTCAAGTTGAGATTGCAAAGTCTAGTGAGGTTTTTAGGGGAGTTATGTTGATTGGGTGAAGGAAATTAAGCTTAATGTAAGCTTAAATGAAGAAATTCTCATGGGAGATGAGAGGAAGATGGGGCGGCAACAATGGAGAAGAAGAGTGTTTTTTCCTTTTTTTTTTTTGTTTTATTTTCCTTAGTCTTATCCCTTTTTGAAGACCAAAATTCCCTAATTAATAATTCACTTAATTAATTTGTTTATGACATCATTAATGATGTCATCAACTTTGACTTTTCTATCTTTTTCTTTTTTTTCTTTTTTTTTTCTATTTATTTTTTTTCTATTAGTTTTTTAATTTAATTCTCGATTCCGAAATTTTCTTTTCTCCGATTTTATTTGACAGTTAGGTCAAGAGTCAGCTCTCGGGGTCAATTGACCAAATTGCCCCTCACCGGTTCATCCCGGTTTGCAAATAATCCCATATTTCTTCCGGCTCCCTTAACTAATTATTTGACTGGCTTAACAGTTCTTTTTCGTGATTTTCTCTTTTCCACTGTGTTCATAGGGGTCCTAAGGACCGCAGCGTCACTTTTTACGGTTCGAAATTTGAGTTTAAAATGACTTCGCAGTCGTTCCCGAGGAGGTCACTCATCGCTGTGACTCTCCGCTCGTTTAACCTCTTATGTTCTGTTTTTCTTATTTATAGTTAACTAATTAAACATTACTAATTATTTGTGTTTATGGCTTCTCAAATTGTCTTAAGTGTGGCCCTAATCCCATTAATTGTCCAGACCGACACCGGTCACCGGAACAGTGAAATCTACCAGGCTATGCAAACGGGGTGTTACAGACAATGGACATGATAAGACAAGATAGGGTGCTCTGGCACTAAATATGGCACTTTTTGCTCGGCTATACAGTAGACGGGTAAGGGGCGTCACATTTAGTGGTATAAGAGCAGAGGTTTAGGCGGTCATAGACCTAGATAGTTAGAAATAGATAGAGTGCATTACATGCATAGGCCTTTAAATAGAGTCGAGGTAAAACTAATGCAGATCTATTTTTTTTTTTGTTTTATAGGATCGATGGCATTTGATCCTTCAAAGCACGGACCTCTAGGACTGATAGAGGAGGAGGTAGAGAGTCACACACCCGCACCTGCTCCTAATAGGGAGCAAAGCAGTGGAGCCAAGTCATCTCGTGATACTGCAGGGAGAGCACAGTAGGCCTTCTTGGAACAGATGACTCAGTTGCTCTGTCAGGTTACCAAAGCTATACCTCAGCCATAGCCACCTCCACCTCCACCTCTACAGCCACAGCCACAGCCATCACCACCTGTACAGCCACCACTGCCCCCACAGCCGCAACCTATACACAGATCCCCATTAGAGAGATTGCGAAAGTATGGGGCAGTTGATTTTAAGTGTAAGAAGGAGGATGATCCAGCCGCAGCAGAGTATTGGCTAGAGAGGACAGAGAGGGTGTTACAGTAGTTACACTGCCCCCCAGAGCAGCAGTTGGAGTATGCTCTATCACTACTTCAAGAGGATGCATATAGGTGGTAGGTGACAGTATCGAGAGTGGTACAGCCAGCACAGATTATCTGGGATTTCTTTCTGGCCAAGTTTAGAAAGAAATATATTAGCCATGTATACTTAGAGGCTAGAAGGAGAGAATTCTTGGCACTGAGACAGAGGCAGCTTACAGTATCCGAATATGAGCGGGAATTTGTTAGACTTAGTGGATATGCATTAGAGTTGATGCCCACATAAGCTGATAAATGCAGAAGATTTGAGGACAGATTGAATAACAGTATCAGACTGATAGTGACATCTCACCACTTCACAAACTTCTCTCTGTTAGTAGCATCAGCTTTGGATGTGGAGAGAGTCAGAGATGAGGAGCAAACTAGGAGGGATAGGCAGTGTAAAAGGGGTTCTGGATCTAGTTAGTCTAGTTCAACAGCCATGGGTAGTAAGAGGCCCAAGGAGTCTCAGGGTCAGACTCAGGGTCAGGGCAAGAGATAGAGATCACGATTTGCTCCGAGGAGAGGAGGAGGACAGTATGGTGCATCAGTGGATAGTTCTCTGGGTACAATTACATGGGGATCAGCCCCACTACCAACTTGAACACATTGTGGGAGGCCCCACAAAGGAGAGTGCAGATTGTTGACTGGTGGGTGTTTCAGATGTGGGTCTACGGATCACTTCCTGAAGGATTATCCATAGAGGAATGCTAGTGTTCCCACTGTTCCACCCCAGACAAAGGGACCTACCCTGGTAGCACAGAGGGGTAGAAGACCTGCGAGGCCTAATATAGCTAGTACATCACAGAGGCCTATTGCAGAGACAGTTCAGAGGCAGGAGACTAGAGTAGCACCTTGTGCTTATGCTATGAGAGCTCAGGAGGAGCCAAAGCCAGCAGATGTCATTAGAGGTACATTTTCTCTTTATGATATGTTAGTATGTGCACTAATTGATCCGGGTTCCACACAATCTTATATGTGTATCACACTGCCAATTGATAGAGGGATACAGATAGAGGAGTTAAAGGAGGACATACAAGTCACAAACCCTTTAAGCCATAGTGTCATAGTGAAAAAGGTCTACAAGGGTTGTCCTCTGAGGATACAGGGTTATGAGTTTCCAGCTGACTTGATTGAGCTACCATTCCATGAGTTTGATGTGATATTGGAAATGGATTGGTTATCACGTCATCAGGCGATGGTAGATTATCGGCTAAAGAGGATTTCACTACAAACAGCCGAAAGGGATGAGATTACAGTTGTGGGTGAAGGAACGGGTTATATTTCTACTATCATATCAGCCACAGCAGCCAGAAGAATGATAAGAAAGGGCTGTGAGACTTTCTTAGCACATGTGGTTGACACAAGGAAGACTAGCCCAAGCATACAGGAGATCCCCATAGTATGTGAATTTCTAGATGTGTTTCCTAAAGAGTTGCCAGGTTTACCACCTGATAGAGAAGTAGAGTTTGCTATAGAGGTTATGCAGGGTACTGCACCGATTTCCATTGCTCCATATAGGATGGCACCCACTGAATTGAGAGAGTTGAAGGTTCAGTTACAAGAGCTACTGGATAAGCGTTTCATACGCCCTAGTTTGTCACCCTGGGGAGCACCAGTGCTATTTGTGAAGAAAAAGGATAGTACACTTCGGTTATGTATAGACTACTGGCAATTGAATAAGGTGACTGTGAAAAACAAATACCCTTTACCTCGGGTAGATGATCTGTTTAATCAGCTGAGGGGAGCTGGAGTATTCTCCAAGATAGATCTCAGATCAGGTTATCATTAGCTGAGAGTAAAGGAGACAGATGTTCCTAAAACTGCTTTCAGGGCTCGGTATGGACATTATGAGTTTTTAGTGATGCCATTTGCGCTAACGAATGCACCAGCAGCTTCATGGACCTAATGAACCGTATCTTTCATCCTTACTTAGATCGGTTCATCGTGGTCTTTATAGATGATATCTTGGTGTATTCTAAGAATTGGGAGGAGCATGATGAACACCTAAGAGTAGTACTACAGACACTGCGGGAAAAGCAGTTGTATGCCAAGTTGTCCAAGTGTGACTTCTGGTTGGATGAGACATCCTTTCTTGGACACATAATATCAGCAGATGGGATCAGGATAGATCCTAAGAAGATTGAAGCAATAGTTGAATGGAAGCCTCCCAGAAATGTAACAGAGATCAGAAGCTTTTTGGGGTTAGCTGGATACTACAGGAGATTTGTGAAGGGATTCTCCCTTATAGTAGCCCCACTGACTAAGTTACTACATAAGAATGCAAAGTTTGACTGGAATGATAAATGTCAAACCAGTTTCGAGAAGCTGAAGGCTATGTTTACAGAAGCTCCAGTGTTGACACAGCCAGAGTCAGAGAAAGACTATGTGATCTATAATGATGCCTCTCACAATGGGCTTGGGTGTGTTTTGATGTAGGAAAGGAAAGTAGTTGCCTATGCTTCTAGACAGCTAAGGCCACATGAAAATAATTACCCAACTCATGATCTGGAATTGGCAACAATAATATTTGCATTGAAGATATGGAGGCATTACCTATATGGTGAGAAATGCTACATATACACGGATCACAAGAGTCTGAAGTATTTGCCAACCCAGAAGGAACTCAATCTGAGACAGAGGAGATGGATTGAATTCCTTAAAGATTATGACTGTGTGATCAACTACCATCCTGGGAAGGCAAATGTAGTGGCTGATGCATTGAGTAGGAAGTCCATGATGGCTTTAAAAGCACTAAATGCTCGATTGTCTTTAGCATAGGATGGGGACATTTTGGCTGAGTTACTTGTAAAGCCAAGATTGTTACAGCAAATACAAGAAACACAGCTAAGGGATGAAAAGTTGCCAACTGTTATGGGCAGAACTCAATAGAGGAAGAAGACTAATTATGAGTTGAAAGAAGATGGGTGCTTGTATTATAAAGGCAGAATATATATACCAGGAGATGAGGAACTGAAGAAGAATATCTTGATAAAGGCGCACAGTAGATTCCATGCTATGCACCCAGGAAGTACCAAGGCGTGTCAAGACCTGAAAACCCATTATTGGTGGCCTAGAATGAAGAAAGAGATTGGTGATTTTGTGGTCAGATGTTTAACATGCCAGCAAGTTAAGGCTGAGCATCAGGTTCCATCAGGGTTGTTGCAACCTATATCCATACCAGAGTGAAAATGGGACCGCATCACCATGGATTTTGTCACTGGGCTACCATTGATACAGAGGAAGCATGATACTATATGGGTGATTGTGGATAGATTGACCAAGTTAGCTCACTTCCTACCAGTTAGAGCCGACTACTCACTGGAGAGGTTAGCAGAGATTTACATAGATGAGATAGTCCAGCTACATGGAGTGCCAATATCGATCATATCTAACCGAGACTTGAGATTTACTTCGAGGTTTTGGAAGAGGCTATAGGAGTCTTTAGGCACTTAACTGCACTTTAGTATAGCTTTTCATCCACAGACGAATGGACAGTTAGAAAGGGTGATTCAGGTAACCCTTAAAACTTAATGAATTGTTGTAATTGTTAAAGAAATGATAATAATAACCTGACACTAATGACATGAATGATATGATATGATAGGTATTGGAGGATATGTTAAGAAGCTGCATCGTTGATTTTGAAGGAAGTTGGGAGAAGTATCTTCATTTGGTAGAGTTTGCTTATAATAACAGCTACCAAGCCAGCATAAAAATAGCTCCATACAAAGCATTGTATGGGAGGAGGTGCAGGACTCCCTTATGTTGGATAGAAATGGGGTAAAAGAAAGTAGTGGGCCCAGACTTAGTGAGATAGACTGAGGAAAAAGTGAAACTCATCAAAGACAATTTGAAAGCCACCTCAGACAGACAGAAGTCATATGTTGACCTAAGGAGAAAGGATATAGAGTATGAGGTGGGCGATAAGGTGTTTCTCAAGTTATCCCCTTGGAAGAAAGTGCTAAGATTTGGTAAGAAGGGTAAGTTAAGCCCTAGGTTTATTGGTCCATACGATGTCATTGAACGTGTGGGTCCAGTAGCCTACAGGCTAGCTTTACCACCTAAGCTGGACAAGATTCACAATGTATTCCATGTGTCGATGCTCAGGAGATACAGATCAGATCCTTCTCATGTCATTTCAGTGGAGGAGATAATTGTACAACCTGATTTGACATATGAAGAAGAACTAATCAGAATCTTGGCACGAAAAGTGAAAGAACTCATAAATAAGAGGATCCCACTAGTGAAAGTCTTGTGGAGACACCACAACACAGAAGAAGCGACATGGGAGAGTGAGGAAACGATGAGGCAACAGTTCCCTCAGCTCTTCACATCAGGTAAATTTCGAGGACGAAATTTTTATTTAGAGGGGAAGAATTGTAACGCCCTCACCGTAGGTAGTCTGGACATTCTACTATTTCGACGACTAATGTCTGTTCGGACAGTCAGAATATCTAGAACTACACTTAAACTATAGTGAGGAGACCTAAATTAATGGAATAAATGTAAAGAAAATTTAATAAAATATAGGAAATAATTTTGGGACCAAATTAAAGGTTTATTTAGGTAAAAATGACATTAAAGATGTTAAAAAAAATTTAGAGAAAATAAAATAAAATTTAAGAGAATTTATTAATAGGTACAAAAAAATAATAATAACCCGATGAGCACCATGAAGGGCATTTTGGTCATTTCACCCCCAAAGGTAAATTTTGACCTAAGTATCAAATTAAATATTGAGAGAATAAAATAATTAACATAAATTAAAATTTATGAATTTGAATTAGGAAAATGAGAAGAGAAAGAAGAAGAAAAGAAAAGAAAAGAAAAGAAAAGAAAAAAAAAAAAAAAATATATATATATATATATATATATATATATAAGACACAAGAGACAAAACCCTACCAACCCAAGTCTTCTTCTTCCTTTCATTCCTACCTGGCCAAAATTCCAAGTTCCCTCTCTCCCTCTATTTTTCTTTCGTGAAGCTTGATTTCCTAAGCTTCCTCCACATAAAACCTTAACCTCTCTTTACTAAAAATCATCCCCACAGCATAAGGAAGCTATTGGTAGCCATAAGAAGAAGGAAAAGTTGAAGTTTTGGAAAGTTTAAAGTTGGGTCACAAGAGGTAAGTGCAAGATACCACTCCCTCTCTTCTTTAAATTTTGTAAGAATGATGAGATGAGTGAGTATCACATGAAAATGAAAACAAATGATAAGAAATTGAAGAACCCTAATTTCGGCAGCCATGGAACTCTTTGGGGTTTGATGCTTTTAAATGATGAAAATTAGTTCCATGAGGATGTTTGATAAGTTGATATGATTAGGAGTTTGAATGTGTTGTGTTTGTATAAATTGGATATTGAAATTAGGGTTTGTGTACATGAATTGGGAATTTTGTGTAATTGTTGAGATTGACCTAATTGAGATAAAATTGTTGCTTATAGAAGTACTATGTATGCCAATTGAAGCAAGGAAGTTGGAGAAAATTGAAAAATTTGGGAGTGCTTTTTCTGCAGGTTTGGGACTCACTGAGTCCAGCTTGAGTTTTGAGCCATAACTAATTTTGTGCTGCTCTAATTGGTATGAGGCCAATTGGGGGTAAAACCAAACCCAAAACACTCCATTTTCCATGAAAAAACTTGATACACTTGAATTGTGTAGATATTTTTACGCACATTTACATTCTATTTCATAGCATTTAGGCAAGTATTTTCATGCATAATAGTTGATTTCATTAGTTTTCGTAATTTCTATTGTAAAGCCGTTAATTTCATATTTTCTGCATTATTTCAGGTGTTTGGGTGAAGCTACAGAAGTATAGGAGTGCAAGAAAAGCTTGGAGGAGTCAAGAGATAGAGAATTGCTGCTGATACAAAGTACACGGGTCATGTAAACCAAGCCCCAGACTCGTGTAAATCTCTACCAAAAGAAAGCCAAGAGAATCGATAAGAAACACAAGTACACGTGTCGTGTAATCAGACCCGTGTAATCTACAGGGACCCGTGTAAGTCTCTGCCAAGCGCAAGTCTGAAGAAACTTATGGGAACAACAGTACATGGCCCGTGTAATTGGCACAGACTCGTGTAACTTTTTATGCCAAAACAAGATCGCGCGATTCTCCTCTAGCAAGTTACACAGCCCTACTTTGCGGGACCCGTGTAGTGACACACGAGCCATGTACTATGCTGCAGCCAGTTTTATAACTCAAATTTCCCTCCTGTTTTCAAATAAAAATGAGACTCCTAAGGCCCTTTGGACTCAAAGCAACCTAACCCTAGAGCAACCAATATAAATAGAAAAGAAAACGTCAAAAGAGGGGTTGAAAAAGATGACTGTCACGGGGAGACTACTGAAAGCTGCTGCTGTCGGGCTCCGCATCAGTACCAAAAGAGGTTCTCTAGCTGAAGTTCCACAAGATCAAAGCTGCAAACTATCTTCGATTTCTTCATTTCATCTCCATAAACAAATTTCTATTGCTTTATTTCTTTACATGGTTTTCTTTTTACTGTCATTACTTTTATCATGATGTTTGCTGAACTCACCATGAGTGAGTAGTTTCCTTATTCTGGATTTAGGAGAGTAATGATTGTAATTATTATTATGGATGAACATTAAGTCTTATTTACTGGATTCGAGATTCATTTCTTGATTCGATTTCTTGTGATCCTAATGCATGCAATGTGATGGTACCCACTTAAACATGATTATAAATGTTGATTGAAGGACTGAAAGGTGAAGATTAACGTTAGAAAACCAAGATCTTGAACCTAGGAATTCTGACCTAAAGACAGGCTGATACCTTTGTGGAACCTAAAAATCGGTCAAAGGTCTTAAAGCATTTTAATTAATTTGATCACCACGAAAGTAGGGTTTGAATTAATTAAAATACACCCTAGATTCCTTGAGAGAGGATTTAGGATAACTTAGGGCTAATTTCCATCAAAGAAAACGAACCTCAATTCAGTAAACAAACGAGATAACATCCCTAATAAGATTCAAGTGTGAAATCTTAACTCCATAATTGTTCCAAAAATAGATTACTTCATTTTAAGTTTACCATTCTAGTGTTTAAAGTTAACAACTTTACTCCCTAAACATTCGAAAGCCTAGATAGTCAAAGTTGCTGTGTAGATTGGTACTTGCTAAAAAAAAAATCCTTGTGGGAACGATACTCTACTTATTACTTTATTACTTGTTAACGATCCGTGTACTTGCGGGGTTGTAAAACCAGGCAAACAAGTTTTTGGCGCTGTTGCCGAGGATTGCTTTGGCTTTAGTAATATCAAGCGATAGGCAATTTAGCTGATTTAGGCCATTATATTTATTATGTAATTTTATTTTACTGGTTATATTTTTCTTCTTTTCTCTCAGATTCTCAATCTAGTATATGACCAGAACAAGGCCAGAAGAAGAAATATTGGACTGTGATCCGGAGATAGACAGAACTCTGAAAGCCATCAAGAGAGAAAGGAAGCATCAAGAGCACAGTCAAGGAGATCCTGAATTTCCAATCATGGGCGATAAAAATGACAGACCAAGACTCTTAAGAGATTACGGAGCTCCATCTGTCCAAGGATTTCAGCCCAGTGTCACTAGACCCACAGTGGAAGCCAATAACTTTGAATTAAAACCAGCATGGCTCCAAATGATTCAACAAACCCAGTTTGCAGATTCGCCTATAGAAGACCCACACTATCACCTCCAGTGCTTTCTCGCCCTATGTGATACATTCAAGATGAATGGAGTGTCTGATCAAGCAATAAGACTCAGAGCATTCCCATTCTCCCTTCGGGACAGAGCAAGGAAGTGGTTACTTTCTCAACCAGCTGGAACGTTCACTAATTGGGAAAATCTCTCTCAAGCTTTTCTAGCAAGGTATTTTCCACCTGCAAAGACTGTAAAACTAAGGCTTGAGCTCAACACCTTCAGACAAAAGGAAGGAGAATCATTATATGACGCATGGGAAAGATATAAAGACCTGCAAAGAGAATGTCCACACCATGGTATAGAAGATTGGCTATTAGTGCAAAACTTCTATAATGGGTTACTACCCTATCCAAGGAGCACAGTTGATTCAGCTGTAGAAGGTGATCTAATGGAGAAAATAGTGCCACAAGCACTTGAACTTCTAGAAAGGGTGGCATACCATAATTATGAGTGGTCAAATGAAAGAGGAAATGCAAGGAAAACTGTAAGGGTACTAGAAGTAGACGCCTTAAGCATGATAAATGCTCAATTTGATCAGCTCACAAGGAAACTCAAAAAGATGCAAGCCAACGCAGTAGGTATAAACAGTCAACCTAAAGACAGCTATGGAGGAGGATACGTGAGTTCAGAATACAGTAATTTCAATGAACCCTCCTCAGAACAGATGAACTATATGAATAACGGAGGAAACTTCAACCAGAGGCAGTCAAACAATCCGTATTCAAATACTTACAACCCTGGATGGAGGAACCACCCAAATTTCTCATGGTCTAATCAGCAGAACCAGCCAATAAACAAGCAACAAGGGTACAAACCACCAGCACCCCCCATGTCACACTTTACCTCTCCGTAAGGCATAATATGATCCCATAGTATACCTAATGAATTACCAAACTTCGTCTACTGATAACCCATTAAATACACTATAAGGGATTTTAAACCTTTTCTTATTTCTTTTTACAGTGGTGAGCACTTTTGACAGATGTTAAAATTTTTTTTTTTAATTGAAGTGAAATCAAATAACAAATCTAAAGTAACAATAATTTCTGTAAAAATTTTGGCAGAGTGCCGTCTGTATTTGGAGCAAAACAGTTCTTCAAAAACTTGTAAAAGGTACTTCCAATATATTTGTTCAATTCCAAACTCCAATATGGCTCAACTCAAATCAGTGTCTTCAACACAGTTCAAACTCAATTCAATATCATTTTCATCAATTCCAAAGATAAAGTGCAAAATAAATAAGTACTTCAAAAGCTTAAATAAGAGAATTGTAATACAACATTTTGACAAGCCAAGATAATTTACAACTTTATTTTACAACTATTCAAGACCAAGTACAATATATGCATACATTATAATAAAAATTACAAGGAGGTGGTATACTCAAAATACCAGGTAAAATCCCAAAAGTGTAGCACAAGTAGCCTACTCTGCTGCTTTATCTATCTGTCTACCTGCGACAGCAATGAAAAAGCTATCGCTGAGTAAAATTTACTCAGTGGTGCATAATAACAATTTAAAATGCAGTACATAAAACTTTTACTGACAATTTACAATTCAAATAATTAACAATTTCCTGCCACAATTTCAAAGCTCATATAACACAAATTTGATCGAACAATTGAATAACACAGTGTTGCCGATCAATAACATAACTTAGGTCATGACACAAATTTTTCGAACATGCTGTATTGTACACCACGACAAGATATACTCACCCCACTAATCGAAATCAATGAGGGAGGTGGCTAGCTAGCTAATGAGAACTCATCCATACTCACCTTAGACTGGCAAGTCAAAGAGGGAGGAATATAGTCATACTTACTGTCACACCCTACCCCTCTGTAAGGCATAACATGATCCCGTAGTATACCTAATGAATTAGCAACTTCGTCTACTGATAACCCATTAAATACACTACAAGGGATTTTAAAAACTTTTCTTACTTCTTTTTACAGTGGTGAGCATAATTTACAGGTGTTAAAAACCTTTTTGAACTGAAGTGAAACAGCTAACACATTTGGACTATTAGTGACTTCTGTAAAAATTTTGGCAGAGTGCCATCTGTATTTTGGATAAAACAGTTCTTCAGAAAACCTGTAAAAACACTTCAATATAATCCTCAATCTCAACTCAAATCCACAATAGTTTTTCAAAGACTGAGATAAAAGAAATATAGTACAATTTTTACAAGCCAAAATAACTCATAATTTATTTTACAACGTCAATGTACAATTTTAATTTACAACTACTCAAAACCAAGAACAATATATACATACAGTGAACATACATTACAGTACAAAATGCAAAATGTGGTATACTCAATATACCCGATGATCTCTCGCTGAATGTACTAGCAGCCTAGTCTGCTACCCTGTCCGTCTGTCTACCTGCGACAGCAATGGAAAGCTATCGGTGAGACAATGTCTCAGTGGTGCACAACGTTAACCAAATACAACTTTAAATCACAATTCATAAATCATATAAATAGTAGATACGTAAAATCATAGTTAAATTCAAGACAATAAATGTCATAAGAATTTTAAACTTTATTTCACAATATCACAATAAATCTCAATAGTCAAAACATGGTTAAATTCAAAAGACAGTGAATGTCAATAAGAATTTAAACTCCATTTCACAAATTATCAAATGTCATAATAACACAATTTAGTCGAATAATTTAAGAATACAGTGTTGCCAATTCATACACAACTTAAGCCATGACACAAATTTCCGATCAATGCCGCGTTGTACACCACGACAAAGCAATCACAACCCCACTAATCGAAATCAATGAGGAAGGAAGCTAGCTATATAATGAGTACTCATCCGATCACCTCAACTGGTAAACCAGAGAGGGAGAAAAATAAACGATCACAACCCCATAAATGGAGAAGGAATGGTGTGATACTGTCATGCTAAGTGTGAACACAAAATCAATTCCAAAAATTTTATTCAAATGATTCGTGAGAATCCAATAAATTTCCAAAGTCATAATTTCATTCACAAAATGGCAACACGATTCATAATTAACTTCAATTTTCACAAATCACACCAAATCTATTTTTCCACAGTTCCAAACCATTTACAATGCTTTTCAAGCAATAAGTATCCATTCAAACACATTTCCATAATTGAAAACAATAATATACAATTAGTCATAATTTATTTCAATTGAAAAATTCAAAGGAAATAGCTGTTGTGCACAAACCTTTGATAACTGTCTCCTGGCCTTGACTCAGTGTTTCCTTCCCTTTCCCTGAGTCTTTGCTAACTGAGAAACACAATTTGAGGTGTTTCAGTACTCATTTAAACTATCTCTAACGATAATGCTTGATAATTAATTCACTAAATTCTATTATTTGCTTAGTCAACCTAATATGTCGACCCTCGATGCGTTCTAGATAAATTAGGTTTTAATGTTACTAATATGTCACATTCAATAGTCTTTTAGGGTTGGTACATGTTACTAAATTCATTTCCATGTATCTTGCATTTTCTTGCAATTTGCTGGATTCTGAGATACTAGTTTTACCTAGCCGGACGACCTAGTTCCCTCAGTTTTCGGGTTTTGGTCAAAACTAAAAACTTGTAGGTCTATGTCTTATTGCACGCGGGACAAAATTTCAGGTCATTCTGAGTTATGTAGACCAAGTTATGGTCATTTTATTATTGCTGGTCAAAGTGCATCAAAATTGGTCACTTTAGGTCATTTTAGGTCAATTTTGGTTCGGCCGGTTTTTGGACCCGAACTTGTGCAAGCTGTTTGACTTGCTTATGGTCATTTCTGGGCTTTGGTGTCTTCACAAGACTTGTAGATATAGGTCTTAACTATTCATGGTCAAAATTTCAGGTCAATTGGACCTGTTTTGAGTGAGTTATGGCCTAAACACTAACTGCTGCCCAAATGGTCAATTTTCAGGCCTTAATTGCACTAATCCGGATTTGGTCATTTTTCAAGCTACCTTACAAGCAGAATTTTGGCAAGCTTCCTTCATGAAAGTTGGCACATTTTGTGCCTAGTTTCACCTCCAATTGGTCTCATACCAATTGGAGCCACACACTTAAGGTTCTAAGCCCAAAACACAAATTGCCCTATTGTATTTTGTTCATATTCATCAAAGGTCACCTTTAACACTTACCAAACTTCACATTCATGCCCATTCTGGTTTGTACCATAACCTAAACATATTTTACCACATATTGTTGATCATTTTGGCATCTTACAATCACATTCAACATACACCATAAAGTGCAGAATTTGTCAAACTCAATTACAATAATTTAATCACCTATTCATGCTCATTTGCATGTCCAATCTCACACCATCACACATATACCCAAGCTGCCATAACAACTATCACAATTCAACATGAATATTCCATAATCCAAACATGAAATAACATTCTTATGGTTCACCAAACCAGGCTGCCGATTCATGCATTTACATTCCATTAATTTCCAAGCTTCAAATTTCAAATACACATTCACATATACTAAGTATACATCACCCAAATAATTTCCTACACACATAAACATTTAATCAATCCTTTAATCCACCATTTACAAGCAAAAATAAACTATCTTCACGGAGTTTCCATGGCTGCCAAAAGTACACATCCCCCTTTAAACATCAAACCTCAAAAATCTCTCCATAAATCAAATACCCATAACCTCCTTACAAACTTTAATAAAACAATAATAAAAAACACAAACTTACCTATTGATGAGGCTTGTTAAATCTTCCCCAAACTCTCTTGAATTTAGTATCTACTTCTTCCTTGTGAGGTGGGGATCAAAATTAGTTAAGTGACCTTGGTGTTTGGAGGTGGAAATGGTGGAGGTTAGGAAGCTTGAACCAATTCGGCAATGGTGGATTTTTAAGGGTTTCTTTACGGCATGAAGGGAATGAATGAAGAAGATGAAGTGTGAGTGGGTTTACACCTACCCATATAATGTTTATTTAATCCCCATAATGCTCCACTCACCCTAAGATAATGATTTAATATGTTTTAAGTGTTAATTACTTAATTTATACCCCATTTTTGCTATTTACATTAGGTACCACTAATTTAATTTTTCATGACATTTTCCAAATATAATATCATGTATTTTTAATGGAAATTTAGGTCAAAAGACAACTCGAGGTGTCAAATGACCACAATGCCCCTGTTCGGGTTGCATTCTCGATTTTTCGGTAACACCAGATTTTGTCCGTTTTTCGATTTCTCACTTTTCTTTGTACTAATTAATTAATTTTTCTTTGATATTTCTAATGGTATTTATACTTCAATAGAGATCTATTTAAGTCCTAAAAATATTTTTCAGAGTTCCTCGCGGTCCAGGGCTAGTCAACGGTCCACGCCGTGACTTCCTGGTGCGGTCACCCATCGCTAGGGTTCTCGGCTCGCTTAACTTATTTACATTTCTTTGCTATTATTTTTCCTTTGTTTTTCTTGTATTTTCTTTTCTTGTATTTCATTATTTTATGTCTCCTCACTCATATCGAAGTGTAGTTCTAGGCATCCGAGCTGTCCAGACAACACTAGTCACTGGAACAGTAGAACGCACTACCGAACTTAGGGGTGTTATAATTCTCCCCCCCTTAAATAAATTTCATCTCGAAATTTTACCTGGCATTAGTCTCTGAACAGTTGTGGGTGCTGTCTCCTCATATCCTCTTCACGTTCCCAAGTAGCTTCCTGGCCTGAATGATGGTTCCACAGCACTTTAACCAGGTGTATCTGTTTATTCCTCAGCTGCTTCACCTCATATGCCAAAATTTCTATGGGTTCTTCCTCATAGGAGAGGTCTGGATTTATCTCAATCTCTTCAACTGATAGTACATGAGATGGGTCTGATCTGCACCTCCTTAACATGGACACATGGAAAACATTGTGTATCCTTGCCAACTCTGGAGGTAATGCCAACCGATATGCCAAAGGACCCACTCTTTCCAGAACCTCATATGGTCTGATGAAACGAGGACTCAATTTCCCCTTTCTGCCAAATCTCATAATCCTCTTCCAAGGAGAAACTTTGAGGAATACCTTATCACCCACTGCATATTCAATGTCTCTTCTCTTCAGATCAACATAAAACTTCTGACGGTCTGATGCAACCTTGAGTCTATCTCTGATCAATCTGATCTTTTCCTCTATCTGCTGAACAATTTCTAGCCCAATCATCTTCCTTTCACCTACTTCATCTCAACATAAGGGAGTTCTGCACTTTCTGCCATACAAAGCTTCATATGGAGGCATTCCAATGCTTGATTGGTAGCTGTTGTTATAAGCAAATTCAATCAAAGGCAAGTGTGCATCCCAACTACCTTCAAACTCAATCACACAAGCCCATAGCATATCCTCCAATATCTGAATAACCCTCTCAGATTGGCCATCTGTCTGTGGGTGGAATGCTGTGCTGAAGTTCAATCTAGTTCCTAGGGCTCTTTGAAGACTACCCCAGAATCTAGAAGTGAACCTAGGATCTCTATCAGACACAATTGATACTGGCACTCCATGCAATTTTACAATCTCATATATGTACAATCTGGCTAATCTTTCTAGGCTATAGTCCATTCGAACTGGCAAAAAGTGAGCAGACTTGGTCAATCTGTCAACTATAACCCATATTACATCATGACTATTCTGTGTCCTTGGAAGTCCTGTAACAAAATCCATAGTTATTCGTTCCCACTTCCACTCTGGTACTGGCAATGGATGTAACAAACTAGCTGGAACTTGATGTTCTGCCTTTACTTGCTGACAAGTTAGGTATTTGGAAACAAATTCAGCTATATCTCTCTTCATACCCATCCACCAGTAATGCTCTTTCAGCCCTTTGTACATTTTAGTTCCACCAGGGTGCATAGCAAAAGGAGACTCACGTGCTTCCTTCATAATGATCTATCTCAATTCAGCATCATTAGGAACGCACATTCTGCCCTGATGTAGCAATAAACCATCATCTTTCACAGAAAATTCAGGTTTCTTGCCCTGCTGGACTTCTTTCAGTAACTTCTGATATTTAACATCACTCTGAGCAGCCATTCTGATCTGATTAATCAACACTGGTTGTACATGCCATGCAACTACTGTCTGTCCCTCATCATCAATCTCTAAACTGACATGCTGTACTTTCAATTCATATACCATGGACAAAGGAGAAACTCTGAGACTTGCCATAGTCTTCCTCACATTCGTAAAATTTCTTTGTTATATCTGAACCAACTATTCAAATTTTTACGTCCATAACTCTTTTTATCTGTCAATATTCTATAACTTACTTCCTTTTGTACTGACTATAACCTTTCGATATTCTAACTTTTGAGTTTTAGATCCCTAAGTAGGATTTTCAAACTTATTTCTAACAATTAAATTCTGTCCTGGCATAACTATACCAAAACAGATGCCGTTGGCAACTATTCTCATCTAGGTGTACTATCGGGTAGTACGTAGCTCTACATAATAATCTCAAGTTAGTCAGTGTCTGCAGACAAGATAAACATCAAGAACATTGCATAGTTACTACGATACATCCCAATAAATCAAACTTTCCTATCTTTTATCCTTTTCGAATTCACTGATATCTGAAACTTATTCTTATTACAATATCCATTAACAATTAATAACTGTAACATCTTTGCCCTCATCTAGAGAAACTCTATTACCACAACTTACTTTTACGTCCTCTTGCCTTACATTAAGTAGGCTCGCCAATTAACTTTATAATTTATGATGTGTTAGAAAATACTTTTTGCTGATAAACTCTTCCAAACTAATTTCACTTATTATCACAATCCTTATCTTAAAGGACTAATCACTAATATATCAAAATTTATTCCCCTGTAAAGGAATAATAACAAAACATATAATTCTAACACTAACCTAAAAGTATTCAGACTCTAAGTCAAACAATACATAAATGAAGAGTGCCATCCTTCTTCTTAACAAACAATACTGGTGCTCCCCAAGGTGACACACTAGGGCGGATGAAGCCTTTTTCAAGTAGTTCTTGCAACTGTACCTTCAACTCCTTCAACTCTGCTGGTGCCATTCTATATGGTGTTATGGGGATTGGATCCACACCAGGCATAACATTAATTTCAAACTGCACTTCTCTTTCCGGAGGTAATCCTGGCAATTCATCAGGAAATACATCTGGAAAGTCACATACTGTAGGGATATCCCTCAATGCTGGACTCCCCACTTGGGTGTCTACCACATGTGCCAAGTATGCTTCACACCCCTTTCTGATCATTTTTCTGGCTAGTGCAGCCGAAATGATGTTTGATGGCAATAGCTGCCTCTCCCCATGTATTACCACATCACTGTACTGAGGAAGATCAAAAGTGACTGTCTTCAGCCTACAGTCAATCATGGCATGATGCCTGGCTAACCAATCCATGCCCAAGATGATATCATAATCTCTGAAGGGCATTTCAATGAAATCAGATAGAAAAGTGTGTCCTTGGATCACCAAAGGATAATCCCTATACATTTTATTAATCCTGACCTCCTGTCCTAATGGACTTGTTACTAGCACCTCAAAGTCCATTTTTGTACATGGAATAGCAATGCAATCAATGATGCTAGCACTTACATAAGAATGGGTAGAACCCGGATCAAATAACACAAACACATCTTGATTAAAAGTTGAGAAGGTACCAGTCACAACATCAGATGTCTCGACCTCTTCTCTCTGTCTTATTGCATAGATTATGACTGGAGCACTATAATGGCTCGGCCCACTAGTGATATTGTCCGCTCTAGGCCAAAGCCCTCACGGTTTTAAAACGCGTCACTAGGGGTTACAAACCACCAACTTATAAACCCAGCATCTCTCCCGTGTTTTGCCGATGTGGGATTTGCCTAGGGTGTTACAAGCACTGTCTTGCTCTGAATGTTTCACTGTGCCTTGGCTACCTGCTGGGCTACCTCTACCCCTGCCTCTACCTCTGCTGGGTGGTTGTGAACTTCTGGTGATAAGGCTCTGAACTGACCCTTTTGCAGTAGTAGGAGGTGGTCCAACTCTGCAACTACTGGTACAGTCCTTGGCAAAGTGTCCTATGCCTCCACAGTTATAACAGGCTCCTATGGCCTTGTAGCATACCCCACCATGATTTCTACCATAAGTTTCGCATTGGCAGGGAGAGTAGGAACTTCTAGTTATTCGATGACTGGACCTTGGTGGTCTCTGCCTTGATGATCCACCTCTATTATATCCCTGAGCTCGGGGCTCATCATATTCTTTTCTCTTTCTCAAATTACTGCTTGGGCTCTGACCCATAGGTTTCTCCCTCTTCTCTATTTCATGTTGCCTTTGTGGGGGTTAGGTCTGTACTTGGGCTTGGGTTGACAGATTATCAGCCATTTGCTGAAAGAAAGTGGCCATTTGTTGGGCCATTTGTTGGGCCATTTGTACCGGTAAAACTGGTACAGTCGGGCCTTCGACACTTTGTGGAGCTGGGGCCTCAACTTGTACCTCAACCTCTATCGATTGATCGACTGAACGATCACCCTCTTCCATAGTCAATTCGAGGATCTTAGACCTCCTAAACAATTAACACAAGGAGATTTCCTCCCGTTAGTGCATATTTATAATGTAATGTACTGTACTGTATGTATCAAACAATGATATTGAGCAGTTGTATTATGAAGAAATAATATTCAAATTACAGGTGAAAACAGAATTTTAAAAACTAGCTCTGATACCACTTAAACATGTCACACCCTACCCCTCTGTAAGGCATAACATGATCCCGTAGTATACCTAATGAATTAGCAACTTCGTATACTGATAACCCATTAAATACACTACAAGGGATTTTAAAAACTTTTCTTACTTCTTTTTACAGTGGTGAGCACAATTTACAGGTGTTAAAAACCTTTTTGAACTGAAGTGAAACAGCTAACACATTTGGACTATTAGTGACTTCTGTAAAAATTTTGGCAGAGTGCCATCTGTATTTTGGATAAAACAGTTCTTTAGAAAACCTGTAAAAACACTTCAATATAATCCTCAATCTCAACTCAAATCCACAATAATTTTTCAAAAACTGAGATAAAAGAAATACATTACAAATTTTACAAGCTAAAATAACTCATAATTTATTTTACAACGTCAATGTACAATTTTAATTTACAACTGCTCAAAACCAAGAACAATATATACATACAGTGAACATACATTACAGTACAAAATGCAAAATGTGGTATACTCAATATGCCCGATGATCTCTCGATGAATGTACTAGCAGCCTAGTCTGCTACCCTGTCCGTCTATCTACCTGCGACAGCAATGGAAAGCTATCGCTGAGACAATGTCTCAGTGGTGCACAACATTAACCAAATACAACTTTAAATCACAATTCATAAATCATATAAATAGTGGATACGTAAAATCATAGTTAAATTCAAGACAATAAATGTCATAAGAATTTTAAACTCTATTTCACAATATCACAATAAATCTCAATAGTCAAAACATGGTTAAATTCAAAAGACAGTGAATGTCAATAAGAATTTAAACTCCATTTCACAAATTATCAAAGCTCATAATAACACAATTTAGTCGAATAATTTAAGAATACAGTGTTGCCAATTCACACACAACTTAAGCCATGACACAAATTTCCGATCAATGCCGCGTTGTACACCACGACAAAGCAATCACAACCCTACTAATCGAAATCAATGAGGAAGGAAGCTAGCTATAAAATGAGTACTCATCCGATCACCTCAACTAGTAAATCAAAGAGGGAGAAAAATAAACAATCACAACCCCATAAATGGAGAAGGAAAATAAACGATCACAACCCCATAAATAGAGAAGAAATGGTGTGATACTGTCATGCTAAGTGTGAACACAAAATCAATTCCAAACATTTTATTCAAATGATTCGTGAGAATCCAATAAATTTCCAAAGTCATAATTTCATTCACAAAATGGTCACTTTAGGTCATTTTAGGTCAATTTTGGTTCGGCCGGTTTTTGGACCCGAACTTGTGCAAGCTGTTTGACTTGCTTATGGTCATTTCTGGGCTTTGGTATCTTCACAAGACTTGTAGATATAGGCCTTAATTATTCATGGTCAAAATTTCAGGTCATTTGGACCTGTTTTGAGTGAGTTATGGCCTAAACACTAACTGCTGTCCAAATGGTCAATTTTCAGGCGTTAATTGCACTAATCCGGATTTGGTCATTTTTCAAGCTACCTTACAAGCAAAATTTTGGTAAGCTTCCTTCATGAAAGTTGGCACATTTTGTGCCTAGTTTCACCTCCAATTGGTCTCATACCAATTGGAGCCACACACTTAAGGTTCTAAGCCTAAAACACAAACTGCCCTATTGTATTTTGTTCATACTCATCAAAGGTCACCTTTAACACTTACCAAACTTCACATTCATGCCCATTATGGTTTGTACCATAACCTAAACATATTTTACCACATATTGTTGATCATTTTGGCATCTTACAATCACATTCAACATACACCATAAAGTGCAGAATTTGTCAAACTCAATTACAATAATTTAATCACCTATTCATGCTCATTTACATGTCCAATCTCACACCATCACACATATACCCAAGCTGCCATAACAACTATCACAATTCAACATGAATATTCCATAATCCAAACATGAAATAACATCCTTATGGTTCACCAAACCAGGCTGTCGATTCATGCATTTACATTCCATTAATTTCCAAGCTTCAAATTTCAAATACACATTCACATATACTAAGTATACATCACCCAAATAATTTCCTATAAACATAAACATTTAATCAATCCTTTAATCCACCATTTACAAGTAAAAATAAACTGTCTTCAAGGAGTTTCCATGGCTGCCAAAAGTACACATCCCCCTTTAAACATCAAACCTCAAAAATCTCTCCATAAATCAAATACCCATAACCTCCTTACAAACTTTAATAAAACAATAATAAAAAACACAAACTTACCTATTGATGAGGCTTCTTAAATCTTCCCCAAACTCCCTTGAATTTAGTATCTACTTCTTCCTTTTGAGGTGGGGATCAAAATTAGTTAAGTGACCTTGGTGTTTGGAGGTGGAAATAGTGGAGGTTAGGAAGCTTGAACCAATTCGGCAATGGTGGATTTTTAAGGGTTTCTTTACGGCATGAAGGGAATGAATGAAGAAGATGAAGTGTGAGTGGGTTTACACCTGCCCACATAATGTTTATTTAATCCCCATAGTGCTCCACTCACCCTAAGATAATGATTTAATATGTTTTAAGTGTTAATTACTCAATTTATACCCCATTTTTGCTATTTATATTAGGTACCACTAATTTAATTTTTCATGACATTTTTCAAATATAATATCATGTATTTTTAATGGACATTTAGGTCAAAAGACAACTCGAGGTGTCAAATGACCACAATGCCCCTGTTCGGGTTGCATTCTCGATTTTTCGGTAACACCGGGTTTTGTCCATTTTTCGATTTCTCACTTTTCTTTGTACTAATTAATTAATTTTTCTTTGATATTTCTAATGGTATTTATACTTCAATAGGGGTCTATTTAAGTCCTAAAAATATTTTCCAGGGTTCCTCGCGGTCCAGGGCTAGTCAACGGTCCACGTCGTGACTTGCTGGTGCGGTCACCCATCGCTAGGGTTCTCGGCTCGCTTAACTTATTTACATTTCTTTACTATTATTTTTCCTTTGTTTTTCTTGTATTTTCTTTTCTTGTATTTCATTATTTTATGTCTCCTCACTCATATCGAAGTGTAGTTCTAGGCATCCTAGTTGTCCAGACAACACTGGTCACTGGAACAGTAGAACGCACTACCGAACTTAGGGGTGTTACACTCGCCCCATAAATGGAGGAGGAATATAGTGCACCTATTGAAGCACTTGCAGGAGTTACGTATCGTCATCCCTGCAAGCTCCTGGGCAGAGAGTCACGCTTCGCCACAGTTCACGCGTGAGAGTTCCCAAGAATTGTACGTGTTACATATCGCTGTCCCTACTTTGCTCTGATACCACTAAACACATTTTATCTCAAAATTTCCTTTTACAAAGTAGGTAACACAATAATTCTCAAATAAAATTCCCAAAGCCAAAATAATAAAAAATTATTCATAACTCATTTCTCCAAATAAATTTTCTAGTAAAAGTATTATGCACAAACCTGATTTGAGTCACCTTTAGGCCTTGACTCAATGTTCCTTATGCTTTTCAATATCCTTTTCAACTGAAACACACAATTTAAAGTGTTTCAGTACTCAGTTAAATTGTTTCTAGCAATAAAATCCAATATCTAAATTTTTTTGGTACTATTCCCTTCAATTCATTTCATTAGTCAACCTATAATGTTGACCTTTGATGCACTCTAAGTGAGTCAATTTTAATGTTCCCAATTTGTCACATTTTATAGTCTCTAAGTGTTGGTATATGTTACCAATTTCATTTTAAAGCTTATTGCATTTTATTGCCATTTTTTAGATTTCATGGCCAATGTTTACTGTCTATTGGACCAGGCTACAGTGTAAATTTAATAGATTTCTCTTCATTAAATTTTTTCTCATTGTGTCTTCTTTAATTTCCTTTTTGAATCACTCCATTTGGAGTTGTATAGCTCAAGTTATAGTCAATTAACCATAAATAGGTCAAATCTAAATTTTAGTTTCCTTTTTAGGCATTTTCAGTTCTGATTTTACTAATTTATTTGGACTGTTTGTAATCACATTGTGGTCTAACATTCTTCATAAGTATTGTTGCCCTATGTCTTAGGGACAACCAAAAATTTTTCTTACTATTTTTCAAGTCTTATAGAATTCTTTAGAGACAAATTATTTACTTGGACTCAAAGGTCCTATATTGGCATGGTCCTCAATTAGGTCAATGGCTTGACCTTAAATTCTAACCTTATACATTTATAATTTGGGGAAGTTGTCTAAAACAATGTTTTAGGTCTCTTTCTTAGCTTTTCAGATTGGTATGGCTCATCACATTACGAGATTTCTTGTGGGAGGTATGCCTATTTGAATTTTCTATACTTAATGGTCAATTGTACCAATTCTAGATTTAGTGTGTCAACTTAATCAACTTAATTGACCTAGTTCCCTTGATTTTTGGGTTTTGGTCAAATTACCAATATTGTAGATCTATGTCTTATTGAAATTCTGAGACTGATTTCATGTCATTTGGAGTTCTATGGACCAAGTTATGGTCATTTTACTATTGCTGGTCAAGTTGCACTTATATTGCAAAGCTTAGGTCATTTTTAGGTCAAAGTCAATTCGGCTAGTTTTTGTAACTCAACTTTGGCGATCATTTTGACTTGGTAATTGGCATTTATGGGCTTGGTGGTCTTCACCAAAGTTGTAGCCCTATGTCTAAGCTTTCCAATGGTATAAATTTCAGGTCATTTGAACCAGTTTTGAGTGAGTTATGGTCAAAAGACTGGCTACTATTCATATGGTCAAATTCTAGGTTTACCAAGTTACCAATTCCGGATTAGGTCAAGTTTGAGGTTCTTTTCTGGACAGAATTTTGGCAAGCTCTCTACATGAAAGTTGGCCTATTTTATGTCTAGTTTTGCCTCCAATTAGTCTCATACCAATTGGGATCACACAAATTCACTTATGGCTTAAAATATATACTGCCCTTAAACATAATTATCATACCCCAACCAATGCACGTTCAACTTGTTATAATTTCACTTCTTATAGCTCATTCTGGATTTGTACCAAACCATAACCATTCATCACATCACATTATGGTCAATTAGGGCAGAATATACAAACTATCCATACACCAAATACAACACAAAATTACAAAGTCCAAATTTAATAATATATACACATAACACACCTAATTAACACATATAATTCCCACTAATGATTTACATATATATTCTTCAATCCTTGGTACCATAATGCATCAAACCATTCCTTGAAAATTAAACACTCCTAATTACACCATAAGGCTACCAAATTATCCAATTGCAAATGTCTCCCTCAATTGCTTTCAAGCTTCCAAAATCAATTGCTCAAATACATAAACACATGGAATTAACTAACCAATACATCAAATTTCTTTAATCAAACTTAATTGCCATTAAACATCATCAATTACATCAATTAAAAGTGAGAATAATATGCTCACCTTTCAATTCCATGGCTGCTAAAAGTTACACCCAACAATTACTCAAGTAATTCTTTCAATTTTTCAACCAAAATACTACCCACAACCTCAACACAAGTTTTAATTAAGCAAGGGAAGAAAATGGGCACTTACCTCTTGTTGGAGCTTGCTAAAACCTCACCAATCTTGCTTCTTTTTGCTGCCATAACACTTCCCAAGCTGTGTAGACTAAATTTAATGAAGGAAATTATGTGAAAAATGGCTTGAAAAATGAATGCATGGAGCTTGGTTTGGGGACGTCAATGGAGGTTTCTTAGGGGAAGTTAAATTTGGCCAAATGAAGTTTTTGAGGAAGAAGAAGATTCATGAAGTGTTAGTGGAAAAATCTGTCTTTATATAGTTTAATAATCCCACTTAGTGCCCCACTAACTCACATTAAACATTTAATAATCCAAGTTTCCATATTTGCAAATTAATCCCCCATTTCTCTTTTAATTTTACTTCATTTTTAAATTTCATTTTTCATGGCATTTTCAAAATTTAATACTACAAATTTTTTATGAACATTTAGGTCAAAAGTCCACTCTAGGTGTCAATTGACCAAAATGCCCCTCCTCGGATTATATTTCCAATTTTTCGATAACACCGATTTTTATCGGTTTCTCGATTTTTCAATTTTCTTTGTACTAATTAATTAATTTTTCTTTGACATTTTCTGAGTTAATTATGCCTTAATAGATGTTTATTTAAGTCCCAAAATATTTCGAAGGGTTCCCCGCGGTCCAAGGCTAGTCAACAATCCTCGCTGCAATTTCCCGATGCGGTCACCCATTGCTACGGGTTTGGCTCGTTTAACTTAGTCACATTTTATCTCTTTTATTTTTCCTTAATTTTTCTCATCACATATTTCATTATTTTATACTTTCTCACTGTCATTATAGTGTAGTTCTAGACATTCCGTCTTTCCGGGGCAGACATTAGCTGTCGAAACAGTAAGACGTACTGACTTTGAAAATAAGGGTGTTACAACTCTTCCCCTTTAAAAAGGAATTTCGTCCTCGAAATTCATCGGATTCAAATAATTAAGCTTATCGTTATCTCAAAATTTTATTCACTTTCTCATCATTGTTTTCTTTTGCCTTTATTATTTCTACTCATGAAAGTCTAATATTCATTAGTTCTTTGATTTCTCATACTGGAATCCTTACTGGTCCTTCAGTCTCTTTTACCAATTCCAACTCTATTAAACTACCATTTGTCTAGGTATTTTGCATTTATCTCATACAAGACCTTATACCTTGGTATCTTCATGCTTATTTAATAAATATGTGACACCCCTTACCCGTCTACTGTATAGCCGAGTAAGATATGTCACGCAGTGTACCAGAACACCTTATTTTAATTTAACTATTTTTATTCTTCCTAATTTATTTCTTTCATAGTTATGAAGTATAATTCGTGAAATATCATTCATTTAAGTCATTTATTGAAATTATAATTTATTTGAGGTTCCACAAATTTTATAGAAAATCCGGCAGAGTGCCAGTTAAAAATGGATAAAACAGTTCTTTGGAACCTGTGAAAAACACTTCCAAAATTTTCAATCAATCCCAAACTCCATTTCATCAACAAAGTCCCAATATTTCTCATATATACTCCCATTCTCATTCATTCATTTCGTATGAAATTCATATAAAAGTCATAAATAAATATTCACTTGTTCATTCATAAACATAATTTCTACTATTTACATTGATAACAAAATACATTACATGAGTTTCAATTTCACATGAGAAAGTAAAAATTAATTACAAAATATCAAAATAAAACCTAGTGTCCTACCAATGCACTGATAACGATGAGGTGACACGGACACTATGCAGAGCTGCGGATGATCTCACCCAGTCTGTGGTCTACTGGGCTCTCTATCGGTCTCTTTAGAACCTATGTGTGGCAAAAAGCAACGCACTAAGCAATAATGCTTAGTTGTGCCAATAATAAAATAAAAAAAATAACATAAAATAAATATGCAGTGCATGTTTTGATATCTTATGCAGACAATTTTTTGATCATTATTGGTAATCTTATTTATTTTGTACTTGTTATATTCATAATTTCATTAAATTTATTCACTTTCATTTTTGGTTGTCCAAGTAACCTATACTGGATGACTGGACTGGATAAACAGGTAAACTGGCACTGGGTATCTAGTACCTTGGGCCATCACACCATCGGTCACATGTGCATCTCCCGGTATGCAACAGAACAGCTAATAAGCTGTAATAACATTAGGCACGAGGCCAAGTATCAACACAATGTCAGAATGGCTAAAAGCCATAAAATCACAAAATGGCATAATGCCATGTGCAGTACTGCTAACTGAACCCTATTGGCATGCCAACCTATCCAAACCAATCTTACTAGGTGTACTAGGGCATGTTACACTTTTTAATCGTACAATTCTTGAAATTTAAGCTTAGGTGTTACTATTCATTTCATTAGTCAACTAAAATGTTGACTTTTGCATAGACAATAGGTACATTGGTTCTAATACTCCCAACATACTACATTTTGCATTCTAAAATTATTGGTATTGGTTGCCAATACCATTTCTAAGCTTAGTGTTAGTTATTCAAAATTTTCAGATTTCAGGCCTCATATTTACAGTTCCATTGGCCATTTATAAAGTAGGAATTTGGCAAAATTGTCTTCATGAAAGTTGTTTCTTATTTTGTCTAGTTACATTTCCTTTTTTGAATCACTCTATTTGGAGTTTTGTAGCTCGAGTTATGGCCTAAATACCATAACTGGCCGGATTGGACATCCGAAATTCTGGGCAAAACTGGTTTTGCCAGATTTGGTAACCTAAGTTTGGTTGGCAATTTGACTAGGTTATGGTCAGAATCTTCATGAAAGTTTTAGGTCTATGTCTCAGCTTTCTGCTGGTAAAATTTTAGGTCAATTGGATCTTTCTACACTGAGTTATGGCCAAATGAATAAATACTGTTCATTTGGTCATTTTGCCCAGGTAGAATGCAAATCACCCGGATTAGGGCAATTTTTAGGTCAACTTGTTTTGGTTTTCTGGGCAAGGTTTCTATATCAAAGTTGTGTCATTATGTGTCTAGTTTCATGTCCAATTGGCTTTGCACCAATTGAACCTCTACAATTCCATTTATAACTGCCCAAACCTGCTGGACTCATGCTCAGTCCTGCAGGTCAGCCAAGGCAGCTCACCCATACACAAATGCCAAGCCTCAACTCACTTTATTTCCTCATTATACACATTCAAATGGTCACTAATTGACCATTACAAGGTTAGTGAACCATTACATGAGCAAACCCTAGAATTGTTCAAGTGTCAAATTTTTTTCATTTCATACATGCACAATTCTTGCATTTCACTTACTTAATTATGTTCAATATCCCATCCAGTACCAAAGGTGGCTCATAACCATTTTTCTACCAAGTAAAATCATCAAACCCTAGCTAACCCTAGCTGCCAAAAATTGTAAGTTGCACACACATACTTGTTTGCTTTATTTCCTTAAATTTCCTACACAATTCATGCCATTGAACATGAATTACAGCAAAAGGAGTAAGAGTTGAACACTAACCTTGTTGGAGCAGAATTTCAAGCCAACTAAACTTGCTCTTTCCTTCCTCTGGCTGCCTAGAGGATGTTCAAGTTGCTAGGTAAATTTTTTGTGAAGCTAGGTAAGGATTTCAAGTGAGATTTGGTGAGGTTGGGAGCTTGGGTGAGCTTTCATGGAGGAAATGGCTATGGGAGAAGAGGGAGACAGCTGGATTTGTTTGGACTAGCTGATGACCCTTTTTTTGTTTATTCTTATCTCATTTTATTTATTTTAAATGGGCTTGATTAATTGTAATTGGTGGTAAGTGTTTAATGACATAATGGTGATGTCATAATTAGCTTTTTATCTCATTTTCTCTTATTTTCTTTTCTACTCATTTTCAATTTAATTTTTAACAATATTTATTCACATTTTGTGTCATGATAATTATTTACTTAGCTGGACAAGTCGGCCAAAAATCACCTCTGAAGGCGAAATGACCAAAATGCCCTCCGTTTGGCTTAACAGACCAAAATTGTCTGTACCAATTGAAAAATTTTTCTAAGCATTTTCTTGGCATTCTAATGCCTTAGGAACCTCAATGACCCTTCTCTGGAGTCTCAAAAATTATTTTATGAATTTTTCCTCGGGTCTAGGGCTCCTAGTTGCGAGAACTGCAACTTCCCACTGGGTTACCCATCGCTAGGGCACAGGCTCATTTAACTTGGTTGTATTTTAATTCTAAAATTTTTTCTCAATTTTTCTTATTAATATTTGAGTTAATTATGGTTCCTCACTTTAGTTTAAATATTTTTCCGGACGTTCTAGCTGTCCAAACCGACACTTGTCACTGGAACAGTAGAATGTACGGAGTTGCTACAGGGAGGGTGTTACAAAATATCACTATACACAAACTCCATCAATGAAAGGTATCTATTCTTGCTTCTGGAGAGATCATCAATACAATTTCTAACTAAAATTTTCATATTTGTTTCAAGTAATAGTACTCTTCTGTACCAAATCAAAGACTACTTACAAACATCCTTATCTTGATATACCACAAGGAAGCACGTAGCTCTACATAATAATCTCATGTCGGTACTGTAATCTGCAGCTTACAATACAAACATCGAGAACATTACATAGTCACTACGTTATAACCTCATGGACTAGGTTTTCTAACATCTTATCTGTACACTTATTTCCTTCTCTGTCTCTTAAAGTCATATCAGTGGTCTCTTCATGTAATTATTTAAATTTAAAGCTCATTACTTATATTTATGACTAAGTAACCTATCAAAGCACTTACAGGCATTACGTATCGCCGTCCCTATAAGCCCCTTCTCTGTCTTTGGTGACAATTAAGGGTACCTATCAAAGCACCTGCAGGAGTTACGTATCGCCATCCCTGCAAGCCCTTGGGTGGTACCTATCAGAGCACTTTGCAAGCGTTACGTATCGCCATCCCTGCAAGCCCCCTGATACCGATATTCATTGTCTTTTAAAATCATATCAACCATATATTGTTAATCCATGACTTTCCATGTAGGCAGTACTGCTATCTGTAATCCCTAATTGGTATACCAATCGATCCATACAATATACATAAGCCTAGGTTTACTTTGAGCAATTAAGCATTATTAATTGTCTAACAAAATCTTCATGTCCATGTATTGTGGAAAAGGTGGGTCCCATATCACTATTTCATGTGATTTAGCATGTGGTGATAACAGAATTTCCATGTCAATGTATAGTGGAAAAGTGAGTCCCACATATCTATTTCAAGTAATTTAGTATATAGTGACTTAGTAGGGATAAGTCAATAATATTTTTCAAGAACCTTTCTTTAGGTTCAATTTCAGGATTTTAACTTTACATATCACTTTGGACAGTTTGTGGCCATTGTTTGGCTCTATTTGCTAAAAGAAAATTGTTCTTTTATTTCTTGTCTTTATTTCCCAAATGACTATTCGAGCTCTGACTCATAGGTTTCTCCCTCTTCTCTATTTCACGTTGCCCTTATGGGGTTGGGTTTGCACTTGGGCTTGGGCTGACAGATTATTAGCCATTTGTTGAAAGAAAGTGGTCATTTGCTGGGCCATTTGTGCAGTAATTTGTATAGGTGGGGCTCGTAAAGTCGGACTTCTGACTCTCTGAGGGGCTGGGGCCTCACCTTGTACTTCCGCCATTACAGATTGTTCTATTATCTTATTCTTCTTTTCCATATCTTTTCACAGGATTTTCTATTTCTTATACAACCAACAAAAGGAGATTTCTCTCCATTAGATCATATTCATGATGTAATGTACTGTATGTATCAAACCATGACATTGAGCAGTTGTACTATGAAGGAAAAATATTCAAATTACAGGTCAAAACAGAATTTAAAAACTTGCTCTGATACCACTAAAACATATCACACCTTACCTCTCTGTAAGCCATAACATGATCCCGTAGTATACCTAATGAATTACCAAACTTCATCTACTGATAACCCATTAAATACACTACAAGGGATTTTAAACCTTTTTTTATTTCTTTTCACACTGGTGAGCACTTTTGACAGATGTTAAAAATTTTATTTTTTTTTAACTAAAGTGAAATCAAATAACAAATCTGAAGTATCAATAATTTCTGTAAAAATATCGATAAAGTACCGTCTGTATTTGGAGCAAAACAGTTTTTCAAAAACCTATAAAAAGCACTTCCAATATATTTGTTCAATTCCAAACTCCAATAAGGCTCAACTCAAATCAGTGTCTTCAACACAGTTCAAACTCAAGTCAATATCATTTTCATCAATTCCAAAGATAAAGTGCAAATTAAATGAGTACTTCAAAAGCTTAAATAAGAGAATTGTAATACAATATTTTGATAAGCCAAAATAATTTATAACTTTATTTTACAACTGTTGAAGACCAAGTACAATATATACATACAGTTCACATACATTACAACAAAAATTACAAGGAGGTGGTATACTCAAAATACCAGGCAAAATCCCAAAAGTGTAGCACAAGGAGCCTACTCTGCTGCTTTATCCGTTCGTCTACCTACGATAGCAATGAAAAAGCTATCATTGAGTAAAATTTACTCAGTGGTGTACAATAACAATTTAAAATGAGGTATATAAAACTTTTATTGACAATTTACAATTCAAATAATTCACAATTTCATGTCATAATTTTCAAAGCTCATATAACACAAATTTGATCAAATAATTGAATAACACAGTGTTGCCAATCAATAACACAACTTAGGTCATGACACAAATTTTTCAAACATACTGTGTTGCACACCACGACAAGACATACTCACCCCACTAATTGAAATCAATGAGGGAGGTGGCTAGCTAGCTAATGAGAACTCATCCATACTCACCTTAGACTGGCAAGTCAAAGAGGGAGGAATATAGTCATACTCACCCCATAAATGGAGGAGGAATATAGTGTACCTATCAGAGCACTTGCAGGCGTTACGTATCGCCGTCCCTGCAAGCTCCTGGGCAGAGAGTCATGCTTCGCCGCAGAGAGTCATGCTTCGCCACAGTTCACGCGTGAGAGTTCCCAGGAATCATAGGCGTTACGTATCACCGTCCCTACTTTGCTCTGATACCACTAAACACATTTTATCTCAAAATTTCCATTTACAAAGTAGGCAACACAATAATTCTCAAATAAAATTCTCAAAGCCAAAACAATAAAAAATTATTCATAACTCATTTCTCCAAATAAATTTTCTAGTAAAAGCAGTGAATATAAAAAATATTATGCACAGACCTAATTTGAGTCACCTCTAGGCCTTGACTCAATGTTCCTTATGCTTTTCAATGTCCTTTTCAACTGAAACACACAATTTAAAGTGTTTCAGTACTTAGTTAAATTATTTCTAACAATAAAATCCATTTTCTAAATATTCTTGGGTACTATTCCCTTTAATTCATTTTATTAGTCAACCTATAATGCTGACCATTAATACACACTAGGTGAATTAATTTTAATGTTCCCAATTTGTCACATTTTATAGTCTCTAAGTGTTGGTATATGTTACCAATATCATTTTAAAGCTTATTGCATTTTATTGCCATTTTCCAGATTTCATGGCCAATGTTTACTATCTATTGGACCAAGCTACAGTGTAAATTTAGCAGATTTCTCTTCATTAAATTGTTTCTCATTGTGTCTTCTTTAATTTTCTTTTTTAATCACTCCATTTGGAGTTGTATAGCTTAAGTTATGGTTAATTAACCATAACTAGGTCAAATCTAAATTTTAGTTTCCTTTTTAGGCATTTTCGATTCTGATTTTACTAATTTATTTGGACTATTTGTAATCACATTGAGGTCTAACATTCTTCATAAGTATTATTGCCCTATGTCTTAGGGATAACCAGAAATTTTGTTTACCATTTTTCAAGTCTTATAGAATTCTTTATAGACAAATTGTTAACTTGGACTCAAAGGTCCTATATTGGCATGGTCCTCAATTAGGTCAATGGCTTGACCTTAAATTCTTACCTTATACATTTATAATTTGAGGAAGTTGTCTAAAACAATGTTTTAGGTCTCTTTCTTAGCTTTCCAGATTGGTATGGCTCATCACATTAAGAGATTTCTTGTGAGAGGTATGCCTATTTGAATTTTCTGGACTTAATGGTCAATTGTACCAATTTCAAATTTAGTGTGTCAAATTAATCAACTTAATTGACCTAGTTCCCTTGATTTCTGGGTTTTGGTCAAATTACCAATATTATAGATCTATGTCTTATTGAAATTTTGGGATTGATTTAATGTCATTTGGAGTTCTATGGACCAAGTTATGGTCATTTTACTATTGCTCGTCAAGTTGCACTTATATTGCAAAGTTTAGGTCATTTTTAGGTCAAAGTCAATTCGGCCAGTTTTTGTAACCCAAATTTAGCGATCATTTTGACTTGGTAATTGGCAGTTCTAGGCTTGGTGGTCTTCACCAAAGTTGTAGCCCTATTTCTAAGCTTTCCAACGGTATAAATTTTAAGTCATTTGCACCAGTTTTGAGTGAGTTATGATCAAAAGACTGGCTGCTATTCACATGGTCAAATTCTGGGTTTACCAAGTTACCAATTCCGGATTACGTCAAGTTTGAAGTCCTTTTCTGGATAGAATTTTGGCAAGCTCTCTGCATGAAAGTTGGCATATTTTATGTCTAGTTTTGCCTCTAATTTGCCTCATACCAATTGGGGTCACACAAATTCACTTATGGCTTAAAATGTATACTGCCCTTAAACACAATTCTCATACCCCAACCAATGCACATTCAACTTGTTATAATTTCACTTCCTATACCTCATTCTGGATTTGTACCAAACCATAACCATTCATCACATCACATTATGGTCAATTTGGGCAGAATATACAAACTCTCCATACACCAAATACAACTCAAAATTACAAAGTCTAAATTTAATAATATATACACATAACAAACCTAATTAACACATATAATTCCCACCAATAATTTACATATATATTCTTCAATCCTTGGTACCATAATGCATCAAACCATTCCATGAAAATTAGACACTCCTAATCACACCATAAGGCTACCAAATTATCCATTTGCAAATGTCTCCCTTAATTACTTTCAAGCTTCCAAAATCAATTGCTCAAATACATAAACACATGGAATTAACTAACCAATACATCACATTTCTTTAATCAAACTTAATTCCCATTAAACATCATCAATTACATCAATTACAAGTGAGAATAATCTGCTCACCTTTCCTTTCCACGACTGCCGAAAGTTACACCCAACAATTACTCAAGTAATTCTTTCAATTTTTCAACCAAAATACTACCCACAACCTCAAAACAAGTTTTAATTAAGCAAGGGAAGAAAATGGGCACTTACCTCTTGTTGGAGCTTGCTAAAACCTCACCAATCTTGCTTCTTTTTGCTGCCATAACACTTCTCAAGCTGTGTAGACTAAATTTAATGAAGGAAACTATGTGAAAAATGGCTTGAAAAATGAAAGCATGGAGCTTGGTTTGGGGACGTCAATGGAGGTTTCTTAGGGGAAGTTAAATTTGGCCAAATGAAGTTTTTGAGGAAGAAGAAGATTCATGAAGTGTTAGTGGAAAAATCTATCTTTATATAGTTTATATAATCCCACTTAGTGCCCCACTAACTCACATTAAACATTTAATAATCCAAGTTTCCATATTTGCAAATTAATCCCCCATTTCTCTTTTAATTGTATTTCATTTTTAAATTTCATTTTTCATGGCATTTTCAAAATTTAACACTACAAATTTTTCATGGATATTTAGGTCAAAAGTTCACTCTAGGTGTCAATTGACCAAAATGCCCCTCCTCGGGTTGTATTTCTAATTTTTCCGTAACATCGATTTTTGTCGGTTTCTCGATTTTTCATTTTTCTTTGTACTAATTAATTAATTTTTCTTTGACATTTTCTAAGTCAATTATGCCTCAATAGATGTTTATTTAAGTCCCAAAATATTTCAAAGGGTTCCCCATAATCCAGGGCTAGTCAACGGTCCTCTCTGCAACTTTCCGGTGCGGTCACCCATCACTACGGGTTCAGCTCGTTTAACTTAGTCACATTTTATCTCTTTTATTTTTCCTTAATTTTTTTCATCACATATTTCATTATTTTATACTTCCTCACTGTCATTATAGTGTAGTTCCAGACATTCTGACTTTTCAGGGCAGACATTAGCTGTCGGAATAGTAGGACGTACGGACTACGAAAATGAGGGTGTTACACCTTGGATTTTAGAACAGAGGTCAAAACTTTGCACAACCACCACTGCCTCTCCAGCACCAATAACCTGAACTGAAAATGGCTATGGAAACCATGATGGAAGGGTTCCTAGCAGCTCAACAACAACAAACTGAATTGATTAAACAGCTGACTTTCAGAGTGGACCAACTTGCTATTCACAACAAGATGCTAGAGAATCAGATCGCTCAGCAAGCAAGCTCTTCAAGTAAGGCTACTGGCAAACTGCCTAGCCAACCAGAAATAAACTCAAGGGAGCATTGTAAGGTAGTTACACTGAGGAGTGGGAGAACTATAGTACAACTAGAGGTAGAACTGACAGAGGGAACCATAGAAAAATCTAAAGACCAAGCAGAGAAAAAGGAGGAAGAAGCCAAGAAAGATCAGGAAGAGGAAGCGAGAAAGACAAAGAAATTACCAGAACCATACTAGCCTTCCCTACCTTTTCCTCAGAGATTTTAGAAAGCCAAATTGGACAAGAAATTTGGGAAGTTTTTGGAAGTTTTACAGAAACTTTACATCAACATCCCCTTCACTAAAGCACTTTCTCAGATGCCATCCTATGCCAAATTTCTTAAGGAAATTCTGTCAAAGAAGAGAAAGCTAGAAGACTATGGAACAGTAGCTCTAACAGAGGAATGCAATGCCATACTGCAAAACAAACTGCCTCCAAATTTGAAAGATCCAGGAAGCTTCTCCATACATTGCCTCATTGGTGATAAGAAAATAGATAAGGCCCTCTATGATCTTGGAGCAAGCGTCAATCCAATGCCTCTATCAATATGCAAAAAGCTGGAGAACGAGGAACTGAAACCAACAACAATCTCATTGCAATTGGCTTATCGATCTATTAAATATCCTATAGGAATACTAGAGAACATTACGATCAAAGTGGGCAAATTCTTCATTCCAGTGGATTTTGTTCTCCTTGAGATGGAAGAACATGTTAAAATTCCTATCATCTTGGGAAGACCATTCTTGGAAACTACCGGAGTTATCATAGATGTCAAAAATTGGCGACTAACTTTCAAAGTAGGAGAAGAAGAAGTGGAGTTCAACTTGTTCGACATAATGAAATGCAAATTTGAACCTAATGAATGCTTCAAAGTCGACACAATTGACGAACATGTTGAAAAGGAATTTCATGAGACACATCCTAAAGATCCTCTTGAAGCATGTATTATGCACAGCCACACTGTGGATGATGAAAATATAGAAATAGCAGCCTGTGCACAACAGTTAGCAGCTCATCCACCCCTACCATTAGCTAAAGCTTCCGAGATGGAGGAGTTGAAGGAGGAACAAACCAAAGGTAAGCTCCAGGAAAACGCCAAACAGGTAGAGCTTAAACCTCTCCCGTCTTCGCTAAGGTATGCATTTCTGGACTCAAATTCTAAATATCCTGTTATAATCAATGCTAGCCTATCTAAGCTAGAAGAGGAAAAATTGCTAAGAGAACTTAGGATCCATAGCAAAGCCATAGGATATAAGATAGAAGACCTGAAGGGAATCAACCCTTCGATTTGCATGCATAGGATACCCATGGAAGAAAACAGTAAAACCACAATCGAACACCAAAGAAGACTTATACCAAACATGAAAGAGGTAGTCAAGAAATAAATTTTAAAACTTCTAGATGTAGGTATCATATACCCAATCTCTGATAGTAAATGGGTTACTTCAGTACATGTAGTTCCTAAGAAAGGTGGGACAACTGTTATCTAAAATGCAAGCAATGAACTAATCCCTACTCGAGTAGTCACTGGTTGGCAAATGTGCATAGACTATAGAAAATTAAACAGTGCCACCAAAAAAAACCATTTTCCTCTCCCCTTCATTGATTAAATGTTAGAAAGATTGGCAAAACACTCCTATTTTTATTATCTAGATGGGTATTCGGGATTCTTTCAAATTCCTATTCACCTAGAAGATCAAGAAAAGATAACATTCACTTGTCCCTATGGAACATTGCCATATAGGAGAATGCCTTTTGGTCTTTGTAATGCCCCTGCTACCTTTCAAAGATGCATGATGGCTATCTTTTCTGATTATATTGAAGATATCATGGAAGTTTTTGTGGATGACTTTTCTGTCTATGGAACTACTTTTGCTGATTGCCTAGCCAATTTATCTAAGTTGTTACAAAGATGTTAGGAGTCAAACCTGGTCCTAAATTGGGAAAAATGCCACTTTATGGTAAAGGAAGGTATAGTTCTGGGACATTTGATATCAGAAAGAGGAATTGAAGTAAATAAGGCAAAATTTGAGATCATTGAAAACATGCCACCACCAACATCAGTCAAGGGAGTGCGAAGCTTTTTGGGACATGCAGGATTCTACAGAAGATTTATTAAGGACTTTTCCAAAATAGCTAAGCCACTTACTAACTTGTTAAGCTAAGATGTTCCCTTTGATTTTGATGAAAATTGCCTTATTTCCTTTAAGAGGATAAAAGAAGCCCTGATTTTAGCACCAATAATACAACCATCGAATTGGGAGCTACCATTCAAGGTTATGTGCGACGCGAGCCACTTTACAGTTGGAGTAGTGCTCAGGCAAAGAAAGGATAAAAAGCTCCATGCTATTTATTATGCTAGCAAGACATTAGATGATGCGCAAATCAATTTTGCCACCACAGAAAAGGAATTCCTAGCAGTGGTATTTGCAATGGACAAGTTTAGATCTTACCTCATTGGGTCAAAAGTCATTGTATTTACAAATCATGCTGCAATCCGATACCTTTTGAACAAGAAGAAAGCAAAACCATGGCTAATTCGATGGATCCTACTCCTACAAGAATTTGACCTTGAAAGAAAGGAAAAAAAGGGATCCGAAAATGTAGTAGCTAACCATCTTTCCAGACTAAAATTGGAGTACATGGAGGACTTCGAAGATTTGCCAATTGATGATTCATTTCTTGATGAACAATTACTTGTGTTCTCCAAGGCTCCATGGTACGCTGATTTTGTTAACTTTCTTGTATACAGGATACTACCTTCAAACATGACTTATCAGCAAAGGAAGAAATTCCTACATGATGTGAGATGTTACTTATGGGAGGAACCTCTACTATATAAGAGATGTATTGATGGGCTAATAAGAAGATGCATACCAGAGGAAGATATCAAAGGTGTCATTTATCACTGCCATTCATCACTATATGGAGGACATTTCTGCACCTCAAAAACCACAGCAAAAATTTTGCAAGCAAGGTTTTACTAGCCACATTTTGTTTAAGGATGTAAAATCCTTTGTGCTAGGTTGTGATCAATGCTAAAGAATAGGTAACAGCTCAAGAAGAAATGAAATGCCACTGCATGGTATACTTGAGATAGAATTGTTTGATGTATGGGGAGTAAACTTCATGGGCCCATTTCCCTCTTCCCGCGGAAACAAATATATTCTGGTTGGAGTTGATTATATATCAAAATGGGTAGAAGCAATTGCGACACCAACCAACGATGCTAGAGTGGTCACAAGGTTCCTTAAGAAAAACATTTTCACAAGATTTGGAACACCACAAGCAATAATTAGTGATGGAAGAAGTCACTTCTACAACCAACAATTCGAAACACTACTGAAAAAGTATGGAGTGACTCACAAAGTGGCCACACCTTACCATCCTCAAACCAATGGTCAAGTAGAAATCTCAAACAGGGAACTGAAGCAGATTTTGGAGAAAACTGTAAACAGATCCAGGAATGACTGGTGCATAAAGTTAGATGATGCACATTGGGCATACCGCACTGCATATAAAACCCCAATTGGCGCAACACCCTTTCGTCTGGTTTATGGAAAATCATGTCATCTCCCTATTGAACTTGAGCATAAAGCTTACTGGGCAATTCAGATCTTAAACTTCAACCTCAAAGCTGCTGGTGAGAAAAGGGTCTTACAACTAAATGAGTTGGAAGAAATCCGACAGGATGCATGTAACACCCTCCCTGTAGCAACTCCGTACATTCTACTATTCCGGTGACCAGTGTCTGTTCAGACAACTAGAACATCCGGAAAAATATTTAAACTAAAGTGAGGAACCATAATTAACTCAAATATTAATAAGAAAAATTTTAAAAAAGTTTTAGAAATAAAATACAACCAAGTTAAATGAGCCGGTGCCCTAGCGATGCATAACCCAGTGGGAAGTTGCGGTTCTCGCAACTAGGAGCCCTAGACCCGGGGGAAAATTCATAAAATAATTTTTGGGACTCCATAGAAGGGTCCCATGGCATTATAATGCCAAGAAAATGCTTAGAAAAATTTTTCAATCGGTACAGACAATTTTGGTCTGTTAAGCCAAACGGAGGGCATTTTAGTCATTTCGCCTTCAGAAGTGATTTTTGGCTGACTTGTCCTGTTAAGTAAATAATTATTATGACACAAAATATGAATAAATATTGCTAAAAATTAAATTGAAAATGAGTAGAAAAGAAAAGAAAAAAAAAGGATAAAAAAACTCAAATTTTGACATCATAGTGATGTCATTAAAACTTCCATCCAATTCAAACTTGACAAACCCCTTTTTAAGACATAAAAGAGAATAAATTAAATTAAAAATAAGCCCATCTTCTTCCTTGCTAAAGGCTGGCTGAACTAGCTCCATAGACCCTCCACCATAGTTCAAGCTTCAAAGCTTGAAACCCTTGCTCATCTCACCCCAAAACCCTAAACACCCTTCACAAAAATTAACCCCCACATCAAGAGCAAGGTTTTGACTATCATAAAGTGAAGAAATTCCAAGGTTTATACAAGCCAATAAAGAGACCAAAGAGGTTAGTGCATATTAATTACTTAATCTTGTTTATTTCTTAAAATTTAGTTTGAATATGGACAAATAATTAAGAAATTGAGATAAATCATGTGTGAAATTGAGAATGGAATTTTGGCCAGCTTTATGGAAGTGTTAGTTGATGGTTTTGATGGATTTAAAATGGCTTAGAAATGGTGTTGAAGTGTAGACATAAATTTGAAATGGATTAGTATGCCTAATTGACAAGTGTTGTGTAAACCTTGAATTAGAGCTAGGGTTTGGACACAAAAACTTGGATCTTATTCATGTGTTGGTGAATGAAAGTTTAAATGGTCAATTAGTGACCATTTGGCTGTGTATGATGAAGAATTGAAGTGAGTTGAGGCTTGGCATTTGTGTATGGGTGAGCTGCCTTGGCTGACCTGCAGGACTGAGCATGAGTCCAGCAGGTTTGGGCAATTATAAATGGAATTGTAGAGGTTCAATTGGTGCAAGGCCAATTGGAAATGAAGCTAGACATATAATGGCACAACTTTGGTATAGAAACCTTGCCCAGAAAACCAAACCAAGTTGACCTAAAAATTACCCTAATCTAGGCGACCTGCATTCTGCTGGGCAAAATGATCAAATGAATAGTATTTATTCATTTGGTCATAACTCAGTGTATAAAGGTCCAATTGACCTAAAATTTTACCACCAGAAAGCTGAGATATAGATCTACAACTTTCATGCAAAACAAAAATCCAAAGTTTGACCATAACCTAGTCAAATTGCCAACCAAACTTAGGTTACCAAATCTGGCACAACCAGTTTTGCCCAGAATTTTGGATTCTGTCCAATCCGGCCAGTTATAGTGTTTAGGCCATAACTTGAGCTACAAAACTCCAAATGAAGTGATTCAAAAAAGGAAATGTAACTAGACAAAATAAGGAACAACTTTCATGAAGACAATTTTGCCAAATTCTTACTGTATAAATGACCAATGGAACAATAAATACGAGGCTTGAAATCTAAAAATTTTGAATAACTAACACTAAGCTTAGAAATGGTATTGGCAACCAATACTAACAATTTTAGAATGCAAAATGTGGTATGTTGAGAGTATTAAAACCAATGTACCTATTTTCTATGCAAAAGTCAACATTTTAGTTGACTAATGAAATAAATAGTAACACCTAAACTTAAATTTCAAGAATTATACAATTTAAAAGTGTAACATGCCCTAGTACACCTGGCAAAATTGGTTTGGATAGGTTGGCATGCCAATAGGGTTCAGTTAGCAGTACGGCACATGGCATTATGTCATTCTGTGATTTTATGGCTTTTAACCATTTTGACATTGTGTTGATACTTGGCCTTGTGCCTAATGTTATTACAGCTTATTAGCTGTTCTGTTGCACACCGGGACATGCATATGTGACCAATGGTGTGACGGCCCAAGGTACTAGATACCCAGTGCCAGTTTACCCATTTATCCAGTCCAGTCATCCAGTATAGGTTACTTGGGCAACCAAAAATGAAAGTGAATAAATTTAATGAAATTATGAATATAACAAGTACAAAATAAATAAGATTACTAATAATGATCGAAAAATTGTCTGCATAAGATATCAGAACATGCACTGCATATTTATTTTCTGTTATTTCTTTTTATTTTATTATTGGCACCACTAAGCATTATTGCTTAGTGTGTTGCTTTTTGCCACACGTAGGTTCTGGAGAGACCGACCGAGAGCCCAGTAGACCACAGACTGGGTGAGATCTTCTACAGCTCTGCATAGTGTCTGTGTCAGCTCATCGACATCAGTGCATTGGTAGGACACTAGGTTTCATTTTAGGTATTTTGTAATTAACTTTTATTTTATCATATGAAATTGAGACTCATGTAATGTATTTTGTTATCAATGTAAATAGTGAAAATTATGTTTATAAATGAAAAAGTGAATACTTATTTATGACTTGTACATGAATATCCTATGTAATGAATGAATGAGAAATGGGAGTATATTTGAGAAATATTGAGATCTTGTTAATGAAATGGAGTTTGGGATTGATTGAAAATTTTGGAAGTGTTTTTCACAGGTTCCGAAGAACTGTTTTATCCATTTTTAGCCGGCATTCTGCCGGATTTTCTATAAAATTTACGGAACCTCAAATAAATTATAATTTCAATAAATGACTTAAATGAATGATATTTCACGAATTACACTTTATAACTATGAAAGAAATAAATTAGGAAGAATAAAAATAGTTGAATTAAAATAAGGTGTTCCGGTACACTGTGTGACATATCTTACTCGGCTATACAGTAGACGGGTAAGGGGTGTCACAATGCTCACCACTTTCGAAAAGTAAGAAAATTGTTTTAAAATCCCTTATAATGTATTTAATGGATTATTGGTAGACGGAGTCGGTAATTCATTAGGTATACTACGGGATCATGTTATACCTTACAGAGGGGTATGGTGTGACATGTTAAGCTGATACCAATTAAAAGTCTCTTAGGCAAATCCCACATCGGCAAAGCACGGAGATGGTCTTGGGTTCAAAAAGTAATGATATATAAAATGGGGGAACTAATCACTAGAGGCGCCTTTTGGTGGAATGGCCTGGAGAGTTGGAAGAACTCCAGGGTTAAGCGTGCTCGCTTGAGAGAAATCCTAGGATGGGTAACCTCCTTGGAAGTTCTCCATTCCACCTATGGGACAAAACTGTGAGGCTTATGGCCAAAGTGGATAATTCCTCTAGTGGTTGGAGCTCGATCGTTACAGTTGGTATCAAAGCCGCTAGCATGTCCTATTGGGCAATAGTTTTTGGGACTCAGCAAGGATACTGAGTCCCGAAAGGGTGGGAGAAAGGTCCCTTAGACAAATCCCACATCGACAAAGCATGAAGATGGTCTTGGGTTCAAAAAGTAATGATATATAAAATGGGGGAACTAATCACTAGAGGTGCCTTTTGGTGGATTGGCCTGGAGAGTTGGAAGAACTGCAGGGTTAAGCGTGTTCGCTTGAGAGAAATCCTAGGATGGGTGACCTCCTGGGAAGTTCGCCATTCCACCTATGGGACAAAACCGTGAGGCTTATGGCCAAAGCGGACAATTCCTCTAGTGGTTGGAGCCTGATCGTTACAATTAGTATCAGAGTCGCTCGCGTGTCCTCTTGGGCGTTGGTGGGGCAAACCTCAGCGAGGACGCTGAGTCCCGAAAGGGGGGGAGAGAAATGTCCCTTAAGCAAATCCCACATCGGCAAAGCACCGAGATGGTCTTGGGTTCAAAAAGTAATGATATATAAAATGAAGGAACTAATCACTAGAGGCGCCTTTTGGTGAAATGGCCTAGAGAGTTGGAAGAACTCCAGGGTTAAGCGTGTTCGCTTGAGAGAAATCCTAGGATGGGTGAACTCCTGGGAAGTTTTCCATTCCACCTATGGGACAAAACCGTAAGGCTTATGGTCAAAGCGAATAATTTCTCTAGTGGTTGGAGCCCGATCGTTATAGCCAATAATTTCATTTCTCAACCCCAACCGCTAATATATTCTCAAATCAATACAATTCAACCAAATTTCAATTCAAAATTCATAGCTCAAAAATTTTTCAAAATAATTCGATAAACTCACAAACATTGCATTAAATTAAATTTACATACACAAATCTTAATTTACAAAAGAAAAATAAAAAATAATATTATTACAACTTTAATGTACAACTGCTCATCTAACTACTTAGATATATATGAATAAAAGATTATTTACATCAAGTCAAATTTACAAGGGTATAAATAAATACCCATACAAAAAGTCAGTGTAGTCTTATCAACAGCAGCGCACTCTGCTACTTTCTCCTTGCTCCTATCTGCGACAGCAAAAGAAGCTATCGCTGAGTATAAAAATATTCAGTGGTGCACAATAAAATATAAAATACATAATATAAAACATTTGTTATCAATTCACAGTTCAAATATTTCACAATCACATTTCAATTTTCAAGTCACATTTATCATAAATCACAATTTAAATATTTCACAATTTTCAAAGCTTAATTTAATACAAATTTGATCAAACAATTTAATAAACACAGTGTTGCCAATCAATAACACAACTTAGGCCATGACACAAAATTTCTAAACATGCCGTGTTGTACACCACGACAAGGCAAACTCACCCCACTAATCGAAATCAATGAGGAAGGTGGCTAGCTAGCTAATGAGTACTCATCCAAACTCACCACAGACTGGCAAGCCAGAGAGGGAGGAAAATGATCAAATATCAAACTCAACCCCACAAGTGGAGAAGGAACATAGTAAGGGACTGTCATGCCAAGTGTGAATCAAAAATAATTTCAAAATCATATTATTCAACATTTCACGCAAAACATTAATCAATTTTCATTTCAAATTTCCATTGACAAAGTAGGAAACACAACATTTCTCAAAGCATTGTTTATCATAAATTGCTCCAAAATGTATTCAAATAAATTTTCTAATAGCAAATCGAAAGTGAAAAGTTATTGTGCACAAACCTGATGTGAGTTGCCTCTAGGCCTTGACTCAGTTTGCCCTATCCTTATCCAAGTCTTTTTCAACTGAAACACACAATTTATAGTGTTTCAGTATCTTATCTCACAATAAATCTAATAATTAATTCATATATACTTAACTCTAGCCCCAATATGCTTAAACTAACGTTCTTGGAAATTTTCATTTTGGGGTTACTATTCACGATACTATTCAAGTCAATTTATTGACTTTCTTATGCTTAATAGGTGTAGGGATTTCAATTTCACCCACATACCACATTTTGGTTACCAATTTTGTTGGTTTTAGTTGCTCCTTAGATTTTTAGGTTTCCTAGGCATAATTTCAAATTTTTCATATTTGGTGTCCTGTTTTATACTGTTCCATTGGTCATGTTGCTGTTAGAATTTAGAAAATTTTTCTTCATAGAAATTGTTTCTTATTGTCTTAAATTTAATTTCCTTTTTGAATCACTCCATTTGGAGTTTTTTAGCCCAAGATATAAATATTTGAATGGGGCTGGCCGTATTTGATGTTACCCAGAATTCTGGGTATTTTTTGGATACTGGCAGTTTTGGTGTGCTGACTGTAGGTGACTTTTCAGATAGGTTATAGTCAAAATTTGGGTTTATTTTCTTCATGAAAGTTGTAGGGCTATGTCTCAGCTTTCCATCGATATAAGATTCAGGTCATTTGGACCTTCCTAGACCAAGTTATGGTCATTTAAGTAACTACTGTTCATTTAGTCATTTTGTTACAGTGGCAGTGCACTACACCCGAGTTTGACCTAATTGTTCACTAAGTTATGGTTATTTTCTAGGCATAATTCCTAAATGAAAAAAGGTCCATTTTGTGTCTAGTTTCATTCTCAATTAGCCTCACTTAAATTGGGTTGGTAAATTTTTAGTTTAGGTCCTTGATAAAGACCTAGGTCAAGCTGTCAGAATACTGACCCTAACCAATCTGAATTGTAACTTGGTTCTATCAATACACACACACCACAAATTGTCTCAATTGACCATTTTTAACCCTCAATAAGATTATTTGCATCCATTGACTATTTTCTACAATTTTTTTCCCAAACCCTAAGTGCTAAGAACCCTAATTTTGGCATATGTTTCAATTGATGCACTTAAAGTAGATATTCAACTTCTACACATTCAATCAAGCCTAATTACACGTTTAATTCACATAAACATCATCAAAACCCTAAGGGACTAGGCTGGCCAAAATTCATGGGGTCCTTTTCTTGTATAATTGTCACACCCTACCCCTCAGTAAGATGTAACATGATCCCGTAGTACATCTAATGAATTACCGTGCTTCGCCTACCGGTAACCCATTAAATATACTACAAGGGATTTTAAAACAATTTTATTACTTTTTGAAGGTGGCAAGCACTTTTAGTAGGAATTAAAAACTTTTACTTGAAGTTTAAAGACTAGTTAAAATTTTTGTACATTTTTATTTTTACGGAAATTTTGGAAAATTTTAGGCAGAGTGCCATCTATATTTGGGAAAAATAGTTCTTCAAAACCTAAAAATAAACACACTTCCAATATTTTCTCAATCACAACTTCAACACAAATCAATTTCATCTCAATCCCATACAATATGCTCAACACAAAATCAACCGCAATTGGAACATCTCATTTCCGAAAAGGAAATAACTTATCATTCATAAAATACAAAAAGAATTATTTATATTAATTACAAAAGTTAGAAATAAATATAAATATTACAATAATTTGCATTTTAATTACAAGAGTTTTTATACAACTGCTCAAATAATTTACACACATATATTTACATGCATAATCAAAATCTAATATACAAAGGTATAACTAAATACCTGTACAAAAACCTCAATGTAGTCCCAACAATCAGCAGCTCACTCTACTGCCTTTTTCCTTATTTCTATCTGTGACAACAAAGAAAGCTATCGCTGAGTATAAAAATACTCAGTGGTGCACAATAAAATGAAAAATGCAAAATATAAAATATTTGTTATCAATTCACAGTTCAAATATTTCACAATCACATTTCACAATTTTTCAAATCACCTTTAAAATAAATCACAATTTAAATATTTCGCAATTTTTAAAGCTTAATATAACACAATTTAATCAAACAATTTAATAAACACAGTGTTGCCAATCAATAACACAACTTAGGCCATGACACAAAATTTTCGAACATGCCATGTGTACATCACAACAAGGCAAACTCACCCCACTAATCGAAATCAATGAGGGAGGTGGCTAGCTAGCTAATGAGTACTCATCCAAACTCACCTCAGACTGGCAAGCCAGAGAGAGAGGAATATAGTCAAACTCACCCCATAAATGGAGGAGGAACATAGTGATATTACCATGCCAAGTGTGAATCAAAACAATTTAAATCAAGTTATTCAAACATTTCACACAAAATAAAAATCAATTTTCAATTCAAATTTCCATTCATAAAATGGCAAACAGCATTTTTCGAAGCCCATAATTAGTACAACTAATTCACAATGCATAGCTAAATAAGTTTTTAATTAGAAAATGATAAATTAAAGTTTATTGTGCACAAACCTGATGTGAGTCACCTTTAGGCCTTGACTCAGTTTGTCCTATCTTTTTCCAGGTCTTTTTCAGCTGAAACATATAATTTATAGTGTTTTAGTATCTTATTTCACAATAAATCCAATAATTGATTCATATATACTTAATTCTAGTCCCAATATACTTAACCTAACGTTCTTGGAAATTTTCATTTCGGAGTTACTATTTATGACACTATTCAAGTCAATTTGTTTACTTTCTAATGTTTAATAGGTATGGGAATTCTAATTTCACCCACATACCACATTTTGGTTATCTAACTTGTTAGTTTTGGTTGTTTTCCTCAAATCTTAAGTCTCTTAGGTGAAATTTCAAAATTTCAAATTTAATGTCTTGTTTTGCACTGTTCTATTGGTCATGTTGCTGTGGTAATTTGGCTAAGTTCTCTTCATTGAAGTTGTTCCTTATTGTCTTAACTTTAATTCTCTTTTTTGAATCACTCCATTTGGAGTTTTGTAACCCTAGTTATGGCCATTTGGACATGGCTGGCCAGATTTTGTTGTTACCTAGAATTCTGGGCAAATTTCTGGTTATTGGCAGTTTTTGTGGGTTGATTGCAGGTGGTTTTTCAAATAGGTTATGATCAAAATTTGGGTTTATTTTCTTCATAAAAGTTGTAGGGCTATGTCTCAACTTTCTATCGGTATAAATTCAGGTCATGTGGACCTTCGTAGACAAGTTATGGTAATTTACATAACTACTGTTCATTTGGTCATTTTTGTACAAGTCAGTATGTCGAATTCCAGATTTGGTCTAATTGTTCACTAAGTTATGGTCACTTTCTGGACATGATTCCAAAACGGAAAATGTGTTATTTTGTGTCTAGTTTCATTCCCAATTGGCCTCACACCAATTGGGTTGATAAATTTTCAGTTTTGGTCCCTGAAAGGGACCTAGGTCAAGCTGCCTACAAATTGACCTTCACCAATCCGAATTGTAACTTGGTTCCAACAATTCATACACACCAAAAATGGTCACAATTGATCATTACTCAACTCAAAGAAGGTTAAATACATTATTTGGCTAATTTTCAAATTTTTCTCCAATTTCTTCAAAATGCTCAAACCCTAATTTTGGCATATGTTTTAATTGATGCACTTAAAGTAGATATTCAACTTCTACACATTCAATCAAGCCTAATTACATATTTAATTCTCGTAAACATCATCAAAACCCTAAGGGACTAGGGCTTGATGAAATTTCAACTCTCCATACACCCATATTTTCTTTCACTTCATAAGCTAAATTTCTAACTAACAACCTTAATTCAAAGATAACTTAACAATTCAAGGTAGAAAGAAACCTTACCTTATGGAGCAGAATTTCTATCCTTCAATTTTCCTCACTTCCTTGGTTTTAATGACATCCAAGCTTCATATCAAGGTCCACTTGCAAGGTTTACTTAAGGGGGTTAGGGAAATTGTGGCTAACTTAAGGTTTATGAGAGCTTGAGATGAGCTCCCATGGTGGAAATGAAAGAGATGAGAGAGGGAAAAGAGATGAGGACGGCAACCCAAAAAAAAGAAGACCCAAATTGTTTTTTTTTTCTTTTAAATTGTTTTTATGTGTATTTATCATCAAATTGACTTGGTCAAAATGGTAATTAAATGGAAAATTATTTATGTGATCATACATGATGTCATAAAGCATTTTATTTTTTAATTTCTTTTCTTTTTCATTTTCTTTTGTATTTATTTTTTCATTAGTTCTTTAATTTAATTCCCGATTTCCAAAGATTCATTTCTTCAATTTTATTGGACAGTTAGGTCAGGAGTTAGCTCTAGGGGTAAATTGACCAAATCGCCCCTCGCCGGTTCAATCCGATTTGCAAGTTATTCGATATTTCTTCTGGATCCCTGACCTAATTATTTGACCTGCTTAACAACTCTTTTTCATGATTTTCTCTTTTTCACTATGTTCGCAATAGTCCTAAAGACAGCAATGTCACATTTTACGGTTCGAAATTTAAGTTTAGACTGACCTCGCAGTCATTTCCGAGAAGGTCACCCATCGCTGTGACTCCCGGCTCATTTAACTTCTTGTGCTTTGTTTTTCTTCTTTATACTTAACTATTTGGCAATTACTAATTATTTGCGTTCAGAGCTTATCTAGGTGTCTTAGATGTGGCTCTAATTCTCTTAATTATCTAGACCGATATCGGTCACCGGAATAGTAAAATATACCAGGCTATGCAAATAGGGTTGTTACAATAATTCTTTCAATTATTCATCAATTTTCAGCTTAATTCAAGTACTTAAGCATGAAAATAGAGAAAGAATTGAAAGAATAACACTAACCTTTATATAGCTTTCCAATCTCCAAATTTCCTCAACTTTCCCTTCAATTTACATCTCCAAGCTTCTTTTCAAGTCTCAAATATAAGCTTTAATCTAAGAAACTAGAGAAATTATGGTGTAATTTAGGGTTAGGGAAGCTCCAAAGTGAGCTTTAATGGAGGAATTTTAGTGAGAGAATATTTGAGAGAGGGTGGACGACAAGAATGAAGGGAAGAAGACCAATTTTTACTTTTAAATTTTTTGTTTTTATCTTTTATTTGACTTGGTCAAAAATCTAATTAATTGGAAATTATTTTTCACATCATGCTTATGTCACTTTGGTGATGTCATTAATCCTTATTTTCTTTTTTTTTTCTTTTTCCTTTCTTTTTCCTCACTTCTTTAATTTAATTCTATATTTCAAAATTTTCATTTCTCAAATTTTATTGGACAGTTAGGTCATGAGTCACCTCTAAGGGTGAATTGACCAATTTGCCCCTCGCCAATCTGATCCGATTTGCAAGTTATTCGATATTTCTTTCGGATCCCTAACCTAATTATTTGACCTGCTTAACAATTCTTTTCTATGATTTTCTCTTTTCCACTGTGTTCGAAATAGTCCTAAGGACCGTGGTATCACATTTTTCGATTCAAAATTCGAGTTAAGACTAACCTCGCAGTCACTTCCCGGGAAGGTCACCCATCGCTGTGACTCCCGACTCATTTAACCTTTTATGTTTTATTTTTCTTATTTATACTTAACCTTCTAGAACTCACTATTTATTTTCATTCAGGGCTTTTCTAGGTGTTTTAAACATAGTTCTAATCCTCTTAATTATCAAGACCGATACCGGTCACCGGAACAGTAACATATACCAGGCTATGCAAATAGGGGTGTTACAAGGTGGTCTGAAAGGAGTATTTTGGTAAGATGGTCTGGGATTGTAGGCAGCTTGGGGAGGATATTGTGGGCGAGGATAGTTCAGGAATGAAGGAGGAACATTTGCTACCATTGGGTTTTGGGCTGGAGGGTATGGACTTTGGGCTGGGGTGTATGGGCGAAAATTATTTTGTGGTGATAGGTGAGTTTGTTTTGAAATGGTGTGTACATCCCCTTCTTTCCTTTTCTCCAAATTAGTAGGCCTTTTCATGGGACTCTCCTCTACTACTTCTTGTAACCTCTCTAATCGGAGATTCGCTTCAATCCTTTCTCCTGTCTAGATGATATCAGAAAAACTGTTAAAAGTATTCCCAATCATTAAACTGTAGTATGGGGCCTTCAGAGTCTCAATGAACAGAGAGTAGAGTTCACTGTCTATCACTAAAGGATAAACTTTAGCTGCTTTTTCTCTCCACCTCTGGGCATACTCCTTAAAGCTCTCCCTTTCCCTTTGCACCAGGTTTTGGAGGTCTCTCTTTATGGGGCAACATCACAATTGAACTTATACTGTTTAAGGAAAGCATCAACCAAATCTTTCCAGGAGCGTAATCTACTCCTATCCAGTTGTATGCACCAACGTAAGGCTGCTCTCATGAGACTTTCATGGAAGAAGTGTACCAAGAGTCTGTCATCTTTTGTAAGAGTGGACATCTTAGCTATATAAGTGGCTAAGTGGATGCGCGGGTCAGAGCTTCCGCTATATTTGTCAAATTCTAGGACTTTAAATTTTGGGGGCACCACTACATCTGGTACTAATCTCAGCGATGACACATCGACTGAGCCATATATATTTAACCCTTCGATAGCTCTTAGTCTTTCTTCCAGAGCAGATAACTTCTCATTTTCTTTTTCTTTACTTTTCCCTCCCATTGCATGAGCTATTCCCCCAGTTGGAAAATTGGTTGCAAGGTAAACTGAAGGGATTGGTGCTGAAGGATGAAATTCTGCATTTGGGACAGCCTGGTGATAAGAGACAGGAAACTCGCTGCTAGGAAATGTTGGATTGAAGGTAATTGTGGGGTCAGGGATGAGAGTTTGTGTGACACCCCTTACCCGTGTACAGTATACCTGAGTAAGTAATGCCACACGGTGTACTGGCACACTCTAATATACCTTACTTAATTTGTATCATGCTTTTGAAGCTAATTTATGAAATATGATTTATTTAAGCCATTTATCGAAATTATTATTTATTTGAGGTTCCGAAAATTTTAAAGAAAATCCGGCGGAGTACCGGCTAAAAATGGAGAAAACAGTTCTTCGGAACCTGTTAAAAACACTTCCAATAATTTCCAAACAATCCCAACTTCAATTTATCAACAAAATCTCAATATTAGGATCTCAACAACATTTCAATTCCAGTACTCAATCATCCATCACATGTGATGATCACATATAAATCACAAGTAAACATTTACATTTCCATTCACAAGCACAATTTTCATAATTTACATAAACATCAATGTACATTACACAAGTTTAATTACATATGAGAAAACAAAATTAAGTTACAAAATGTCAAAATGACACCTAGTGTCCTACCAATGCACAGCAGACGTTGAGGTGACACGGACATCGAGCGTAATCGCGGATGGACTCACCCACGTGGTTCACTGGGCTCACGATCGGTATCTCCAGTACCTACGTGTGGCAAAAGCAACGCGCTAAGCAATAATGCTTAGTGGTGCAATAATATAATAAAAGAAAATAGCAAGAATTTAAATGTGTAGTGAATGTATATGTTTCATTTGCTTGGTATTTGTATATTATTTACTTTGTCCACTTTTATTCATTTGGTTGCCCCAAGTAACCTACACTAGACGATCGGATCGATAACGGGTAAACCGCACCGGGTATCTAATACTCGGCCACACCATCGGCCGCATATGCATCACCCGGTGTGCAGTAATGTACCTACCAAGTCAGAATAATCTCAGGCACAAGGCCAAGTCTCAATACAAAGTCAGAATGGCTAAAAGCCATGAAATCACGGAATAGCATATTGCCATGTGCAGTACTGCTAACTGAACCCTATTGGCATGCCAAACTATCCAAACCAATCTTGTTAGGTATACTAGGGCATTTGAAACTTTTAAATTCTTCAATTTGTGAATTTCATGTTTTGGTGTTACTATTCACCTCATTGGTCAACAAAAATGTTGACTTTTGGATATAAAATATGTACATTGACTTTGGCACTCCCAACATACCACATTTTGTGTTTAAAACTTGTTGGCATCAAGTGTTAATACCATTTCAAAGTGTAAACCAACACAAGCAGAATTTTCAGTTTTGGTGAGTCAAGTTCACTGTTCCATTGGACACTGTTACTGTGGAAATTTGAAGAAATGTAAAACATGAAAGTTGTTCCTTATTTTGTCTAGTTGAATTTCTTTTTTTGAATCACTTCATTTGGAGTTTTGTAGCTCTAGATATGGTCCAAAAACCACAGCTGGCCGGATTTTCCATTCTGCAGAAATTACCATATCTATAGTGCATGAATAGTGACTGGAACCACTTGTTTGGATGGGTTCTGGCCATAATTTGGGGTAGGTTCCTTCATGAAAGTTGTTTGTCTATGTCTTAACTTGTTTCTGTAAAAATTTCAGGTCAATTGACCAAATCTACAGTGAGTTATGGCCAAATGAACAGTTACTGTTCATTTGGTCAATTCTGCAGAATCAGCGCAGGGTGTCCGGATTGGGGCCAAGTTTTGGTCCTCTTGCTTTGGTCTTTTGGGCATGGTTTCTTCAGCAAAAATGTGCCATTATAAGCCTAGTTTCATGTTCAATTGGCCAAACACCAATTGGACTAACACTGCCCAAGTTATGGCAGTGCAAAAGGACTGAATTTTCAGTCCCTATGCTGCTGTCCTAGGGCAGCCTGCAACCTCACTTTGGAATCCTATTTTTCAGTCCCTTTGTTGGTCAAATTACCTAAAATGGTCATTAATTGACCATTAAAATGCTCTCTAATAATTTCCTAAGCCAAGTCACATTTTCACCTTTCCAAACCCTAATTCAAATTCATGGTTTATGCCATGTATCTTAGTAGCTACCAATGCATTGCTCATATGTTTATCACTTCAACATGGTTTCTATTTCACTCTAAGCTCATCAAAACACTTCCCCCTATTCCATAGCTATGGCAGCCGAAATTCAAGATGTTATACACATAAGTTTTTGTTAATTTAAATCACAATTCTTACTAGTTTCAAGTCCCAAACCATGAAAATAAAGAGTTTAATGGATATAGGTGCACTAACCTCAAGTGGCAGAATTTTTCCAAGCCCCAAACTTCAATTTCTTTCCTCTTGTTGGCTGCCAAGAGCTTGTTTAAGATGTGGGGTAAAGCTTTAATGAAGAGAAGTTAGGGTTTTGTGGTGTAAACAAGGGAAAAATCAAGCTTTTGATTGAAGATTAATGGAGGTGTCTAGGGCAATTTTCGGCTTGCTTTTGGGGAGGGAGGTAGCTGCTGCAATTTTTGTTATTTTGGTCTTCTTTTAGTCCCTTTTATTTGTTAGTCAATTAGTTGCTTAAGTGTGATTGGTAGAAAATTTTAAATGATATCACAATGATGTCATAATTTGCATTTTATTGATTTTTCTTCTCTTTTCTCCACTACTCATTTTCAATTTAATTTCTAGCAATGTTTCTTCATATTTTATGTCATATTAATTATTTATTCAATTGGACAAGTCGGCCAAAAATCACCTCTGAAGGCGAAATGACCAAAATGCCCTCCGTTTGGCTTAACGGGTCAAAATTGTCTGTACCGATTGAAAAATTTTTCTAAATATTTTCTTGGCATTCTAATGCCATAGGAACCTCAGTAACCCTTCTCTGGAGTCCCAAAAATTATTTTATAATTTTTCCCCCGGGTCTAGGGCTCCTCGTTGCGAGAACCGCAACTTCCCTCCGGTTACCCATCACTTGGGCACCGGCTCGTTTGACTTGGTTGTATTTTATTTCTAAAATTTTTACTAAGTGTTTCTTATTAATATTTGAGTTAATTATGGTTCCTGACTTTAGTTTAAATATTTTTTCGGACGTTCTAGCTGTCCGGACCGACACCGGTCACCGGAACAGTAGAATGTACGGAGTTGGTACAGGGAGGGTGTTACAACTCTTCCCCTCTAATTTAAATTTCGTCCTCGAAATTTACCTGATGCAAACAGTTGAGGGAACTGTTGCCTCATTGTCTCTTCACTTTCTCAAGTTGCCTCCTCGGTGTTGTGGTGCCTCCAAAGCACTTTCACCAATGGAATTTGCTTGTTTCTCAACTCTTTCACTTCCCGAGCCAAGATCCGTAGAGGTTCTTCTTCGTATGTCAAATCCGGATGTATTTCAATTTCTTCTTTGGAGATGACATGTGAAGGATCTGAGCGGTATCTTCTGAGCATAGACACGTGGAACACATTGTGGATCTTGTCCAGCTCTGGTGGTAAAGCTAGCCTATAGGCCACTGGACCCACACGTTCAATGACTTCATATGGGCCAATGAACCTAGGGCTTAACTTACCTTTTCTCCCAAACCTCAGCACTTTCTTCCATGGAGACACCTTGAGGAACACCTTGTCGCCAACCACATATTCTATTTCTTTTCTCTTTAGGTCGGCATAGGATTTCTGTCTGTCTGAGGCAACCTTGAGATTTGCTTTGATTAATTTTACCTTTTCCTCAGCCTGTTTCACCAGGTCCGGCCCTACCAGTTTGTCTTCGCCCAATTCAGTCCAGCACACTGGAGTTCTACATTTTCTCCCATACAGCGCTTCATACGGGGCCATTTGGATACTAGCTTGGTAGCTATTGTTGTATGCAAATTCTGCCAGTGGGAGGTATCTATCCCAACTTCCCTCAAACTCAATGACACAACTCCTCAGCATATCCTCAAGGACCTGACAAATTTTTTTTCATGTCATTACTATCATTTCAATTCAATATTTGTATCAATTTCATTGGTTTCAATTGTTTACCTGGATTACTCTTTCTGATTTCCCATCCGTCTGAGGATGGAAAGCTGTGCTGAAATGGAGTTGTGTACCCAAGGATTCATGCAACTTTTTCCAAAATCTCGATGTAAACCTTGGGTCTCGATCAGATATGATGGAAAGTGGGATTCCATGTAGTCTAACTATCTCACTGATATACAATTCTGCTAACCTCTCTAGTGAGTAGTCAGTCCTAACTGGCAGAAAGTGTGCTGACTTTGTCAATCTATCTACTATCACCCATGCTGCATCATGTTTCTTCTGGGTGAGGGGTAGACCACTTACAAAATCCATGGTGACCCGATCCCATTTCCATTCAGGTATGCGTATAGGCTGTAGCAAACCTGATGGAACTTGATGTTCTGCCTCGACTTGCTGACATGTCAAGCATTTAGTCACATAGTCACCTATATCCCTCTTCATACCAGGCCACCAATACTGAAGCTTCAAATCATAATACATCTTGGTACTTCCTGGGTGCATAGCATATACACTGGTGTGTGCCTCTTTTAGAATACTGGCCTTCAATTCCCCATTATCTGGTACACACAGTCTTCCTTTGTAATACAAACACCCATCTGCTTTCACCTCATAGTCAGTTGCTTTTCCCTCTGAGATCTTGCTCATAATAGCCATTAACTTTTCATCTGCCTTTTGCCCATCTAAAATCTGCTGTAGCAACTCAGCCAAAATAGCTCCATCTCGAATCAAGGATAGATGGGCATTCAATGATCTCAAAGCTGTGATGGATTTTCTGCTCAAAGCATCAGCAACTACATTTGCCTTCCCAGGGTGGTAGTCAATTACACAATCATAGTCCTTCAGGAACTCAATCCATCGCCTCTGTCTAAGGTTGAGCTCCTTCTGGGTTGGCAAATATTTTAGACTCTTGTGGTCTGTGTAAATGTAGCACTTTTCACCATACAAGTAATGCCTCCATATCTTCAGTGCGAAGATAATTGCTGCAAGCTCTAGATCATGGGTAGGGTAGTTCTATTCATGTGGCCTTAACTGCCTGGAAGCATAGGCGACCACCTTCCCCTCTTGCATCAATACACACCCTAACCCATTATGAGAGGCATCACTGTAGACCACAAAGTCCTTTCCTGACACTGGCTGTGTTAACACGGGTGCCTCTGTCAACATAGCCTTCAACTTCTCAAAGTTGGTTTGACACTTGTCATTCCAGTCAAATTTGACATTCTTGTGTAGTAACTTGGTCATTGGAGCAGCTATTAGGGAAAATCCCTTCACAAATCTTCTGTAATACCCAGCTAGCCCCAAGAAACTTCTGACCTCAGTTGTATTCCTGGGAGGCTTCCATTCCATCACTGCTTCTATTTTCTTGGGATCCACCCTAATCCCATCAGCTGACACTATGTGTCCAAGGAATGCAATCTCATTCAGCCAAAAGTCACACTTGGACAACTTAGCATACAGCTTCTTTTCCTTCAGGGTTTGCAAAACAATCCTCAAATGCTCATCATGTTCTTCATTGGTCTTGGAATACACCAAAATATCATCAATAAAGACCACTACGAACCGATCTAGGTATGGATGGAAGATACGGTTCATAAGGTCCATAAATGCCGCTGGTGCATTTGTTAGGCCAAAGGGCATCACCAGAAACTCATAATGCCCGTATCGGGTCCTGAATGCAGTCTTGGGCACATCTACATCCTTCACCCTCAACTGATGATACCCTGATCTGAGATCAATCTTAGAAAATACTCCTGCTCCCTTCAACTGATCAAACAGATCATCAATTCTAGGCAACAGATATTTATTCTTCACAGTCACTTTATTCAACTGCCGGTAATCAATGCAAAGCCTCAAAGTCCCATCCTTCTTTTTCACTGGAGCTCCCCATGGTGACACACTGGGGCGTATGAACCCCTTATCCAGCAACTCTTGCAATTGAGTTTTCAACTCCCTCAATTCAGTGGGTGCCATCCTATAAGGAGCAATGGAAATGGGTGCTGTACCCGGCAGTGTCTCAATAGCAAATTCAACTTCCCTTTCTGGTGGCAAACCAGGCAACTCTTCAGGAAATACCTGCAGGAAGTCTCTCCGTGGGTATATCACTCAGTTTGGCTTAGCTCACTAGTATCCACCACATGTGCTAGGTAGGCTTCACAGCCTTTTCTCATCATTCTTCTTGCAACTGTGGCTGAGATGACATTGGTCAAGAAATCTGTCCTTTCCCCCACAACTATGATCTCATTACCCTCTAAAGTTTTTAGAGAAATTCTCTTCAATTTGCAATCAACTATTGCCTGATGACGTGACAACCATTCCATTCCCAAAATCACGTCAAACTCATGGAAGGGTAACTCAATTAGGTCGGCCAAGAATTCATACCCCTGAATCCTTAACGGGCAACCCTTGTATACTTTATTCACTACTACACTGTGGCCTAATGGATTAGTGACCAGAATGTCTTGGTCACTCTCCCCTACCAGTATCCCCTTTTCTACGGGTAGATTGATGCAGATGTATGAGTGAGTGGATCCTGGATCCACCAATGCATGCACAGGTGTAGTGTAGAGGGAGAACGTACCCCTGATGACGTCCAGGGCATCTTGCTCCTCCTGAGCTCTCAGGGCATAATTTTTGGCAGGTGGTCTGTTATCTGGCCTCTCTGCTGGCTCAGATGCAGGCCTCTGAGATGGTCCCACAGCTTCGGATTTACCGGACCTTCTATCCCTTGGTGGTGCAGGAGCAGTGCATGCGCTTGTGTTGGAGCAGCTGTAGTAGTTCTGCGTGGACAGTTCTTCAACTGATGCTCTGTTGACCCACAATTCAAGCAGGCACCAGTTACTCTCCAACATTCCCCCTTGTGCCATTTCAGGCAATGCGGACATGCAGAAGATGTTGGGGCTGGTCCCTTGAACCCCATCCACAGAGGCGCCACCGATGGTGTGGGTGACCTCTCCTAGGGGTGAATCGTGGCTCGAGGCCTCCACTCGTGGTTGACCGACCTCGTAGGAGGACCCTTGAACTTCTTCCCAAATGCAGGAGATAAGCTGGACTGACCCGGTCCCCTCTTCTGCTGTCTTTCCCTTCTGGTTTGCTCACTGATTCTTACTTTTTCCAACTTTATTGCGGCTTCCACTAACTTGGTAAATTCTGTGATTCCCAAGGCAGTGAGCTGGATCTTGATGTTGTCATTTTGTCCCTCTTCAAATCTCTTGCACCTTTCAGCTTCATTAGGGACTATCTCCCTTCCATAACGGCTTAATCGAACAAACTCCTTCTCATATTCGGCCATTGATAGTTGTCTCTGTCTCAGGTTAATAAACTCTCTTCTTCTCTCTTCCAGGTATACGGTACCCACATATTTCTTCTTGAATTCAGAGAGGAAGAAGTCCCAAGTCTGACAGTGCTTACATTTGGACACGGTGTCCCACCAATCATATTCATCGTATTGCAGCAAAGATATGGCGACTTCGTGTTTTGCTCGAGTGCGGTGGAGTTGTTTTAGGACTCTGCCTGCTCAACATTCAACCAATTCTCACCGCAACAGAGTCATCTTCTCTCTTGCCATAGAAGTCCACAGCTCCAAACTTTCTTAGCCTTTCCAGGTGTGATTTCTGCTGTGGAGCTGGTGGTGGTGGTGGTGGTGCTGGCATTACCCCGGCCATTTGTCTAAAGAAGTCGGCCATTTGTTGAAACATGGCCTGTGGAGGCTGAGCAGGCTCTGCTTGAGCTGGTGGAGCAGATTCTCTCATGCCCCCAGTCTCAGCTGCTGCAGGTGGAGCATGACTCTCCACTTCCTCCTCAACGGCTCTCTGAGATGAAGGGTCCATATCCTATTCAAAATAAGAAAGATAAACAGATCTGCGTTAGTGTCACCTCGACTCTTACAAATGCAATGCATGGTATGGACTCAATCTAGGCCCAGAAACGCCTAAACCGTGCTCTGATACCACTAAATGTGACACCCCTTACCCGTGTACAGTATACCCGAGTAAGTAATGCCACACGGTGTACTGGCACACTCTAATATACCTTACTTAATTTGTATCATGCTTTTGAAGCTAATTTATGAAATATGATTTATTTAAGCCATTTATCGAAATTATTATTTATTTGAGGTTCCGAAAATTTTAAAGAAAATCCGGCGGAGTACCGGCTAAAAATGGAGAAAACAGTTCTTCGGAACCTGTTAAAAACACTTCCAATAATTTCCAAACAATCCCAACTTCAATTTATCAACAAAATCTCAATATTAGGATCTCAACAACATTTCAATTCCAGTACTCAATCATCCATCACATATGATGATCACATATAAATCACAAGTAAACATTTACATTTCCATTCACAAGCACAATTTTCATAATTTACATAAACATCAATATACATTACACAAGTTTAATTACATATGAGAAAACAAAATTAAGTTACAAAATGTCAAAATGACACCTAGTGTCCTACCAATGCACAGCAGAAGTTGAGGTGACACGGACACTGAGCAGAACTGCCGGATGGACTCACCCAGTCTGTGGTCTACTGGGCTCACGATCGGTATCTCCAGTACCTACGCGTGGCAAAAGCAACGCGCTAAGCAATAATGCTTAGTGGTGCAATAATATAATAAAAGAAAATAGCAAGAATTTAAATGTGTAGTGAATGTATATGTTTCATTTGCTTGGTATTTGTATATTATTTACTTTGTCCACTTTTATTCATTTGGTTGCCCCAAGTAACCTACACTAGACGACTGGACTGGATAACGGGTAAACTGGCACTGGGTATCTAATACCTCGGGCCGTCACACCATCGGTCGCATATGCATCACCCGGTGTGCAACAGAACAGCTACCAAGCTGTAAATAATCTCAGGCACAAGGCCAAGTCTCAATACAAAGTCAGAATGGCTAAAAGCCATGAAATCACGGAATGGCATATTGCCATGTGCAGTACTGCTAACTGAACCCTATTGGCATGCCAAACTATCCAAACCAATCTTGTTAGGTATACTAGGGCATTTGAAACTTTTAAATTCTTCAATTTGTGAATTTCATGTTTTGGTGTTACTATTCACCTCATTGGTCAACAAAAATGTTGACTTTTGGATAGAAAATATGTACATTGACTTTGGCACTCCCAACATACCACATTTTGTGTTTAAAACTTGTTGGCATCAAGTGTTAATACCATTTCAAAGTGTAAACCAACACAAGCAGAATTTTCAGTTTTGGTGAGTCAACTTCACTGTTCCATTGGACACTGTTACTGTGGAAATTTGAAGAAATGTAAAACAATGAAAGTTGTTCCTTATTTTGTCTAGTTGAATTTCTTTTTTTGAATCACTCCATTTGGAGTTTTGTAGCTCTAGATATGGTCCAAAAATCACAGCTGGCCGGATTTTCCATTCTGCAGAAATTACCATATCTACAGTGCATGAACAGTGACTGGAACCACTTGTTTGGATGGGTTCTGGCCATAATTTGGGGTAGGTTCCTTCATGAAAGTTGTTTGTCTATGTCGTAACTTGTTGCTGTAAAAATTTCAGGTCAATTGACCAAATCTACAGTGAGTTATGGCCAAATGAACAGTTACTATTCATTTGGTCAATTCTGCAGAATCAGTGCAGGGTGTCCGGATTAGGGCCAAGTTTTGGTCCTCTTGCTTTGGTCTTTTGGGCATGGTTTCTTCAGCAAAAATGTGCCATTATAAGCCTAGTTTCATGTTCAATTGGCCAAACACCAATTGGACTAACACAGCCCAAGTTATGGCAGTGCAAATGGACTAAATTTTCAGTCCCTATGCTGCTGTCCTAGGGCAGCCTGCAACCTCACTTTGGAATCCTATTTTTCAGTCCCTTTGTTGGTCAAATTACCTAAAATGGTCAATAATTGACCATTAAAATGCTCTCTAATAATTTCCTAAGCCAAGTCACATTTTCACCTTTCCAAACCCTAATTCAAATTCATGGTTTATGCCATGTATCTTAGTAGCTACCAATGCATTGCTCATATGTTTATCACTTCAACATGGTTTCTATTTCACTCTAAGCTCATCAAAACACTTCCCCCTATTCCATAGCTAGGGCAGCCGAAATTCAAGATGTTATACACATATGTTTTTGTTAATTTAAATCACAATTCTTACTAGTTTCAAGTCCCAAACCATGAAAATAAAGAGTTTAATGGATATAGGTGCACTAACCTCAAGTGGCAAAATTTTTCCAAGCCCCAAACTTCAATTTCTTTCCTCTTGTTGGCTGCCAAGAGCTTGTTTAAGATGTAGGGTAAAGCTTTAATGAAGAGAAGTTAGGGTTTTGTGGTGTAAACAAGGGAAAAATCAAGCTTTTGATTGAAGATTAATGGAGGTGTCTAGGGCAATTTTCGGCTTGCTTTTGGGGAGGGAGGTAGCTGCTGCAATTTTTGTTATTTTGGTCTTCTTTTAGTCCCTTTTATTTGTTAGTCAATTAGTTGCTTAAGTGTGATTGGTAGAAAATTTTAAATGATATCACATTGATGTCATAATTTGCATTTTATTGATTTTTCTTCTCTTTTCTCCACTACTCATTTTCAATTTAATTTTTAGAAATTTTTCTTCATATTTTATGTCATATTAATTATTTAATCAACTGGACAAGTCGGCCAAAAATCACCTCTGAAGGCGAAATGACCAAAATGCCCTCCGTTTGGCTTAACGGGTCAAAATTGTCCGTACCGATTGAAAATTTTTTCTAAATATTTTCTTGGCATTCTAATGCCATAGGAACCTCAGTAACCCTTCTCTGGAGTCCCAAAAATTATTTTATAATTTTTTCCCCGGGTCTAGGGCTCCTCGTTGCGAGAACCGCAACTTCCCTCCGGTTACCCATCACTTGGGCACCGGCTCGTTTGACTTGGTTGTATTTTATTTCTAAAATTTTTACTAAGTGTTTCTTATTAATATTTGAGTTAATTATGGTTCCTGACTTTAGTTTAAATATTTTTCCGGACGTTCTAGCTGTCCGGACCGACACCGGTCACCGGAACAGTAGAATGTACGGAGTTGGTACAGGGAGGGTGTTACAGTTTGGAAGGTGAAAGAAGTTGAGGCTTGATCATAAAACTTTTGGGCATGAGTATCAACTGTTGTTGTAAGTGGGGGAATCACTGGTAAATTCGATTCTGGTGCTGGGCGAGTGGTTTCTTTATTTTGGGACATTTCTCTCATCATCTTCATTAATTCTGAGATCTGTTCCCTTAATTCTGAAACTTGCCCCTGTAGGTTCTGCACTTGTTCTTACTCTTTCATTATCTTTTTTGCTCGGGATCTTGTTAAGTAAACTTTTCTTGGTACAACTGGTTGCTGGATCAGATTTGCTTTGGGAGCAATATTGGTTTCATGTAGAAAGTGTGTTGTCAATTTTATTTTTACAAATAAACTTACTATGGCCAAAGTTTTAGCTGGTCAAAGTATACTGTGGCAAACAATTGCCCGAAACAGTGTCTGCTGAGGGTAGATGACACTATCCTTTACAATGGCATCATACGATAGTCCAATCGTGAATGACGGGGCATATGCGTGGTTATGATACATGTTCATATAGTGCATACATCTTTTCACATAGCTCTAACGAGGATAAATCCCACGGGAGTTACACTATTCATTCATAAGTTTCGAGGTCCCAGAACATAGTTTTATTATTTATGAAGCATACATAGTATTACTCTATTGTCTAGGCTCAGGAAAGCTCATTAAAATACAATGGCATCTTTGAGATACTCATACAATCTCATTTCTTATCTCACAGGGTTGAATGTCATCAAAGCTTATTCAGATTCAGGCAGCAGTTCTTGTTTCCCTTGTGCTATCATCTTTTCTAACCGGTCGACATTCCCTTGCAATTCTTGGTAAAGGGTGCTTGTCTGTGCTTTTCTTTTCTTTCTTTAGCACACTCCTTTGAGATATCATTGATTAGTTGTGTCTGACCTTTAAGTTCATGCTTCCTCCTCTTGTTTTCTTTCTTGTATTTTTCCACCAATATCTCATGATATTCCAATTTTTCTCGTAATTTGTCGTTTTGCATCTCCTTCTTCTTTACTGTGCTTTGGAGCGAAGCCTTCTCTTTCTCCCACTGGGTTTTCCGCCTCTCATATTCTGCTTCTGCAGTAGTGATCTCCTCTCTAGGTCTCCTTGCTTCCTTTTCCAATGCTTGCTCTTGACTTTCAAATCTTTTTATGCGTTCTTTTAGTTGTTGGTTCTCAGTAGTCAAATCCTGAAGAGGACTACTCGATCTGGTATCAACTCCTTCTAAATAAAGCTCTTGGTGAGATATACTTTCCCTGGACCCTGTTAGTTTGGAGATTTGATACTCTTTGTCTCTCCTGTTTCTCCATAAGGAATATTCCTCTGTTGTACTTGGCCCTTTCGGTGACCATTCCATCAAAATCAACCTTTCCCAAGATTTGCTCAAAGCTTTCAGTTCGTCTTCTCTACCAGGTTCATGATAGAATGAGTTTGATGGAATCCATCGATATTGGGAATGGATTGAGTCGAGTTGAATTGCCACATTATCATCGCTGGGATATTATCACACCTTACCCCTCTGTAAGGCATAACATGATCCCGTAGTATACCTAATAAATTACCGACTTCATCTACCGATAACCCATTAAATACACTACAAGGGATTTTAAAACAATTTTCTTACTTTTTGAAAGTGGTGAACTTTTATAGTAGGTATTAAAAACATTTACTTAAAGTTTAAAGACTAGTTAAAATTTTTGTCCATTTTTTTTTTACGCAAATTTTGACAAATTTTCGGCAGAGTGCCATCTATATTTGGGAAAAACAGTTCTTCAAACACCTGTAAAAAAACACTTTTAATAATTTATTTCATCAAAATCAACCACTACCACAACACAAATCAACATCATTTCTCCCAACTCTATAATTCAAAACAATTCTCAATTCAATTGTCTTCAAAAATAATATTAAATAACTTCATTCATTACAAAACTCAAAAATAAGTTTGAACATTATAATAATTTGCATTTCATTACATACCAAAATAATATTACAAGAGTTTTTGTACAACTGCTCAAACAATTTACATACATATAATTACATGCATATATCAAAATCTAATGTACAAGAGTATACCTCTAATATACCCGAAGTTAATTCCAATGACTCTTCAAGGCGCAGCTACCAGCAATCTCACTCGGCTACTCTATCTTTACTTTCACCTGCGACAGCATACAAAGCTATCGCTGAGTGGTAAACTCAGTGGTGCACAATCATGATTTAAAACATAATATACAATACCTTACCAAAATTTTAGTAAAGAATTTGGAAATCTTGAAATTCAATCAAAATTTCAAAAATCAAAATATTCATTGCCAATAAAATAAATCATTTGTTAAAATGACTCTGCTCAAGAATTTCAATTTATCAAATCATAACTGAACATTTAAAGTAATTCTAGTAATTTATGGAAACAAATTTTAATTTCAATAAAATCAAATATACATAAATCCTAATTGAAATCACAATCCTTTACTATTCAAAAGCCGTTCTTTATCTCACTAACTCTACAAGACTTGTAACGATCGGGCTCCAACCACTAGAGGAATTGTTTGCTTTAGCCATAAGCCTCATGGTTTTATCCCATAGGTGGAATGGAGAACTTCCCAGGAGGTCACCCATCCTAGAATTTCTCTAAAGCGAGCACGCTTAATCCTCGAGTTCTTCCAACTTTCCAGGCCATTCCACCAAAAGGCGCCTCTAGTGATTAGTTCTCCCATTTTATATATCATTACTTTTTGAACCCAAGACCATCTCTGTGCTTTGCCGATGTGGGATTTGCCTAAGAGACCTTTCGATTGTAACGATCGGGCTCCAACCACTAGAGGAATTGTCCGCTTTGGCCATAAGCCTCACGGTTTTGTCCCATAGGTTGTGCACATACCATGGTATTCAAAACAAAACAAAGCTAACTCTATTGTCTCCTCAACAAATGAGGGAGACGGGTAATAACCTAGTCAAGCATCTATAGTGAGATATAAAACCATATCATGCATTTCTTTGTTCTTTTTGTGAGCATAAATCACAACACAATATTAATTCAAGATCAATTCCACTATTCCATAATTTTTTTATGCTCATCACAATCCAAAACAAAATTTTGTATTTTATTCATGCTAATTACCCATCATAATTCAAAACATAATTCCAACACAATTTTCCAAACATAATTTATCTAGTCCAAAACAATATTCAATAATTGTTGAAATAATATTTTATAAAACTAAACTGATGCTTGCTATACTAATTTCAATAATCATTGAAATAAATCCCATAATTGATAAACATAGTGCATAAGGAAAAATAAAATCATTTAATTACGTAAAATATTCAAAACAAATTCAATTAAAAACTAGTTGTGCACAACCCTCTTTTGTCGACTCAATTTACTCAAACTTTCATTTCTCCTTCGAAGATCCCTTTCCAACTGAAACACATAAATTTAAAGTTCTTCAGTATCCATTTCTAATACTTAAATTCTAACAATTTCTTTGCAAACTTATCCTACCTATTATAGTTTATAAATTTCGGGTCTTTTCACATTTTTATGTATGGTGGCACTATTCAAGTCAAAATATTGACTTTTCTATACTTAATAGGTTTATTAGTTCTAATTGCACCCATATACCACATTTTGAGTGTCAATTTTGTTGGCATTGATTGCCAATTCAATTTCTTAGTCTCCTAAGAGAAATTACAATTTTTCAGTTTTGGTCCCCTGTTTTCTACTGTTCCATTGGTCTGGTTACTGTGAGAATTTGGCTAAGTATCCTTCATCAAAGTTGTTCTTTATTGTCTTAGCTTTAATTCCCTTTTTGAATCACTGTATTTGGAGTTTTTTAACCCAAGTTATGTCTATTTTTCTAAGGCTAGCCGGATTTGGTGTTACCCAGAATTTTGGGCATTTTCTTGATACTGGCAGTTTTGGTATGCTGACTATAGGTGACTTTTTAGATAGGTTATGGTCAGAATTTGGGTTTGTTTTCTTCATGAAAATTGTAGGGCTATGTCTCAGATTTCCATCGGTATAAGATTCAGGTCATTTGGACCTTTTTAGACCAAGTTATGGTCATTTACATAACTACTGTTCATTTGGTTATTTTTGTACAGGGCAATGTGCCCAAATCGGGATTTGGCCTAACTGTTCACTAAGTTATGGTCATTTTCTGGGCATGATTCCTAAATAAAAAATGGTCCATTTTGTGTCTATTTTCATTCCCAATTGACCTCACACCAATTGGGTTGGTAAAGTTTCAATTTTGGTCCCTCAAAGGGACCTAGGTCAAGCTATCAGCATAATGACCCTAACCAATCCGAATTGAAACTTAGTTCTAGCTGTTCACACACACCACAAATGGTCACAATTAACCATTTCTCAACTCAAGTAAGGTCAACTACATCAATTGACCAATTCTCAACCTTACCCGTCTACAGTGTAGCCGAGCAAGTTATGCCACACAGTGTGCTGGAGCACCAATTCATAATTTCATTACAATTTACCCTTGTTAATTCATTCATTTATAATTTTGATTAATATGAATTTTTCGCAAATTTTATAGAAAATTTGACAGAGTGCCGACTGTAAATTGGAAAAACAGTTCTTCTAAATATGTTAAAAACACTTCCAATATAATCATAATTTCAATCTTAATCACCCACCAACATATTTTCAACAATTTCTCAAGTGACTTCAATATCTCAAAATTCAATTAGTTTCATATCATACTCAATTCAATAAGAAATACTCAAATTTATTACTGAACATGGGTCATAAATAATTACATCAAAAAAATAATTACATGAGTTTATAATATACATCACAAAAGTTTACAAAATACAAAAGACCAAAAGTAGCCTAATGTCCTACCAATGCACTGCAAATGTGAGGCGACTCTGGACTCTGTGTGCAGATCTGAAAGCTCACCCAGTATGAGGTCTGCTGGACTCCCCAGCTATGTCTCCAGTACCTGCGCGTGACAAAAGTGACGCGCTAAGCAATTCTGCTTAGTGGTGACAATATAAAATAAAATAACTAAAATAAAGTGAATATGCAAAATGTATGTTTACATCTTTGGTAGACTTAATATCTGGCATTTATTACAGTATTATTTGATTAAAATTTGGTAAGATTTATTATCATTGCCCGAGTAACTCATACTAGTCAATTAGACTGGATAAACGGGTAAACTGATACTAGGTACTAAGTACCTCGGACCATTACACCATCGGTCACATTGTGTCTCCCGGTGTGCAACAGAACAACTAATAAGCTGTAATAATTATCTAGGATAAAACCCATGTATAATAACTCAATCAACATAGCCAAAGGCTATTTTATCACAGAATGGCACGTGAGGCCATAAAACACAGAATGGCATAAAGCCATATGCAGTATTGCTAACAGAACCCTATTGGCATGCCAACCTATCCAAACCAATCACATTAGGCCTACTAAGGCATATTACAAAGTCATTTCTTGAATATTTATACTTTATATGTACGGTTACTATTCATTTCATTAGTCAACTAAAATGTTGACTTTTTCATAGATAATAGGTATATTGGTTCAAATATCACCAACATATCACAATTTGCATTCCAAAGTTGTTGGCATTGGTTGCTAATACCATTTCTAAGCTTAATGTTAGTTGTTCAAAATTTTCAGATTTCAAGCCTTGTATTTACTATTCTATTAGTCATTTTGCAGTGGGAATTTGGCAAAGTTGTCAACATGAAAGTTGTTCCTTATTGTTTCTAGTTACATTTCCTTTTTTGAATCACTCAATTTGGAGTTTTGTAGCTCAAGTTGTGGCTTAAACACCATAACTGGCCGGATTGCCAACTTCCCAGATTTTCTGGACTGACCAAATCTATAGTATTTTGTGCAGTGACTGCAGGTCAACCTTTGAACATGTTATGGTCAAAATTTGGATTAGATTTCTTCATGAAAGTTGTAGGTCTATGTTTCAGCTATTTTCTGGTAAAATTTTAGGTCAATTGGACCTTTCTACACTGAGTTATGACCAAATGAATAAAAACTATTCATTTGGTCATTTTGCCCAGGCAGAATGCAGGTCACCCGGATTAGGGCAATCTTTAGGTCAACTTGGTTTGATTTTCTAGGCATGGTTTCTTCACCAAAGTTGTGCCATTTTGTGTCTAGGTTCATATCCAATTGTCCTTGCACCAATTGAACCTCTAAAACTCCAGTTATTGCTGCCCAAACCTACTGGACTCATGGTCAGTCTTGCAGGTCAGCCAAGGTAGCAACACTAACTTCAATTCCCACTACAAAAACCACTTCATTTCTCATTCACACATAACCAAATGGTCACTAATTGACCATCAAAACTTACTTTCACCATTGCATGATCAAAGTCTCAATTTCATGCTCAAACCCTAACCTTACTATCTCCAATCATGCATTTACTTTCCTTTCATTATCCTAAACAATATATTAGTGTTAAAGGCAGCCAAAATATCATTTTAATTCTAAGAAATCTTCAAAACTCAACCAAGTTCAAGGCTGCCAAAAATTTGGGATGGGCATACACATGATGTTTATCAAGTTTCTTTATAAATTTGCACTCATTTTCACTTCTCCAACATGAATGGAAAGAGAAAGATCAAATTTAGTCACTAACCTCTAATGGAGCTAATCCCAAGCTTGTAAAAGTTCCTCCTTTCTACTTCTTTTTGCTATCTTTAGCTTGCCCAAGGTATAGTGAATTTTTTTTGTGAAGACAAGTATAGCTTTTATGGTGAAAAGCTTGAAATACTCAAGTTTGAAAGAAAAAAAAATGGTGGAGTGCTTAGGAAGAGGTTTCAGTTGCCATGGAAGGAAGAGGAAGATGAAGTGATTTTTTTGTCTTCCTTATCTCTTATAAAATGTTTACTCAATTTTGATTGGTGGAAGAATTATAATGACATCATAATGATGTCATAAGTCCAATTTCTCTCATTTTCCATTCTTTTCTTGTCTATTTAATTTCAATTCAATTTTTACTAATATTTATTCACATTTTGTGTCATAATAATTATTTACTTAACTGGATAAGTTGGCCAAAAATCACCTCTGAAGGCGAAATGACCAAAATGCCCTCCGTTTGGCTTAACAGACTAAAATTGTCTGTACCGATTGAAAAAATTTTCTAAGCATGTTCTTGGCATTCTAATGCCATAGGAACCTCAATGACCCTTCTCTGGAGTCCCAAAAATTATTTTATAAATTTTCCCTCGAGTCTGGGGCTCCTAGTTGCGAGAACCACCACTTCCCACTAGGTTACCCATCGCTAAGGCACCGGCTCATTTAACTTGGTTGTATTTTATTTCTAAAATTTTTCCTAAATTTTTCTTATTAATATTTGAGTTAATTATGGTTCCTCACTTTAGTTTAAATATTTTTCTGGACATTCTAGCTGTCCGGACCGACACTGGTCACCGGAACAGTAGAATGTACAGAGTTGCTACAGTGAGGGTGTTACAATTTCTCCCAACTCCATAATTCAAAACAATTCTCAATTCAATTGTCTTCAAAAATAATATTAAATAACTTCATTCATTACAAAACTTAAAAATAAGTTTGAACATTACAATAATTTGCATTTCATTACATACCAAAATAATATTACAAGAGTTTTTGTACAATTGCTCAAACAATTTACATACATATAATTACATGCATACATCAAAATCTAATGTACAAAGGTATACCTCTAATATACCCGAAGTTAATCCCAATGAGTTTTCAAGGCGCAACTATCGGCAATCTCACTCAGCTACTCTATCTTTACTTTCACTTGCGACAGCATACAAAGCTATCACTAAGTGGTGAACTCAGTGGTGCACAACCATGATTTAAAACATAATATACAATACCTTACCAAAATTTTAGCAAAGAATTTGGAAATCTTGAAATTCAATCAAAATTTCAAAAATCAAAATATTTGTTGCTAATAAAATAAATCATTTGTTAAAATGACACTGCTCAAGAATTTCAATTTATCAAATCATAACTGAACATTTAAAGTAATTCCAGTAATTTATGGAAACAAATTTTAATTTCAATAAAATCAAATATACATAAATCCTAATTGAAATTACAATCCTTTACTATTCAAAAAGAGTTCTTTATCTCACTAACTCTACAAGACTAATCCAAAAGGGCCATCTTCAGGGCGATTCTAACTCCCTATGGTTGAGGAGGTCGAATCGGGATTCTAACTCCCTATGGTCTGGGAGGTCGAATCATCATGCACAGTACACACCACAATAATGCAACTTCTGAAAGGGCCAATGAAAAACTTAGATCTAACCTCTAATAAGAGCAGAATCTAAGCTTGTGCACATACCATGGTATTCAAAACAAAACAAAGCTAACTCCATTGTCTCCTCAACAAATGAGAGAGACGGGTGATAACCTAGTAAAGCATCTATAGTGAGATATAAAACCATATCATGCATTTCGTTATTCTTTTTGTGAGCATAAATCACAACACAATATTAATTCAAGATCAATTCTAATATTCCATAATTTTTTTATGCTCATCACAATCCAAAACAAAATTTTGTATTTTATTCATGCAAATTGCTCGTCACAATTCAAAACATAATTCCAACGCAATTTTCCAAACATAATTTATCCAGTCCAAAATAATATTCAATAATTATTGAAATAATATTTCACAAAACTAAACTGATGCTTACTATACCAATTTCAATAATCATTGAAATAAATCCCATAATTGATAAACATAGTGCATAAGGAAAAATAAAATCATTTAATTATGTAAAATATTCAAAACAAATTCAATTAAAGACTAGTTGTGCACAAACCTCTTTTGTCAACTCAATTTACTCAAACTTTCGTTTCTCCTTCGAAGATCCCTTTCCAACTGAAACACATATATTTAAAGTGCTTCAGTATCCATTTCTAATACTTAAATTCCAACAATTTCTTTGCAAACATATCCTACCTATTATAGTTTATAAATTTTGGGTCCTTCATATTTTTATGTATGGTGGTACTATTTATGGCACTATTCAAGTCAAAATGTTGACTTTTCTATACTTACTAGGTTTATTAGTTCTACTTGCACCCATATACCACATTTTGGGTGTCAATTTTGTTGGCATTGATTGCCAATTCAATTTATAAGTCTCCTAAGAGAAATTACAATTTTTCAGTTTTGGTAATCTATTTTCTACTATTCTATTGGTCTGGTTACTGTAAGAATTTGGCTAAGTGCCATTCATCAAAGTTGTTCCTTATTGTCTTAGCTTCAATTCCCTTTTTGAATCACTCCATTTGGAGTTTCGTAACCCAAGTTATGCCTATTTTTCTAAGGCTGGCCAGATTTTTTGTTACTTAGAATTTTGAGCATTTTCTGGATAGTAGCAGTTTTGGTGTGCTAACTTCAGGTGACTTTTTGGATAGGTTATGGTCAGAATTTGGGTTTTTCTTCATGAAAATTGTAGGGCTATGTCTCAGCTTTCCATCGGTATAAGATTCAGGTCATTTGGACCTTCCTAGACCAAGTTATGGTCATTTATGTAACTACTGTTCATTTAGTCATTTTTGTACAGGGTAGTGTGCCTAAATCCGGATTTGGCCTAATTGTTCACTAAGTTATGGTCATTTTCTAGGCATGATTCCTAAGTGCAAAATGGTCCATTTTGTGTCTATTTTCATTCTTAATTGACCTCACACCAATTGGGTTGGTAAATTTTCATTTTTGGTCCTTGAAAAGAACCTAGGTCAACTTGTCAGCATAATGACCCTAGCCAATCCGAATTGAAACTTTGTTCTAGCAATTCACACACACCACAAATAGTCACAATTGACCATTTCTCAACTCAAGTAAGGTCAACTACATCAATTGACCAATTCTCAAATTTTTCTCCAATTTTTCACATGCTCAAATCCCTAATTTCATAGAGTTCAAATCTAATGCATTCAAAGTGCACATTCAATGTCTACATACTTCATTCAACCTAAACAACTAATCATGTAACACCCTCACTGTAGCAATTCCATACATTCTACTATTCTGGTGATCAGTGTCGGTCCGGACAGCTAGAACGTCAGAAAAAAATATTTAGACTAAAGTGAGGATTCATAAATAACTCAAATAATAATAAGAAAAATTTAAGAAAAATTTTAGAAATAAAATACAACCAAGTTAAATGAGTCGGTGCCCTAGCGATGGGTAACCCAGCGAAAAGTTAAGGTCTTCGCAGCTAGGAGCCCTAAACCTGGGAGAAAATTCATAAAATAATTTTTGGGACTCTAGAAAAGAGTCATTGAGGTTTTGATGGCATTATAATGCTAAGAAAATGCTTAGAAAAATTTTTAGATCAGTACAGATGATTTTGGCTCAATAAGCCAAACAAAGGGCATTTTGGTCATTTCGCCTTCAGAGACGATTTTTAACCAACTTGTCCATTTAAGTAAATAAATTATATGGCTTAAAATATGAATTAATAGAGAGGAAACTTAAATTAAAAATGATAAAAGAAAGAAGAATAAGAAAGTAAAAACAAAAATGAAATTTAAGTTAATTATTACACAAGGATGACATCATAAAAATGGGTAACCAATTAAATGTTAACAAATAATTACTAAGGGATAAGAAACAAATAAATGCATAAAAGAGAAGAAGTGGACAGCAGAATTGGGAAAGAGGAGAGGAGGAAAAAGAAAGGAAAAGAAAGAAAGAAAGGAAGAAGGAGAAGGAGATGAACAGTAATAGAAAGAGGGGTTCAGCAGGGGCAGCATGTTTCTCTTCTGTCTAGGTGAGTTTGGATCAACATATATTGTTGATTTTTGGATATGTTTGAGGTATGTATATGTAGAAGTTATGGTTGAAATTTGGTGATTATTCAACGGTTGGATTTGGAGAGATATATTGTTGAACACAGGCTGTCTGCAAGTTGAATTCTAAATTTTGGCTACTAAAATTTGAGAAAAATAAAGAGTTAGGATGCTTATAAAATTATGAAATTTAGTACAAATGATATTTTGGATGTTAAGGCTGTTGTGTTAAAATTTGGTGAATTTTAGACCTGTTGTTTATGAGATATAAATTGTTTTGCATGAGCTATCTGAGTAAGATTGATTTCTGCAAAAATTCAGATTTTGAAAGGTTGAATGAATAGTTTGATATCTCATGATATAGAGATGATTTGATGCTATATTTTTTCTGATATTGTATAGGGATGTCTTAAATATATGGTTAAAATTTGAGATTTATCTGACGGTTAGATCATTATATATAAATTTGAATGCACAAGCTGCCAGATTTGGGTATTAATGGTTTGTGGATTTGAGATTTATAATAGGAGTTTAGTCCAATTTAAGGGGAAATGCTGTTGAATTTTTATTGGATATTTAATTTGGGAAAGTAAAGTTATAATTGATTATGATTATTATGGTTCTAGGAGAAATCTTGAAGAATAACAAGCTCAAGTTTGGTTTCAAAAAGGCTAGTGCTAATTCATCCTTAAAACTTTGTATATATATCATGTGGAGTATGAAATGAGGGTGAAATTAAGAGAATTGAAACAAGTTTTACATGAATAAATTCCACCAATTTCGGCATCCTTAGGATACATTAGGGTTTCATTGATTAGATTGAGTTATAGTTGTACATGGCTGCCATTGAACATAAATTAGATGCTTTGATTCATTGATTGCATGTATAAGGAGAATTGAAATGGTAGAGTCAGGGTTTGGACACAAATTTGAGATTTTGTTTATGTAGTAATGAAACGAAGTTGTAATGGTCAATTAGTGACCATTTGGTCTTGTTTGAGTAGGAAATTGAGTGAATGGTGCCAAGGGAATGGAGGTTAGGCATGCTGTCCAATGTGCCCTGCAGGTCTGGATGTGAGTCCAGCATGTTTGGGCAGCTATAACTTGAGTTGTGTAGGTTCAATTAGTGTAAGGCTAATTGGACATGAAATTAGACACATAATGGCACAACTTTGATGGAGGAAACCTGTCCAGAAAACAAACTTAGGATGCCCTAAAAATTGACCAAATCCGGGTAGCACCAATACTGCCTGGGCAAAATGACCAAATAAACATTATTCATTTATTTGGTCATAACTCAGCGTAGAAAGGTCCAATTGACCTGAATTTTATATCAAAAGAAAGCTGAGACATAGCCCTACAACTTTTATGAAGAAAACAAACCCAAATTTTGACCATAACTTATCCAAAAACTCACCTACAATCAGTGTACAAAAACTGCCTATATCCAAAAATTGACTTGAAATTCTGGGTAAAGGCAATCCGACCAGTTATGTTGCAATAGCCATAACTTGAGCTAGAAAACTCCAAATGGGATGATTCAAAAATTGAAATGTAACTAGACACAATAAAGAACAACTTTGATTAAGAACACTTGGCTAAATTCTCACTGTAGAATGGCCTAATAGAACAGTGAACTCTAATACCCAAAACTGAAATTTTTTATTTATTCTCCATTGATTAGAAGTAATGATTGGCAACTAATGCCAACACTATTGGAAACCAAAATGTGGTAAATCTATGTGATTAAAACTCATGTAACTATTATATATGAGAAAGTCAATATTTTGACTCAAATGACTAAATGAATAGTAACCTTACATGTTAAGTATAAATATTCAAAAAATAACTTTGTAATATGCCCTAGTAGGCCTAATATGATTGGTTTGGATAGGTTGGCATGCCAATAGGGTTCTGATAGCAGTACTGCATATGGCTTCGTGCCATTCTGTGATATGATAGCCTATGGCTATACTGATTATGAAGTTATACTTGGATTTATGCCTTATTGCTTTTATGGCTTATTAGCCATTCTGTCTGCACACCGGAAGACATATTGTGACCGATGGTGTGACGGCCCGAGGTACCTAGTACCCAATGCCAGTTTACCCATTTATCCAGTCTGGTCAATTTGTATAGGTTACCTGGGCATGGAAAATTATAAATGCAATTGAATTGATTATTAAAGGAAGTAAGGAAATTAAATATCAAGATAAAGAATAAGAATGATTTCAATAAAAATGAGGCTCAAAATCATCAAAGAAAATGATTAATAAAATGCTAGAAAGAATTAAAATGAACTGGACTGATGATAAAAAAAAAAAAGTTATCTATTATTGAATGCACTGAAAACTTTAATTATTATGAAATAATTTAGCCTTATGAACTAAGCACCTCTAAAAAGGACTAAATTAGGAAAATAAAAAAAGGGGTATTAAATTTTAGAAACCTTGTTGAAGCATAATTAGATCTAAATTATCTGAACCATGTTTTATTACCATCTATATTTTGCATATTATTTTCTTGTTATAGTATTGCACCACTAAGCAGAAATGCTTAGCGCAATGGATTTGTTTCCTCATGCAGATACTGAAAGTAAAGCCCAGCGAATATTAAACAGAGATTTTAAAGTTCTGATCTGCAGAAGTATTTGAAGTATTCAAGGTTGTCACCTCCTCAGCAATGCATGTAGTTGGGGCCCATATAAGTTATTTTATGTATTTTGTACATTATATAGATTATGAACTTGTGTAATTAGTTTATAAATCATGTAAGTTTATGTAATTTGAACATTTTTACATAAGAATTGAGTATGAATGGAAATGTATGGAAATGATTATGAAATTGAAATATATGGATGAGATTTGAAATAGGAGAAAATTACAAGAATGATTGATGAGATAATTATGATTAGCATGAATAATATTTTATTTTGAAAATATTATTGAATTTCAAATAGGTGAATAGTAAATCACGTCAAACAATAATAAAATAGGGTAAACTCCGTTAGTTTCTCCGTCGAAAAATAATTGATATTAAATATAACGAGAACAAAATTTTTAAAGAAATAAAGTAAGATAAGTTAGGGTGCTCCGGCACCAAATATAGCACGCTTTGCTCGGCCACACTATAGTCGGGTGAGGGGTGTTACATTTATTGGTATCAGAGCACGGTTTAAGCGTTCCTAGGCATAGATAGATGGAAAGGGATAGTGTGCATAACATGCATTGCATTCATATGAGTCGAGGTGACACTAATGCAGATCCGTTTTCTCTGGTAAGGTGAAGAATTAAGGAAGTAGCAATTCCTCGACTATTTACACCGGATGAATTTTGAGGATGAAATTTTTTTTAGAGGGAAAGAATTGTAACACCCTCACTGTAGCAATTCCGTACATTCTACTGTTCCAGTGACCGGTGTCGGTCCGGACAGCTTGAACGTCAGAAAAAAAAATATTTAGACTAGACTGAGGAATCATAAGTAACTCAAATAATAATAATAAAATTTAGAAAAAATTTTAGAAATAAAATACAATCAAGTTAAATGAGCCGGCGCTCTAGCGATAGGTAACCCAGTGGGAAGTTGCGGTCTTCGCAGCTAGGAGCCCTAAACCCAGAAGAAAATTCATAAAATAATTTTTGGACTCCAGAGAAGAGTCATTGAGGTTTTGATGGCATTAGAATGCCAAGAAAATGCTTAGAAAAATTTTTAGATCGGTACAGACTATTTTGGCTCAATAAGTCAAACGGAGGGCATTTTGGTCATTTCGCCTTCAAAGACAATTTTTGACCAACTTGTCCATTTAAGTAAATAAATTATATGGCTTAAAATATGAATTAATAGAGAGGAAACTCAAATTAAAAATGATAAAAGAAAGAAGAACAAAAAAGTAAAAACAAAAATGAAATTTAAGTTAATTATTACACAAGGATGACATCATAAAAATGGGCAACCAATTAAATGTTAACAAATAATTACTAAGGGATAAGAAACAAATAAATCTATAAAAGAGAAGAAAAGGACAGCAGACTCGGGAAAGAGGAGAGGAGGAAAAAGAAAGGAAAAGAAAGAAAGAAAGGAAGAAGGAGAAGGAGATGAATAGTAGCAGAAAGAGGGGTTCAGCAGGGGCAGCATGTTTCTCTTCTGTCCAGGTGAGTTTTGCTCAACATATATCATTGATTTTTGGATATGTTTGAGATATTTATGTGTAGAAGTTATGGTTAAAATTTGGTGATTGTTCAACGGTTGGATTTGGATAGATATATTGTTGAACACAGGCTGTCTGCAAGTTGAATTCTAAATTTTGGCTACTGAAATTTGAGAAAATAAATAGTTAGATGCTTATAAAATTATGAAATTTGATACAAATGATATTTTCGATGTTAAGGCTATTGTGTTAAAATTTGGTGAATTTTAGACTTGTTGTTTACGAGATATAAATTGTTTTGCATGAGCTATCTGAGTAAGACTGATTTCTATAAAAATTCAGATTTTGAAAGGTTGAATGAATATTTTGATATCTCATGATATAGGGATGATTTGATGCTAAAATTTTTACTAATATTGTATAGGGATGTCTTGAATATATGGTTAAAATTTGAGATTTATCTGATGGTTAGATCATTATATATAAATTTGAATGCACAAGCTGCCAGATTTGGGTATTAATGGTTTGTGGATTTGAGATTTATAATAGGAGTTTAGTCCAATTTAAGGGGAAATGCTGTTGAATTTTTATTGGATATTTAATTTGGGAAAGTGAAGTTATAATTGATGATGATTATTATGGTTCTAGGAGAAATCTTGAAGAATAACAAGCTCAAGTTTGGTTTTAAAGAGGTTAGTGCTAATTCATCCTTAAAACTTTGTATATATATCATGTGGAGTATGAAATGAGGGTGAAATTAAGAGAATTGAAACAAGTTTTGCATGAATAAATTCCACCAATTTCGGCACCCTTAGGATATATTAGGGTTTCATTGATTAGATTGAGTTATAGTTGTATATGACTGCCATTGAACATAAATTAGATGCTTTGATTCATTGATTACATGTATATGGAGAATTGAAATGGTAGAGTTAGGGTTTGGGTACAAATTTGAGATTTTGTTTATGTATTGATGAAAAGAAGTTGTAATGGTCAATTAGTGACCATTTGGTCATGTTTGAGTAGGAAATTGAGTGAATGGTGCCCAGGGAATGGAGGTTAGGCATGTTGTCCAATGTGCCCTGCAGGTCTGAATGTGAGTCCAGCATGTTTGGGTAGCTATAACTTGAGTTGTATAGGTTCAATTGGTACAAGGGCAATGGGACATGAAATTAGACACATAATGGCATAACTTTGATGAAGGAAACCTGTCTAGAAAACAAACTTAGGATGTCCTAAAAATTGACCAAATCCGGGTAGCACCAATACTGCCTGGGCAAAATGACCAAATGAATATTGTTCATTCATTTGGTCATAACTCAGTATAGAAAGGTCTAATTGATCTGAATTTTATACCAAAAGAAATCTGAGATATAGCCCTACAACTTTCATGAAGAAAACAAACTCAATTTTTGACCATAACTTGTCCAAAAACTCACCTGCAGTCAGTGTACAAAAACTATCGATATCCAAAAATTGCCCAGAAATTCTGGATAAAGGCAATTCGACCAGTTATGGTGCAATAGCCATAACTTGAGCTAGAAAACTCCAAATGGGGTGATTCAAAAAGTGAAATGTAACTAGGCACAACAAAAAACAACTTTGATTGAGAACACTTGGCCAAATTCTCACTGTAGAATGGCCTAATGGAACAGTGAACTCTAACACCCAAAACTGAAATTTTTTATTTATTCTCCATTGATTAGAAGCAATGATTGGCAACTAATGCCAACACTTTTGGAAACCAAAATGTGGTAAATCTATGTGATTAAAACTCATGTAACTATTATATATGAGAAAGTCAATATTTTTACTCAAATGACTAAATGAATAGTAACCTTACATGTTAAGTATAAATATTCAAGAAATAACTTTGTAATATGCCGTAGTAGGCCTAATGTGAATGGTTTGGATAGGTTGGTATGCCAATAGGATTCTGATAGCAGTACTGCGTATGGCTTCATGCCATTCTGTGATATGATAGCCTATGGCTATACTGATTATGATGTTATACTTGGCTTTATGCCTTATTGCTTTTATGGCTTATTAGCCATTCTATCTGCACACCGGGAGACACATTGTGACCGATGGTGTGACAGCCCGAGGTACCTGGCACCCAGTGCCAGTTTACCCATTTATCTAGTCTGGTCAATTTGTATAGGTTACTTGGACATGGAAAAGTATAAATGCAATTGAATTGATTATTAAAGGAAGTAAGGAAATTAAATATCAAGATAAAGAATAAGAATGATTTCAATAAAAATGATGCTCAAAATCATCAAAGAAAACAATTAATAAAATGCTAGAAAGAATTGAAATGAACTGGACTGATGATAAAAAAAAAAGTTATCTATTATTGAATGCACTGGGAACTTTAATTATTATGAAATAATTTAAGCTTATGAACTAAGCACCTCCAAAGAGGACTAAATTAGGAAAATAAAAAGAGGGGATATTAAATTTTAAAAACCTTGTTGAAGCATAATTAGATCTAAATTATCTGAATCATATTTTATTACCATCTGTATTTTGCATATTATTTTCTTGTTATATTATTGCACCACTAAGCAGAAATACTTAGCGCAATTGATTTGTTTCCTTGCGCAGGTATTGAAAGTAAAGCCCAACGAATATTAAACATAGATTTTGGAGTTCTGATCTGCAGAAGTATCTAAAGTATTCAAGGTTGTCACCTCCTCAGCAATGCATGTAGTTAGGGCCCATATAAGTTATTTTATGTATTTTGTACATTATGTAAATTATGTACTTGTGTAATTAGTTTATAAATCATGTAAGTTTATTAATCTGAACATTTTTACATATGAATTGAGTATGAATGGAAATGTATGGAAATGATTATGAAATTGAAATATATGGATGAGATTTGAAATATGAGAAAATTACAAGAATGATTGATGAGATAATTATGATTAGCATGAATAATATTTTATTTTGAAAATATTATTGAATTTCAAACATGTGAATAGTAAATCACGTCAAACGATAATAAAATAGGAGAAACTCCGTTAGTTTATCCGTCGAAAAATTATTGATATTAAATATAACGAGAACAAAATTTTTTAAAAAATAAAGTAAGATAAGTTAGGGTGCACCGGCACTGAATGTAACACGCCTTGCTCTACCACATTGTAGTCGGGTTAGGGGTTTTACAAATCAAACACCTCAAAATCATTCATTTCAAACCCTAACATAAGCTGGCCAAAATTTCCATATTACTCCCCCAACAAGTGTTTTCTTTTGATTTTAAGTTAAGATCTAAGCTACTTACACTAAAAACATAAGTACTAAACATAAATTTTCAATTCAAACCACTAACCTTAAACTTTGAAGTTCAATCTTCACTTTCTTCCTTTTCTTCTTTTCTTTCCTTCTTCTAAAGCTTTCTCTAGTTGATTTAACAAGTTTTTATTTATTAGTTTGGGGTCAAAGTAGGTTTAAGTGATTGAAATCAAGCTTGGATTCAAGCTTTCATAGTGTAACAATGGTGGCTAAGTGAGAGAGAGGAAGGGCGGCACACTTGGGAAGAAGAAGAAGATGGGATTTTCTTTTTAATTTTATGTATTTATATTTTATTTAAACAAGAATTGACCTGGTCAATTATGTAGAGAAAAATGAAAATTAGTTTTGACATCATGATGATGTCATCCAAATATGTAATAAACTTTTTCAATTTTCTTTTTCTTTTGCATTTATTTTTTCATTAGTTCTTTAATTTAATTCTTGATTTCGAAATTTTCTTTTCTCCGATTTTATTGGATAGTTAGGTCAGGAGTCAGCTTTAGGGTTGAATTGACCAAATTACCCCTCGCTGGTTCAATCCAGTTTGCAAGTTATTTGATATTTCCTTCGGATCTCTGACCTAATTATTTAACCTACTTAAAAATTCTTTTTTGTGATTTTCTCTTTTCCACTGTGTTCGCAATAGTCCTAAGGACCGCAGTGCCATATTTTTCGATTCAAAATTCGGGTTACGATGGCCTTCGCAGTCACTTCCAGGGAAGGTCACCCATCGCTGTGACTCCCGGCTCATTTAACTTTTTATGCTTTGTTTTTCTTCTTTATACTTAACTATTTGGCAATTACTAATTATTTTCATTCAGGGCTTATCTAGGTGTCTTAGATGTGGTTCTAATCCCCCTAATTGTCCAAACCGACACGGGTCACCGGAACAGTAAAATATACCAAGCTTTGCAAATAGGGGTGTTACAGATATAACTTGTGCATCCGGTTAGCCCTATCAACGGAACAAAATGATGACCTCCTGTGCTGATCAAGATGGGTTGGCCCATAGTCCATAACTTCCTCTAACAGTAATTGTGACTATTAAAATTCAGAATTTACTCTTGCCATTATCATTCATCCCTTCGACTAATTGCTAGCTTTGCCATCTTTTCAATAATGGGTTGGTCAGACTACCAGGTCAGACCCTTAGTCTTTAGTGGACAGATGTGACTGAGGATCCAAAAATACAACAGCGGGATGCAGCACTTAATGATTTCCTTACCCTTATAACGGCAATACGTCAAAGTCAAGAAGGTCTCGGCAAGAATAGTAGGTATTGGATTGACATTTTGTTTCTCCACCGCCCAAAATAATTCCGTGACGTTATGGGTGATAATTCCCAGAGGACCAGGGAATAAAACCAGTCCATAAATCCCCAGAGCTAAAATTGACAAAGCCTTATCCCATTTCTCACTCTGAATGTGCTGGTCCAATTGCTTCTTAATGTAGATCCAAGGCCACCCATGCAAGTTTCCCTTAACGATTTCTTTTACTCTAGCTTCCTCTGCAGGGACTCCTATTATGTGCGCGAACCATTTCCATGTTTGTCTATGATCAAGGTGGAGATAAATACGATTCTGGGCTACATAAGGGATTTCTAACAGCGTCTGATATTCTTCTACCGTAGGTGTCGTGTCGACATCATTGAAAGAAAATACCCTATAACTGGCATTCCAAGTAGATAACATGGCCTTTAGTGTCGGAGCCTGCGCTTTGACCCGTGTCAAGGAGGCAATCTTCCCATCTTTTCCCTCGAACTATGTCTGGGCAATGATTTCCAACTATTTAATAAGTCATCGAAACTGGCTGTTCTGATCTCAATTTTACTAGGATCTAATGGAGGCAACGGGCGGGCTTATTCTTTTATCTCACCAGTCTGCAAGGATTCCAAATCATGGACTGATTTGAATCCTTGTTGAGCATCTCGTTTATGTTTTGAAACATTTTCGACTGACTGACTCGAAGATGCCATTTTAAAGTTTTCCCTACCCTTGGCAGACACCAATTTTTTTAATACCTGTAAAGGAAATAAGTTAGCATAATCAATTCAGGTAATTTTGAATTATAGTACTTGCATTGTCACACCTTACCCCTCCATAAGGCATAACATGATCCTGTAGTATACCTAATAAATTACCAAACTTCGTCTACTGATAACCCATTAAATACACTACAAGGGATTTTAAACCTTTTCTTATTTCTTTTGACAGTGGTGAGCACTTTTGACAGTTGTTACAGGTGTTAATTTTTTTTTAACTGAAGTGAAACCAATAACAAATCTGAAGTATCAATAATTTCTGTAAAAATTTTGGCAGAGTGCCATCTGTATTTTGAATAAAACAGTTCTTCAAAAACCTGTAGAAAGAACTTCCAATAAATTTGTTCAATCCCAAACTCCAATAATAGTTCAACACAATAAATTTCTCAACATTTGTCAACTCAATTCAACATCAATTTTCTAGTGTTTCCAAAAGCTGAGATAAGAGAAATATATCACAATATTTTTACAAGCCTAAATAATTTACAATTTTAGTTTACAACTGCTCAAGACCAAGTACAATATATACATACAGTGCACATACATTACAACAAAAATTACAGAATATGGTATACTCAATATACCTGGCGGAATCCTAAAATGTAGCACAAGCAGCCTACTCTGCTGCTCTGTCTGTCTGTCTACTTGCGATAGCAATGAAAAAGCTATCGCTGAGCCAATGTCTTAGTGGTGCACAATATTAAGAAAATGCAATTTAAAACCATAAATCAATAATCATATAAACTGTAGATACTTAAAATCATAGTTAAATTCAAAAGACAGAGAATGTCATAAAGAATTAAACTCCATTTCACAATGTCTCAATAAATATCAATAAATCACACACACAGCTTAATCATAATTCCAAAGTCTAATTCATCCCAAAAGCCAATGGCTAGTGAGGAATAACATAGCGAGCTAGCAATTATATGAGTATTCATCCTATTCGTCCTCAACTGACACACACCTCAATACTTCAGTCAGAGAGGGAATTCAAAGCTAAATCACCCCACTAGATAAGCTAGCGAGGAATTCAATCAATATACATAATAGTTGTGGTTTCAAACCATTTGCAATATTTTTCAAGCAATAAGTATCCATCAAATATCATTCAAACAAATTTTCCACAATTTAAGCAATAACATACAAATTGTCATAATTTATTTCAATTGAAAATTCAAAAGAAATAACTGCTGTGCACAAACCTCTTATAAATGCCTCTTGGCCTTGACTCAGTGGTTCCTTCTCCTTCTCTGAGTCTTTGCTAACTGAAATACACAATTTGAAGTGTTTTAGAACTCTTTTAAATTGTTTCTAATAATAAAGTTCAATAATTAAATTTATTTAATACTATTGCTTTCCTTAGTCAACCTAAAATGTTGACCTTTGATGCAGTCTAGGTGAATTAATTTTAATGTTACCAATATGTCACATTTTATAGTCCTTTAGTGTTGGTATATGTTACGAAATTCATTTTCAAGTGTATTACATTTTATTGCAATTTATCATATTTCAGTATGCTGTTTTGACCTAGCCAGATGACCTAGTTTCCTCAATTTTCGGGTTCTGGTCAAAATTACAAACTTGTAGGTCTATGTCTTGGTGAACTTTTGCCACAAATTTTAGGTCATTTAGAGTTTACTAGACCAAGTTATTGTCATTTTACTATTGCTGGATAGATTGCACTAAAATGGCAAACTTTGGTCATTTTTAGGTCATTTCCGATTCTGGCAGTTTTTATACCCGAATTTGTGCAAGCATTTTAACTTGCTTTTGGTTATTCTGGGTTTTGATATCTTCATAAGAGTTGTAGCTCAATGTCTAAGCTTTCCATCGTATAAATTTCAGATCATTTGGACCTGTTTTGAGTGAGTTATGGCCAAAATACTGACTGCTGTTCAAATAGTCAATTTTCAGGTTTGCAAAGTCACTAATCCGGATTTGGTCAATTCTCATGTCACTTTTTGGATAGAATTTAGGCAGGCTTTCTTCATGAATGTTGGCAAATTTTGTGCCTAGTTTCACCTCCAATTAGCCTCATACCAATTGGAGTCACACACTTAGGGTTATAGGCTTATTTGCATACTACCCTTTACATGTCTCTCAAACACTAAACCAATCACACATTCACCAACTATATCTTTACTTCCCAAACCATTCTGCACTTGTAACTTACCATACCCATTCATTAGTTTGCATTATAGCAACTTTGGACAAAATACAATGAGCTTACATACACTAAATATAACTCCTAATTTACAATATTCAATTCTAAACAATTTTCCATATAATACTCCTAACCAGTACATACAATTTCCACTACCAAATTATATACATTATCACTACTATTTCATATACATATGCTGCCATTTTTTGTACCATAATTCAACAACTTTTCATTAATTTAAACACTACCAATCTTCACCATGAGGCTGCCAAAGTAATACACATACATCAAGCTTTCCATTTTAACTTTTCAAACTTACAAATCAAACTTTATACATGGTAAATCACTCCTATACATATAAACACTTAAATCAACACCTTAAACTACTATTTACATGTAAAAACAAGCTAAACATGATGAACTTCCATGGCTGCCGAAATGGAGCATCACCCTAACTTATCAAACCTCAATTTTTCTTCCATAAATCAACTCACCACAACATTAGTTACAATTTTAATGAAACAAGTAATGAAAACAACCACTTACCTCTTTTGAAGCTTGACCAAAACTTCATTAAAACCTCTTAAAATTGCTATCAACTTCTTCCTTACAAAGTGAGGATTAACTTTAATGAAGACCATTTATGCAAATCATGGCTTGAAGAGGGAGATGGGAGCTTGGACATGGGGCGGCCATGGGAGAGTTTCTTCAAGCTTGGTTCGGCTGGTTTTTAAAGTGAGGTTGAAGATGAGTTTCCGATGTCCCAAGTTCCTTTTATATGTCCATAGATTGAGGTTAGTGGAGCACTAATGTAAAATAATATTAGTTTAATTCAACTTTTAATTATTCCAAATCTTACCCATAATTTTCCTTATTTATACATTTCATTTTCAATTTCATTTTTCATGGGGTTTTCACTATTTAATATCACTTTATTTTCATGGACATTTAGGTCAAAAGCCAACTCTAGGTGTCAATTGACCACAATGCCCCTATTATGGTTGTATTCCCGATTTTTCTGTAACACCAATTTTTCTCGGTTTCTCATTTTTCTTTGTACTAATTAATTAATTTTTATTTGACATTTTCAATGTCATTTATACTTCAATAGATGTTTATTTAAGTCCTAAAAATATTTTGTAGGGCTCCCCGCGGTCCAAGGCTAGTCAACGGTCCACGCCGCAACTTCCCGGTGCGGTCACCCATCGCTACGGTTTTTGGCTCGTTTAACTTAGTTACATTTCATTGCTATTATTTTTCCTTTGTTTTTCTTGTATTTTCCTATATTGTATTTCATTATTTCATGTCTCCTCACTAACATTTAAGCATAGTTCTAGGCATTCTAGCTGTCCGAACATACATTGGTCTTCGGAACAGTAGAACGCACTACCGAATATAGGGGTGTTACAATTCTCCCCCCCCCCCAAAAAAAAAAAAAAATTTTGTCTCGAAATTTTACAGCATCGATCTACGAGCAGTGTGGGTCTTTGTCTCCTCATGTCCTCTTTGTAACACCCCTATTTGTATAGCCTGGTATATTTCACTGTTCCGGTGACCGGTGTCGGTCTGGATAATTAAGGGGATTAAAACCATACTTAAGACAATTAGAGAAACCATAAAAACAAATAATTAGTAATATTCAATTAGTTAAGTATAAATAAGAAAAATAGAACATAAGAAGTTAAACGAGCCGATAGTCACAGCGATGGGTGACCTCCTCGGGAACAACTGCGAAGTCATTTTAAACTCAAATTTCGAACCGTAAAATGTGACGCTGCGGTCCTTAGGACCCTTATGAACACAATGGAAAAGAGAAAATTACGAAAAAGAACTGTTAAGCCAGTCAAATAATTAGGTTAGGGAGCCGAAAGAAATATGGAATTAATTGCAAACCGGGATGAACCGGCGAGGGGCAATTTGGTCAATTGACCCCGAGAGCTGACTCCTGACCTAACTGTCAAATAAAATCGGAGAAAAGAAAATTTCGGGATCGAGAATTAAATTAAAGAACTAATAGAAAAATAAATAAAAAAAGAGGAAAATGAAAAAGTAAAAAGGTGATGACATCATGCATGACCTCATGCATGATGCCATAAAAAAATTAATTAATTGAATTATTAAATTAGATTTTTATGGTCTTCCATAAGCCAAAATTTATAAAAGAAAATAAAAGAAAAAAAAAATTAGAAAGCTCTTCTTCTTCCCGTAGCTCCTTTTCTCTCTTTCTCCCAAAGCTCTCTCACCCTTAAAACCTCCATGAAAGCTCATCTTTGAGCTTGAAAAACCAAAAATCTCACCATAGAAAATTACTCTACCATGGTTAAAGCTTGTTTTGGCAACTAGAAGAGGTGATTGAAGAATAAAGAAAGAAGAAAGGAAGAGGTTTGAAGGGAAAGAAAATTCTGCACTAAGGTTAGTAAATAAAAATTGATTTTCTAGTTGAATTAGTTGTGTTTATAGCTTAATTAACTTAGAAATAAACTTAAAATGAAAAGAAATTAATTGTTGGAGGACTAGATGGAAATTCTGGCAGCTAGGGTTTGTGATGAAAAGCATGTGTTTTGATTGAATTTATTATGTTAGGCAAGCTTATGTGAATGTGGTAATGAGATTGAAATGTTTAGATTTGGTTAAATGCAAAGAAATTGTGAACTAGGGTTTTGGGACTTAGGGTTTATGAACCAAAAATGCAAGAAATGAGTAAATGGCATGTTTTGACCTATTGTGAAGTGAAAAATGGTCAATTGTGACCAAATGAGTTGTGTTTGAATTTTTGGAAGTGAAGCCAAATTCGGAGGGTGAATGGTCATGCTGCTGGCAGCATGACCAAGCCAACTTTGAAGGACCAAAACTGAAATTTTACAAGTCCAATTGATATGGTACTAATTGGAGATGAAAATAGACATAAAATGACACAATTTTCATTTAGGAACCATGCCCAAAAACTGACCAAAACCTAGTGAACAAATTGACCAAAGTTGGATAAGTGCAGTCTGCCACTGTACAAACTGACCAAATGAATAGTATTTGTTTATTTGGTCATAACTCGAGCTAGACAGGTCAAATTGACCTGAAAGTTTACCAGTGATTAGATCACATATATACCTAAAACTTTCATGAAGAACACAAGTCCAAATTCTGCTAGCAACCAAGCCATTTGGCCACCCCAAGTTGGTGACCCAAACTGCCAGCACCAAAATTTGCCCAGAAAATCTGGGTTGTTTCCAATCCGGCAGCCCTGGTTCAAATGGCCATAACTTGAGCTACAAAACTCCAATTGGAGTGATTCAAAAAGGAGAATGAACTTAAGACATTAAGGAACATTTTCTATGAAGGAAGTTTTGCCAAATTCCAACAGTAGATTGACCAATGGAACAGTGCAACTTGGAGCACCAAATTTGAAAATTTGACAACTTGGAGCTACAAAAATTTGACAATTGGGTGAAGTTGGAGTTCCCATACCTATTAAGTCTTAAAAAGTCAACAATTTGACTTGAATAGTATAGTGAATAGTAACCCGAAACACAAAAACTTCGAGAACGTCGAATTTAACGCAATAGAGCTAGGTAAAAATTGAGTGAAATTTATTTTTGGATTTATGCTAAGTTATGGTACCGAAACACTGTGAAATTGTGTGTGTTTCAGCTGAAAAAGACTTGGAAATTCGAAGAGACTGAGTCAAGACTTAAAGGCGACTCAAGTCAGGTTTGTGCACAATAATAATTGTTTAAATATTTTAATCTCAAAAATTTGACTTCTTTGATTAATTATGTACTGTATTGCCATTTTATAATCGTAACTGTGACTTTGGAAATTGATCAGATTTCTCATAAATTGTTTGAATAAATTGTTTTGAATTGATTTTATGTTCACACTTAGCATGACAGTATCACATTATTCCTCCTCCATTTATGGGGTTGAGATCATTTATTTTCCTCCCTCTCTGGCTTACCAGTTGAGGTTGAGATCAGATGAGTACTCATTAGCTAGCTAGCCACCTCCCTCATTGATTTCGATTAGTGAGGTTGTAGATTGCTTTGTCGTGGTGTACAACACGGCATTGATCGGAAATTTTGTGTCATGGCTTAAGTTGTGTATGACTTTGGCAATACTGTGTTTATGAAATTGTTTGACTAAACTGTGTTTAATAGATTATTTGACAAAATGGTGTTATTATGAGCTTTGATATTTGTGAAATGTGACTAAGAAATATTTAAATTGTGTTTTGGCAACGAATGATTTATGTATTGTATTTTAAATTTTTATTGTGCACCACTGAGTATTTTATACTCAGCGATAGCTTATTTTGCTGTCGCAGATAAGAGCAAGGAGAAAGCAGCAGAGTGAGCTGCTATTAAATTGAGAACTACTCTGGTCTTTTTGTACGGGTATTATTTTATACCCTTGTAATTAATTTTGATGTAAATATAAAAATATTGTATGTATCAATGTAAGTTGAGCAGTTGTAAATAAATTGTAATAATATTATTTTTGGATTTCCTTTTGTAAATAAATATTTGTACTTGTGAATTTCATACCTTATGTCATGTGAATGAAATTATTAAATATTTTGTGATGATAAATTTTGATTTAATTGCGGATTTATTTTGAAGTGAATTGAATTGAGTTGAATTGAGGTTTATTGGAGGTTGGGAGTTGTGAAAAATTTTTGGAAGTGTTTTTCGCAGGTATTTGAAGAACTGTTTTCTCCAATTACAAACGGAACTCTGTCAAAATTTTTATAAAATTTGCGGCAAAATTTAAATGGACAAAAATTTTTACTAGTATTTAAACTTTGAATAAATGGTTTTTAATTCCTACCAAAATGCTCACCACTTCCAAAATGTAAGAAAATTGTTTTAAAATCCCTTGTAGGGTACTTAATGAGTTATCAGTAGGTGAAGTTCGATAGTTCATTAAGTATTCTACGGGATCATGTTATGCCTTACGGAGGGGTAAGGTGTGACACTCTTCACGTTACCAAGTAGCTTCCTGGCCTGAATGATGGTTCCACAGTACTTTAACCAGGGGTATCTGTTTGTTCCTTAGCTGCTTCACCTCATATGCCAGAATCTCTACGGGTTCTTCCTCATATGAAAGATCTGGATTTACCTCAATCTCTTCAACTGATAGAATATGAGATGGGTCAGATCTGTACCTCTTTAACATGGACACAAGGAAGACACTGTGTATCCTTTCTAGCTCTGGAAGTAATGCCAACCTATATGCTAAAGGACCCACTCTTTCCAGAACCTCATATGGTCCGATAAAGCGAGGACTCAGTTTCCTCTTTCTGCCAAATCTCATAATCCTCTTCTAAGGAGAAACTTTGAGGAATACCTTATCACCCACTGCATATTTAATATCTCTTCTCTTCATATCAATATAGGACTTCTGACAGTCTGATGCAGCCTTGAGTAGATCTCTGTTCAATCTGATCTTTTCCTCTGTCTGCTGAATAATTTCTGGGCCAATCATCTTTCTTTCACCTACTTCATCCCAACATAGGGGAGTTCTGCACTTTCTGCCATACAAAGTTTCATATGGAGGCATCCCAATGCTTGATTGGTAGCTGTTGTTATAAGCAAACTCAATCAAAGGCAAGTGTATATCCCAACTACCTTCAAACTCAATCACACAAGCTCGTAGCATATCCTCCAAGATTTGAATTACCCTCTCAGACTGGCCATCTGTCTATGGGTGGAATGCCTTGCTGAAGTTCAATCTAGTTCCTAGGGCTCTCTGAAGACTACCCCAGAATCTAGAAGTGAACCTAGGATCATTGTCAGATGCAATTGATACTGGCACTCCATGCAGTCTTACAATCTCATCTATGTACAATCTGGCCAATCTTTCTAGGCTATAGTCCATCCGGACTGGCAGAAAGTGAGCAGACTTAGTTAGTCTATCAACTATAACCCATATTGCATCATGACTGTTTTGTGTCCTCGAAAGTCCCATCACAAAATCCATAGTTATCCATTCCCATTTCCACTCTGGTACTGGTAATAGATGTAACAAACCAGCTGGTACTTGATGTTCTGCCTTCACTTGCTGACAAGTTAGGCATTTGGAGACAAAATTAGCTACATCCCTCTTCATACCCATCCACCAGTAATGCTCTTTCAGCCCTCTGTACATTTTAGTTCCACCAGGGTGCATAGCAAAAGGAGACTCATGTGCTTCCTTCATAATGATCTGTCTCAATTCCACATCATTAGGAATGCTCATTCTGCCCTGATGTAGTAGTAAACCATCATCTCTCACAGAAAATTCAAGTTTCTTGCCCTGCTAAACTTCTTTCAGTAGCTTCTGATATTTTTCATCATTTGAGCAGCCATTCTGATCTGATCAATCAACACTAGCTGTACATGCCATGCAACTACTGTCTGTCCCTCATCATCAATCTCCAAACTGGCATGCTATGCTTTCAACTCATGTACCATGGACAAAGGAGAAACTCTGAGACTTGCCATAGTCTTGCGACTTAAGGCGTCAGCCACCACATTTGCTTTCCCTGGCTGATAGTCTATTAGATAATCATAGTCTTTAATCAGTTCTAACCATCTCCTCTGCCTCAAGTTCAATTCTTTCTAAGTGCCCAAATACTTCAAGCTCTTGTGATCTATGTAGATGTAACATTTCTCCCCATACAAATAGTGTCTCCAGATCTTAAGAGCACATACAATAGTTGCTAGCTCCAAGTAATGTGTTGGATAGTTCCTCTCATGCTGTTTCAGCTGGCGTGATGCATAAGCAATGACATTCTGATCTTGCATTAGTACATAGCCTAACCCATTGTGAGAAGCATCACTATAAACTGTGTATTCTTTACCCGGTGTAGGTAAAGTAAGGACTGGAGCTTCAGTCAAACACCTCTTCAACTCATCAAAACTCTGCTGGCATTTATCTGTCCATTGAAATTTTACGTCTTTCCAAAGCAGGTTGGTCAGTGGAGAAGCTAACATAGAAAACCCTTTCACAAATCGGCAGTAGTATCCAGCTAAACCCAAAAAACTGCAAATTTCTGTAATATTCCTGGATGGTTTCCAATTAAGGATAGCTTCTACCTTGCTGGAATCTACCTTGATCCCTTCAGCTGACACAACATGTCCTAAGAAAGAGATTTCTTTCAGCCAAAATTCACATTTCGATAATTTGGCGTATAGCTGTTTCTCCCTTAAGGTCTGTAGTACAATTCGCAGATGTCTATCATGCTCCTTTGCATTCCTCAAATATATCAAAATATCATCAATAAACACCACTACAAATTGGTCGAGGTATGGTCTGAAGATAGTGTTCATCAGATCCATAAAAGCAGCTGGAGCATTAGTTAACCTGAATAGCATTACCAGAAACTCATAGTGGCCATATCGAGTTCTGAAAGCAGTTTTTGGAATTCTCTGCTCTTGTACCTTTAACTGATAATAACCAGATCGCAAATCAATTTTGGAGAACACAACTGCACCTTTCAACTGCTCAAACAGATCATCAATGTGAGGCAATGGATATCCGTTCTTTATTGTTACCTTATTCAACTGTCGGTAGTCAATACATAAGCGGAGAGTGCCATCTTTCTTCTTAACAAACAATACTAGCGCTCCCCAAGGTGACACACTAGGGCAGATGAAACCCTTTTCAAGTAGTTCTTGCAACTGTACCTTCAACTCCTTCAACTCTGCTGGTGCCATTCTGTATGGTGTTATGGAGATTGGATCCACACCAAGCATAACATTAATCTCAAACTGCACCTCTCTTTCTGGAGGTAATCCTAGCAATTCATCAGGAAACACATCTGGAAAGTCATATAATATAGGGATGTCCCTCAATGCTGGACTCCCTACTTGGGTGTCTACCACATGTGCTAAGTATGCTTCACACCCCTTTCTGATCATTTTTCTAGCTAGTGCAGCCGAAATGATGTTTGATGGCAATAGCTGCCTCTCCCCATGTATTACCACATTACTGTACTGAGGGAGATCAAAAGTGACTATCTTCAATCTACAGTTAATCATGGTGTGATGCCTGGATAACCAATCCATGCCCAAGACGATATCATAATCTCTGAAGTGCATTTTAATGAGATCAGACAGAAAAGTATGTCCTTGGATCACCAAAGGACAATCCCTATACATTCTATTAACCCTGACCTCTTGTCCTAGCGGACTTGTTACTAGCATCACAAAGTTCATTTTTGTACACGGAACAGCGATGCAATCAATGATGCTAGCACTCACATAGGAGTGGGTAGAACCCGGATCAAATAATACAAACACATCTTGGTTAAAATTTCTCTTTTTCTGTCTTCTCTTATTTCTTTTTCTCTGCGGCCACTTCTGACTCAATTCTTTCTAATTCCAGTGCTTGAGAAATAAGCTCAGAGAAATTATTATGTTTGAATCCGACCACTTATAGTCTGAGACTGGGCTTCAAGCCGGTTTCAAACCTCTTACATCTTTCCCTGCTGGTAGAAAGGAGACTTCCAGCATAGTGGCTCAGACGAGAAAATTCCCTTTCATATTCTGCAACTGATCTACTTCCTTGTTTAAAACATAAGAACTCCTATAGCTTCTGGTCCACATAGGCATCTGGGACATATTTTTGTCTAAACTCCCAAAGAAAGTCAACCCAGGTTAGCACTGGAGGTTCCACCAAACTATGGGGAATGGTTTTCCACCAGTCATATGCATCCCTCTGTAGTACTGACACTGAATACTCAAATCTGAGCTCCTCTGTACAGTGTAGTTTCTTGAACACCCTATCCATTCTCTCCAACCATTATTCTGCCTCTAGTGGATCTACTGTCCCATTGAACTCAGTAGCCCCATATTTAATCAGCTTGTCATACTGCCCAGCTGAAGACTGTGGTTGTACCACTGGTGTCTGTAGTGGGGCTTGAGTAGGAATATTACTAGCCATCTGTTGGAACATTGCAGCCATTTGCTAAGCAAACTGAGCAGGAAACTGTGGTACTGAGGGGGCTAATGCGGCTGATCCACTCACATTTTGGAAGACTGGGGCATCCCCTTGTACCTCAGCCTTTATTGATTGATCGACTGAACAGTCTCCTTCTTCCATAGTCAATTAGAGGATATTATACCTCCTGAACAAATAACACAAGGAGATTTCCTCCCGTTAGTGCATATTTATAATGTAATGTATTGTATGTATCAAACAATGACATTGAGCAGTTGTACTATGAAAAAAGAATATTCAAATTACAGGTAAAAACAGAATTTAAAAACTAGCTCTAATACCATTAAAACATGTCACACCTTACCCCTCCGTAAGGCATAATATGATTTCGTAGTATACCTAATGAATTATCAAACTTCGTCTACTGATAACCCATTAAATACACTACAAGGGATTTTAAAACTTTTCTTATTTCTTTTGACAGTGGTGAGCACTTTTGACATGTGTTATAGGTGTTTTTTTTTTTTTTAACTGAAGTGAAACCAATAACAAATCTGAAGCATCAATAATTTCTGTAAAAATTTTGGCAGAGTACTATCTGTATTTTGAATAAAACAGTTCTTCAAAAACCTGTAAAAAGCACTTCCAATAAATTTGTTCAATCCCAAACTCCAATAATAGTTCAACACAATAAATTTATCAACATTTGTCAACTCAATTCAACATTAATTTTCAGTGTTTCCAAAAGCTGAGTTAAGAGAAATATATCACAATATTTTTATAGGCCAAAATAATATACAATTTTAGTTTACAACTGCTCAAGACCAAGTATAATATATACATACAGTGCATATACATTATAACAAAAATTACAGAATATGGTATACTCAATACACCCGACGGAATCCCAAAATGTAGCACAAGCAGCCTACTCTGCTGCTCTGTCTATCTGTCTACCTGCGACAGTAATTGTCGCAAGAGGTTTTGCGGTCGCCTGAACGAACCCTCACCGAAGTGGGAAAGAGTGAGGAGTCGCCACCTTAGTTTTGAGGGAAACTAAAGAAAACCATTTGTGAAAATAGATTGAAATGAAACCACTTCTAGGCAGAGATTCTAGGTTCGGGGTCCGTAAACGGGTGGGGAAGGTGTTAGGCACCCCACCTCGTCCCTTAATAAGGGTAAGTAGATTTAATTTTGCATTAGTTAGGAGGGCTTGAATGGACATGTTAATCCTTTTGACTAAAGGAACATTTGATTTTTCACTAAATTTGGATCACCCAGATACATAAGTAAATGAGACAACCTTAGTGAGTTACTGTTGTATGTTAATTTTATTTGAAAGGAATATTTTATTAAAATTTAATTTAAGAATCGGATAAGAACTCTTCTCCGAACTCTTTAATATTTGTTAAAATTCTGAGTTGAGACAGGATAAGAACTCTCCTCCGATCTCTTTTAAATCATTAAAAATTTTGAGTTGAGACCGGATAAGAACTCTCCTCCGATCTCTATTTAATGTTTATTAAAATTTTGAGTTGAGATCGGATAAGAACTCTCCTCCGATCTCTATTTAATGTTTATTAAAATTTTGAGTTGAGACCGGATAAGAACTCTCTTCCGATCTCTATTTAATATTTATTAAAATTTTGAGTTGAGACCGGATAAGAACTCTCCTCCGATCTCTTTTAGATTATCAGGAGCCTGAAAGGGACTTTTCCGATCTCCCGAATTTTAATTTCAGCTACATGTCATAAGAGCCTAAAGCTAAGGATTCTGGCATTCAAAGATGTTGGGGATAAGGCTTCTTGATACCTTATGACTAAACGGGGGATACTAGACTTGATTTACCGACCTTCCATGTAATCATCTTACCAATACCTATTAATGTCCGATCTATTCTGTTTCGTTTACTTTGGTTTTATTTCACTTTATGGCATCTTGCCGAATTGCCGTTTGCGTCAGCCTAATAGTTTGGCTATTTTCCTGACGTGTTATTCAGGCTATCTCTTTTAAAAGAGACCCTTAAGTTGCAGTTACCTCCGTTTTACCCAACCACTTATACGCTACTAGGAGCTAGAAAACTTGCATTTAGAAATGACGAAGATTAATAAAATGATGGACTGATCACTAAAGAGATAACTCGAGAGTAACGTTCTTTGGGATTCTTTTGCACAAAATGAACTTGGAGAAAATCGCATACGTAAGAAGAACAAAGAAAGCGTGAAAAGTAAACGTAAACAGTTAATAAAACAGCAATGTGAGCTCTTACCTATAAGGAGCCAAATCTATTGAAATAACTACAGGGCGACAAATAGTGATAAAGCAGCGGATTGATTAGCCTGAGGGCTGATGTTCGTCGTGAACTGAAGGGTGCTCAGCTAAAATGCGATCAGATTAAGATAAAAACCGAGTGGAATGAAGTTGAGCTTGGACAATGGGAATGAAAACAGAGATGATAAAGGGCTGAAAGTGAGAGTGTGACCAGATAATGAACAAACTGAAAATGTAGAGTTCTAGTATTCATAATCCTTTTCAAGAAAACACTTCAGAAAACTAGTTTCAAAAGTCTTTCTAATCAACACTTCTAAGTAGCAGAGTAACAAACTGAATGAAGTTTCAGAGTTCTTCCGCTATAATAACTACCTCTCTTTTTTTGCCCGTCCCCTGAACAGTTTTTCATGCAGGTATTTATAGGAATCGGGTGCTCCCCATGAAGGGTCAGGATTTATTTTGAGGGAGATGGAGGGTCAAGATTTCGAAGGACATGATCGGATGTTCAGGAATTAAAGAGAATCGAAATGAATGGCTGATATCACTCTTCAGAATATTTGTCCTTTTCTTCTTTCAATCTGACGGTCCCAAATCTTCTTGTCCGAGGTGATCCGAGGGCCGGGAGTGAAAGGCGCTGGTCTTGTCGCCTTCTTCTTTGATCCAAGGGCTCCGAGCTTGTCCTTACAAGTGAGATCAACGGTGGAGATTGGGATGCACAGGACTGTCATGACATACCCTGGCACCTGTCAGCATTGCGGGCGATTCTTAGGCGTGCAGTGGAGATCTCGTCTGCCACGCTTTAACTACCTCGGCTCTGATTCTGACGACGGTTATTTGGGATTTGTCTTATTCTTTTTGCCTTCTGATCCCTCCCACGCTCCTATTCCGATCTCTCATGCTGACCTCCCATCTTCCGATCTCTATTATTCCGATCCCTAGAGATCGCCCAAACGATGTAATCCGATCTTTTGGAAATAAAAGTCAATTGTTATCTTATTATTATTGCACTGATTATTTTCCGATCTCTGATGTGTTTATCCGATCTGGTTCCAACCCTTAACTGATCTGCAATTCGAAACATTTATCTTAATATGCCGATCTCTAATTAGCCGTTCTCTTTATGGAATTTGAGAGACGTGTCAGAACAGCTGGCGAATCCCGTTAACCGATGCATTGCCTGGGACATCGTGAGCATTAAATGCTCGGACGAGTATAAATAGGGGTAAAGGGTTAGCCATTTGCTCCTGTATGTCATTTTCAGTCTCTTGCTCATAACTTCAAAGTTCTCTCGTTTTTTCCAGTTCTTCCGACTCCGTTCAAGCCACGGTAAGGGTTTTAATCCTTCTTTTAGCTTTAAGTTCTTTGTTTTCCTTTGAAAATGAGCGGCGCCAAAGGTCAGAGAGCGACGAGCCCTCCTTCCATTCAGTTTTCGTGGTCGTCTGATGAAGAAGAGGTGGTCGGGCCGAGCACACAATCAGAACCTCCTAGGGTCTCCGTTCCAGCTCGGGGGCAGATCGCACCATCAAGGCATGCAACTTCTTCGGGGAGGGAGAATCCTCCTATGGACGAGCTGCCGTCGATCTTGCAAGAATCCGATCTGTAGTCGTTTAGCCAGGAGTACAACATAGAGCCCGATTCATATGAACTTATCCGGTGTCACGGCGATCACCGAGCCGATCACTCCTTTGAAGAGAATGACATGGTGATGGTATACGAGGAACAGTTAAAGGCCAGTCTTCGGTTCCCTCTGGACGACTTCTTCAAGGAGGTCCTAAAATTCCACCGAGTGTGCATCGCCCAAATTCACCCTAACTCGTGGCGAATCATGGTAGCCTTCCGAGGCCTGTGCCGAGCTAAGGGAATCAGACCTACGGCTAAGGTGTTCGCCGAACTGCACAGGCTAACTCGCCGAAAGGACGATGAGCATTGGTTCTTTCAGGCAAAGCCTCATTGCGGGCTCTTCACCGATCTGCCCTCCTCCCTTAAGAATTGGAAGAACCACTTCTTCATTCTGAGGAGCAAAAATCCGACCTGCTTCGAGGACTTCCCCCGTAGCTGGTGGCACCAGGGGCCCTTGATTCCGAAGCGTATTACCCTGAACAAGGAGGAAAACCTAATAGTGATGGAGCTGAAGAATCAAGCTGCCACTCAAAAGTACTCCTGTTTAGATGCAGTGACTGCAGAGCTGCATCATTGGATGATGGAGTTGATCACGAGCGAAAAGCGCAGGCTTCAGCTCTCTGATCTTGGCATCGGTATTTTCTATTTCTCAGATCTTTGGACCTTAGCGATCTCACTGACCTCTTTTTTGTGTAGGTGTGGCGGGTGGTGAAGGTTCCAGGAAGCGGAAGAAGGAGAGAGAGATTTCCCGGAAAATAAAGGAGATGAAGCATTCGGCACTACTTCAAACACCGGGCCATGAACCTGGGGAGATACAAGGGGATCCGCCCCGACCTTCGGGACCGCCGATCACAGAAGCTGTCCGATCTCCTCCTCAAAGGGAAGAGCCGGCTCCACCTCCTCCAGTTGCTCCAAGCACAGAAGGGGGTCGTTCTCGACCTCCTACGAGGCCCCCTTCTCGTGGCGCCCAAGTGCTGATCACTTCTTTGGAGAACAACCGGACTGTTCGGGAGAACCCCGATTTTGCCAAAGTCTTGGGGTCTTCCATCTGCCTTCGGGAGGATCGGGACAGACTGTCTCAGGACAATCTTGACGACATCCTAACCCGCTCCATGAGTCTGAATGTAGAGTGCCTGGTGAACCAGCACATAGTTCGGGAAAAGGCTTACCGCCTGGGTAAGGAGGTCGAGAAAAAGAGTCAAGAAGTCGAAAGGAAGAGTCAAGAAGTGGCATCCCTCCGATCCCAACTCTCATCCGCTCAAGATTACATATCTCAAATTGAGGGGAGGGTGAAGTACTATGAGGATAAGCTGGCCGAACATACTCATGTTCTGGCTGAGAGGGATCAGGCCCTTAGAGAAGTCCAAGCACTCCGGGCCAACGAAGCTGCTCAGGTCGCTCATCTTGCTGAGGAGCTTAAGGCAAAAGATGAAGAAATGGTGACAGGAATAGCCGGTGCCTATGTGAATGCTCACAAGGATCTCCTGGCCGAGCTCTAAAAGCGTTACCCAGAGGAGGACTTCTCTTGGATGGCCGACCTAGCTCCCGAAGGCGAGGAGGAAAGAGAAGAGGAAGCCGAGGGTGAGAGAGAAAATGAGCAAAATGTAGATCAGGCTGGGGGTGATCCCCCAGCCGAATGACTTGTACAAATTTTTTGAAATGAAATGAAGTGCCTCTTTTGTTCAATGAATGATTGTGATCGGAAAATCTCTAAATTACTTAATAGTTGATTGTCTGAGTACATCGAAGTAACTGAAAGAGATTATTAACCTAAGTGTGAGAGATCGGAAAACATAATGAGCATGAGATCGATAGGGAATCAACATTAATCGGGACTTGATTAAAATTGGAAATTTGACTTGAACACTTAAGATCGAAATCCTCATTAAACCGAACCAAAACCTTAACTCTCAAACTTTTGAAAGGGAGATCGGCAATAAAACTGGTAAGAAAAGATCTAGTTCACTTCGTTTATACTACAACGGATCGGAGAGATCGGTGAGCGATTTAATAGACTGGTAAGGATTTGACTGATGTGAGGACTTAACATTGATTCAATTCTTTGAGGAGGGATCGGAAATGTGACTATCTATCAAAGAGAGATCGGAAATGTGACTGTCTATCAAAGAGAGATCGGAAATATGGCAAAGAGAGGTTGGAAATGTAGTTGGCTGGCAAAGGAAAATTTGGTGCTGGGGATCGGTTTCAAAGTTTATTGATTCTGGGGATCGGCCAAAATATGGTGTCGACAGCTGCCCCTCTTTACATAATTTCTATTAAGGGAAAAATTTCCCGTGTAGGAATTATGTAAAGATTTAGACCCGTATTTTGGACGATTAGGTGTCCGAAACTAAAGCATACCTAAGTCAGTGACCTAGGGGTCAGTATCAGAAGTTAAATTAAAATCAACTTGGATCAAGGGACCAGAGGTTGATAACAGGAAATGTAAATGCAGGAAATTAAAATCAACTTAGATCAAGGAACCAGAGGTTGATAACAGGAAATTTAAATTGCAGGCAATTAAAATCAACTTAGATCAAGGAACCAGAGGTTGATAACAGGAAATTTAAATTGCGGGAAATTAAAATCAACTTAGATCAAGGAACCAGAGGTTGATAACAGGAAATTTAAATTGCGGGAAATTAAAATCAACTTAGATCAAGGAACCAGAGGTTGATAACAGGAAATTTAAATTGCGGGAAATTAAAATCAACTTAGATCAAGGAACCAGAGGTTGATAACAGGAAATTTAAATTGCAGGAAATTAAAATCAACTTAGATCAAGGAACCAGAGGTTGATAACAGGAAATGTAAATTGCACTTACAAAGCAAGCCTAATCCGGACACGAGAAGTTCTTCCCCAATGAAGTGTACTTAACAGAATCCCGAAGGCCAAAGATTAATGGAGGATGAGTTGCAAGACTTGACCTATGACCCCACTTTTCAAATGCTCTTCTTTCGTTTTTGACTTTTTCCCGAAAAGCGCCCTTACGGGTTTTCACTTCCCCTTCGTCCATATGACTAGAAATACCCTTTCGAGTTTTCACCTCTAGTTTTTTTTTTTTTTTTTAACTCACTTTTTCAGGATGCCCTTCCGGGTTTTCATCCCTATTTCCTTTTATATACCCTTTTCCTGGTCATTCCCTGCAAATCTCATAGTAAAGTACGTGAGGTTATCAATTGTTAGATCCTAATCTTATGGCAAAAATTTTAACTGATCTAAATAGCGCATTAAATAACAAGATTGCAGAAATATAAGGGAAAGATAGAAACATGGAGAATGAAGTGTGATTTTATCACGGTTTAATATAAACAAAGAAGAAGTTTCAAAGAAGAAGGGTACAAGGATAGATCTCACATATTCCCTGTGGCTGATTTTGAAATCCCTTAAATGCCATTATTTCAAGTTCTTGAAGCCTCATGCCGTGACAGTTCCCTCTTCATCCTGGTTTCATGCCCCCCATTGCTTATTTCTCCCTTTTTGTTCTCGGGATGCCCTATCGGGTTTTCACCCCTAGATTTTTTGTTTGTTTGTTTTTTTTTTTTTTTTTGGCGCACTTTTTCAGGATGCCCTTTCGGGTTTTCATCCTTCACTCATTTTACAGAAAGTGCCCCTTCGGGGTTTTCGCCTTCTTTCACACATTTTGCTAGGAGCGCCCTTTCGGGTTTTCGCTCCTACCCTTTTTTTTTTTTTTTTTAGGCATAGTATTTCTTAACGGTATCAGCATTCACAGGTCTCAGAAACTCTTCACCGTCCATGTGGGTCAAGATCAAGGCTCCTCCAGAAAATGCCTTTTTAACCACATAGGGTCCCTCGTAGGTTGGTGACCATTTGCCCCGGGGATCATTTGGATTCGGCAGCACTTTCTTCAGAACTAGGTCCCCGGGTTCGAATTCGCGTGGGCGAACGCTTTTATCAAATGCTCTAGCCATCCTCATCTGGTATAACTGCCCATGACATGCTGCTGCTAACCTTTTCTCATCTAGCAAGTTTAACTGATCCAACCTTGACTGGATCCATTCCGACTCATCAATCCCTGATTCCTTCAGAATCCTTAGGGAAGGAATTTCAACTTCAATAGGTAATACTGCTTCCATTCCGTAAACCAGCGAGTATGGAGTTGCCCCGGTTGAGGTTCTTACAGAAGTCCGGTATGCGTGGAGAGCGTAGGGAAGCGTATCATGCCAATCCCTATACGTAACCGTCATTTTCCGGATTATCCTCTTGAGATTTTTGTTTGTAGCCTCCACCGCTCCATTCATCTGGGGACGGTATGGGGAGGAATTGAGGTGTCGGATTTTGTATTAATCACACAATTTCTGAATCTTCGGACCATTCAGATTCTTGGCGTTGTCAGTGACGATTTCATTGGGGAGACCATGCCGGCAGATGATATTGCTTCTGAGAAATTTGAGAAACGTGTTCTGTGTGATGTGCGCATAGGATGTCGCCTCGACCCACTTGGAGAAATAGTCGATGGCCACAAGGATGAATCTGTGCCCATTGGATGCCTTGGGATTAATGGGACCAATCACATCGATGCCCCACATTGCGAAAGGCCATGGTGAGGCGAGGTTGAACAATTTGTGAGGCGGCACATTTATCGGATCTGCATAGATTTGACACTTATAGCATTTTCGGAAATACTCGATGCAATCCTTTTCCATTGTAGTCCAAAAATATCCCCATCGCATGATTTGCTTAGCCATCATGTGCCCATTGGCATGGGTTGCACAGTTTCCCTCATGCGTCTCGAAAAGGATTCTCTTTGCCTCCTTTGCATCCACACATCTCAACAATTCACCATTGGAGCTTCTCTTGTATAGGGCTTCTCCACTGGGGAAGTATCCCAATGCTAATCTCTGAATCATCCTTCTTTCGTTTTTGCTGGCCCCTGGAGGGAATTCTCTGGTTCTGATGTAGACCAGGATGTCATGATACCAAGGTTTTCCATCGGGTTCTTCCTCAATCATGAGGCAATATGCTGGCTCACTTCTTGCTTTAATCTTCAATGTCTGAATCATCTGGCCCTCTTCGATTTGAGCTATAACAGCTAGAGTAGCTAAGGCATCAGCAAATTCATTCTTGTCCCTACTAAGGTGAGTGAAAGAGATTTCTTCGAATTTCTTAATCAGCTCCAATAAGTACTTCTGATACGGGATTAGCTTCAGATCCTTAGTTTGCCATTCTCCTTTGACTTGATAAATAATCAGGGCTGAGTCTCCATATACTTCCAACTTCCTGATTTTCATTTCGATGGCAGCCTGTAGTCCCATCACACAAGCTTCGTATTCCGCGACATTGTTGGTGCAGTCAAATCTCAACTTGACAGCTATCGGAAAGTGTTTTCTATCCGGGGATATCAACACAGCTCCAATTCCATTACCAGACAAATTGACAGCTCCGTCGAAATACATTTCCCATACATCGGCTGGTCCCTCTTCTTCGCAGTCTACTTCATTAATGTGCTCATCAGGGAACTCAAAATCCAGAGCTTCATAATCCTGGATGGGATTCTCTGCTAGGAGGTCAGCGATTACACTACCTTTCACCGCTTTCCGGGTCATATAGACTATGTCATATTGGGAGAGTATGACTTGCCATTTAGCTATCCTTCCTGGTACGAATGGGCTTTCGAATACATATTTGATAGGATCCATCCTGGAGATGAGCCATGTCTTGTGATTCAGCATGTAGTGCTTGAGGCGATTCGCTGTCCAGGCTAATGCGCAGCAAGTCTTTTCTAAGAAAGAGTATCTTGACTCACAATCATTGAACTTTTTACTCAGGTAATAAATAGCCCTCTCCTTTCGGCCGGTATCATCATGTTGTCCCAAAACACACCCCATCGAGTTCTGTTGGACCGCCATATACAGGATCAAAGGTCTCCCCGCCATAGGTGGAACCAACACTGGTGGGTTTGATAGATACTGCTTGATTGTCTCAAAAGCCTCTTGACAAACTGAATCCCACTGAGTGGAATTATTCTTCCGGAGTAGTCTGAAAATAAATCTCCCATCCTTCTTCATTACCGGGACGACGTTAGCCACCCATTAGGGGTATTTGACCACTTCCAGGAACCCAGCGTCATACTGTTTCTTGACTTCATCCCTAACTTTGAGCAGTGTGTCGGGATTCATTCTCCTTAACCACCTTTCTGGATGTCCCGGAATTAGGGGAATTTTGTGTGTCACTATCTGAGGATCCAAACCCACCATATCATCATAGCTCCAGGAAAATACGTCGAGGAATTCTTTAAGCAGACTGATCATATCTCCCAATTCTTCACTCTCCACTACCTTAAGTTCCCTTTTTACTTCTTCTGTGCCTAAATTTATGGTGTGCGTTTTGTCTCCACAAGGCACTAGGGAGGGTTCATCCTTTTCATTGCTTTCTTCTGTAAGGTCTTCCTCAGAATCACTTGAAGTAATGGCAGTTATGGGGATTTCAAAATTAACCAGAGGAATTTCTGAGTCTATTGGATTATTAGGTGTTAATTAATGAATGGTCCTGAATGAATGAAAATAGAACATACCATAAGGATGGAATTCAAAAGGAAAGGAAAAGAGAATTGGATTTAAAATGCGCTATTAATTCATTAATATTTATGCCATAAGAAAAAGGTCCATTTACAATATTACACTTGCCACCATGGACAAAATGATCAAGTGTAGATAACCAAAGGTACTTTACTTGAAATTGAGTACAGGGATGTCCTCTGCCGTCCAGTTGTCTAGTTCTTGCCCCTCAGCTATCGGTGAGACTAGAGCTTCATATAAGGGATCCAGGTAGATGACTTCGATGGATGGTTCATCAGGTGATTCTTCCACCTCTGCCGGATTTTCAATGACCGGTTTAGCGAAGACTTCTGTGATTCTCGGGACTACTTTCATCTTTCCCATTTTCTGATCGAATCTCTGATCCCGAAGTGTTTTCCTCATCCAGAATCGTCCATCCATAAGGGCATCTTCCTCATAACCCAAACCACAGCGACCTATCTTCTGAATAGCCGGTATAGGTTCAACGATCCCTTGCAATGTGATGCCCAAGCCTTTGCCCTCCTGATATCCATTCTTTGACATCACTTTGGCCACCATAGCTATAGCCCCTCCACTTCCGGTTTCTTGTAACTCAAGGGCCTGGAAGGAGCTTTCGAACGACTCTTCAGCTGCTTCCACATAAGGGAGTGATTGTGGCTTGGTGACTAGCAAGGCCTCTTCTCCTTTCACTGTGATGATTTTGCCGTCCATAATATATTTGATCTTTTGGTGCAAAGTTGAAGGAACGGCATTCGCAGAATGGATCCAAGGCCTCCCCAACAACATAGTGTAGGCCGGCTCAATGTTCATCACCTAAAACGTGACGTTGAAAGTACATGCACCGACCTGGATTGGCAAGTCGATGTCTCCCAGCACTTCTCTCCTTGTACCGTCGAAGGCTCTCACTACCATAGCACTCTGACGTATGTCAGATTGGTCAACCGGCAGCCTGGCTAAGGTGGTATTAGGCAGTACATTAAGAGCTGACCCATTATCAATAAGTACCTTGGCTACTATACAACCCTTACACTTCACTGTTACATGCAGAGCTTTAGTGTGCCTTAAACCCGCAGGGTTTATCTCGTCCTCCGAGAAAGTAACGAAACTGGATGCCTGGATTTGTCCCACTATCTTCTCAAACTGCCCCGGAGTAATGTCGGGGTTCACAAAGGCCTGATCCAGGATTTTCTGTAAGGCTTGTCGGTGCACTTCCGAACTCAAGATCAGCGATAACAGCGAAATTCAGGCCGGTGTCTTTCTCAACTGCTCCACCACATCATACTCGCTCTGTTTCATTATTTGGAGCAGCAGTTCCTCCTCTTCTTTATGCTCAGCAGGCTCTACTTCCCCTGCCTTCTCAACCTCATCTTCTGCATTCTTTGATGACTCTCCCATCTTTACTTTCCCTTTCCTTTTTTTCTTTTTCTTCGTTCACGTAACACCTCCCACTTCGAGTTATGAACTCAACTTCTTGCTCATGCGAGGAGGATTCTGTGTTAGTGACAGGTTGAGGATTATCCTGGGGAGTAGCACTGGTGGTAGGTCCAGCATAAGTCATTCTGAAATGCTCGTGAGGAGCAAAACATGGTTTTGGTGGTGCCGGAGGTGAGGCAAGATTAGGAGCGGATGTACTGCTCGACGCTCCTTGAGTGAAGACTTGGAAATTGTAGTTCCAAGGTATGGCGTGGGTGTTGGTAACAGGGAGCTGAGATGGGGCTCGGATAACCGTTACTGGCGGCGAGGCTACTGGGGGTGAGAAAGTAATTCTGGGTTTAGAGGTAGAAGCATTCTGGCTGTATCTAGTTGTGTTCACTCCCTCTTCCATCTTCGGCCTTGTCTGGCATCTCAAAACCTTGAGAGACAACAAGTTCTGAACCTCTTGCCTGAATTCCTCACAATCTCGCAGCTCATGATCGGTTGCCCCTCCATGATAAGGACACCCCGTACATTCTTCTACTCCCGTTACCTGAGGGCAAAGGTAGCCTTCCCTCATTGCCACAGCAAAAATTTCTTTAAAGTAAGGAACCAGCTTGTCTACTTCCGGTGTTGATCATTCTCTATCAGACTCTATCATATTTACACCACTGCCCGCATTATGGTTAGGCAGTGGGTTTGAGGTAACATTAGGGAGGGAACCATTTCCCTTAATTTTCAGCCACCCGTTTCAGATTAAAGCGTGCACTCTCCCTCTGAGTGCCCCGCAGTTATCAGTTGAATGCCCTTGTGCCCCTCCATGGTACTCACAACGGGCAGTGGCATCATACCACCTGGGATACGGCGGCTGGATCGGGTCTAAGGGGACTGGTACAATTTGGTTTATACCGACAAGGTATCGGTATATTTCACTGAGAGGGAGGGGAAGAGGTGGATCAGGGTTCCTTGGAGGTCTTGGGTTGTTTTGTGGTGGTCTTGGTTGAGCGGGAGGAAGAGATGGTCTTGGTTGGTAATTTGTAGGTGAAGGGTATTGTGGGCGTGGGTGTGGATAATTAGGGAAAGGAGGTGGAATGTTGGCGACTGTTTGGCCATGAGGGGGAGGATATGGCCGATAATTGTTTTGAGGGAATGGGGAATAATTGTTTTGACGGGTGACGGAATGCACATCACCCTCCTTCTTCTTGCCAAAGCTGGCAGTCTTTTTCGCAGGGTTCTCAGCCAACTCTTGCAACCGTCCCATTCTTAGATTGGCCTCAATTCTTTTGCCGGCCTGTATGATGTCAGAGAAGCTGTTGGAAGTGTTCCCAATCATCAAGTTGAAGTAGGGAGCCTTCAAAGTTTCAATAAATAGAGAGCATAGCTCATTATCGGTCACCGGGGGATGTACTTCTGCCGCCTTTTCTCTCCATCTCTGGGCATACTCCTTGAAGCTTTCCCGGTCTTTCTGCACCAGATTTTGAAGATCCCTCCTTGTGGGGGCCACATCGCAGTTAAATTTGTACTACTTCAAAAAGGCCTCGGCTAAATCCTTCCAGGAGCGCAGTCTGCTCCTGTCTAACTGAACGCACCACCTCAGGGCTGCTCCAGAGAGGCTCTTATGAAAGAAGTGGATTAACAGTCTGTCATCATCTGTCATAGAGGACATCTTGGCAATATAGGTGGCCAAATGAATTCGAGGGTCCGAATTCCCAGTATACTTGTCAAAATCGGGGACCTTGAATTTGAGCGGCACCACCACATCCGGTACTAATCTTAGTGATGCCACGTCAACTGAGCCATACATATTCAGGCCCTCTATAGCTCTCAATCTCTCTTCCAAAGCGGACAGCTTCTCACTTTCTCTCATCTTACTTTCTCCTCCTATTGTGTGAGGTACTCCCCCGACTGGGAAATGAGGGGCAGAATGAATTGGAGGGTTCGGGACCGAAAGGGATGGTTCGGCATTCGGGATGGCTGGATAATAAGAGAAAGGAGGTTCATTATTTAGTGGAACCGGATTGACAGTGACCGTCGGGTCCTGGATTGGTGGCTGGAAAATGAAGGAGGTTGAAGCGTAGTGAGAATCAACCGTTGTAGGAGGTGGGGGAGGTAATGGTAGGTTAAGGTCTGAAGCTGGCTTATTTTGGGACATCTCCCTCATCAGTTTCATAAGTTCTGAAACCTGGTCTTTTAGTTCAGACACTTGCCCCTGTAGGTTCTGTACTTGTTCCTGGTCTTCCATTAGTTTTCTTGCTCGAGATCTTGTTAAGTACACTCGCTAGGGTTGAATCGCGTGCTTGGTCAGACTTGCCTTGTTCGAAGCAATGTTGTTTTTCTGTAAGGAGTCAAAAAAGAAATTTTTAGTGAATTTTGATCAAAATTAAATAGTGTCCTGATGTGGACGAAGGATACGGTGGCATTTGAGAGCCAGAAATGAAATCTGTTGAAGGATAACTGCATCACTTTTATTATGGCATCGTTCAATAGTCTGACTGTGAATGACCGGATTGAATGCGTATTTATGATACCTGTCCATATGGCGCATTCAATTTTTCACATAACCCTAGCGAGGAAGTTCCTACGGGAGTCATACCATTCATTCACAATTTGCTAAACAGTGGCCCAAAAATCATTTCATTAACTAAATAATTTGTACATCGTATTCCTTACATTGGCCTAGGCTCAGGGAGGTTTTTTATAATGAGATGACATTTTCTGAGATACTCATATAACCTTTCTTCTTGTTTGGCAGGGTTGAATGCTTTCAGAGCATACTCAGATTTAGGTAGGAGTTCTTGCTTTCCTTGTGCTATCGTTCTCTCCAGCTGGTCAACATTCCCTTTCAACTCTTGATAGAGAGCAGCTTGTCTTTCTTTCTCCTTCCTTTCCTTAGCACATTCTTTCAAGATATCGTTGATGAGTAGTGCCTGTTCTTTTAATTCGAGCTTTTTCTTTTTGTTTTCCTGTTTATACTCTTCAACGAGTATCTCTTGGTATTTTATCTTTTCCTGAAGCTTACTATTCTGTGCTTCTACTTCTTTCATTACAGCGTGGAGAGAGTTTTTTTCCTTTTCCCACCGTATCTCTTGCTCTTCAAAACCCATCTTTTCAGCCCTTGCCTCTTCCCTGAGCCTTCTTACTTTCCTCTTGAGAATCTGCTGTTTATCCTCCAACTGTTTTATTTGTTCTTACAGTTGCGAGTTCTCGGTATTTGCCCTTTGTAGCGAGTCAACCAGGCGATCATCAGCTTCTTCTAATAGGACATCTCGGCGCGGATCGCTATCTTTGAATTCTGTAGTTGAGTATTCTTGGTCCCTGTCAGCTCTCCATTTAAGATAATCGCTCGAGGCGCTTGGGCCTTTAGGCAATCTCTCCACCAGAGTGATGTTCTCCCAAGACTTGCGAGCCATTTTCAACCCTTCCTCTTCCTTGAGCTCATGGTAGAAATGACCTTGGTGGTATTCTTCAATGTCGATTCTGGACTGTGTTGAGCCAAACTACCTCATTACCAAGGCCGGAGTGTAACTTGTGTATCCGGTTACTCTGATCAGGGATACTGACTGATTTCCTCCCGTGCTGATCAAAACGGATTGTCCTGACGCCCACAGCTTCCTCCAACAATAATCATGGCTATTGAAACTCAAAATCTATTCCCGCCACTGCTGTTCATTCTTCGGACTGATTATTAACCGGGTCATCTTCTCGATGGGAGGCTGGTCAAGGTACCAGGTCAATCCCTTTGTCTCCACAGGGCATATGTGACTGATAATCCAGAGATATAACAATTGAGAACAACACTTGATGGACCCTTTACCCTATTGTCTGCAGTAGGTAAGGGTTAATAAGGTCTCCGCAAGAATTGCCGGTATCAGATTGACCTCCTGCCTTTCTACCGCCCAAAATACTTCCACCGTGCTGCAGGTTATGATTCCTAATGGTCCCGGGAACAAAATCAAGCCATAGATTCCCAATGCAAGTGCTACTGAAGCTTGATCCCACTGTTTCTCTTGGAGGAATTAATCTAACCGCTTCTCGAGGTAGGTCCAATACCATCCATGCGTGTTTCCTTTGACCGTTTCTTTTAACTTTGCCTCCTCCGAAGGAATACTCAACAAATGTGTTAATCGTTTCCAGGTCTGCCTATGCTCAAGGTGTAGGTAGATCCAATTCTGTGTTGAGTAAGGAATCTCCAGTAATGCCTGATATTCTTCCATAGTGGGAACTGTATCAATGTCATTGAAAGAGAATACCCCGTACTTAGGATTCCAAACTGACAGCATGGCCTTTAATGCCGGGATTTGGACCTTGACTCGCATTAGGGTTGCAATTTTCCCGTATTTCCTTTCAAATCGTGCCTTGACCTGATCGGGAAACGACCTCCATCCATTAGACGCACTCGAGGTCGCTCATTCTGACCTCAATTTTATTCAGATCCCATGAGGGTGGTAAGCTAGCATGTGCCTTGGAAACATTATTTTGCGAGGGTACTGGAGTATGAGTTGAATCGGACCAAAGTTTAGCATTCTGAACTTCTTCCGCCGACTGACTCGAGGATGCCATGATAAAAATGATGCCTTATCCTTTTCACAGACTCTTGGTTTGATGATGCCTGCGGAAAAACTCGTTAGCAAGATAAATTTGGGTAATTTTGAATCATACTGTTGGCAGAGTGGTGCCTACACATTTATCAAAGTAGGAAAATGTGCAGGTTTTCTTAACAACATGATTCAAGATTACCCTTAAAAGTAAGAACAAAGTAAAATAAACAGAATAGGGTAAGAGTAAGTATGCCCCTTTTGTCCTAGCATAGGGAGACTCCTGATACCGGATGAGCGCTACCTAATTGGATAGTTCTATCTTATAAGGTAGCTTACTACGGCTTTCAGCTATTGTGATAGTTTAGCTCAAGGTCTAATTTTCTAAAAGCCACAGGTTCCCAAATTGCCCCTCTCAGAATAAGAGAGCCCCATTCTATAACCATGATATTATCGGAAAATTCTACGAGTATCACAGTGGATAGAACGAGTTTCAATCGGCGAAGCCTTCACGGATACTAACGGGTAAAACCCACTGCATCGCTACATGACCCCCTCCTACTTTCCTAAAAGGGTAAGAAAGCCCGGGTATAGGACCGAAGTGTGTGAGGACATCGTGTGAGTGTTCAGTGTGTGAAGGGACACCTTTACCTCTTCCCAATTCAGGGGGATTTTATTCTTTCCATTTTTCCTTTTTCCTTTTTTTTCGAAACGAAGAGCACTGTAAGGAGGATAAAACAAGCAAAACAAGCAAAACAAGCGGAACAGTTAGTAGGAATAAACAAAAATTAACACGTAAACTATCGCCGGGTGAGCCCACCTAACTATAACTTGATTGGAAAATTAAATCTACTTTTTAGACCTCTGGACCGAGGTTAAATTCGAATATCACTTCCCCAGTGGAGTCGCCAAGGCTGTCGCAAGGGGTTTTGCGGTCGCCTGAACAAACCCTCACCGAAGTGAGAAAGAGTGAGGAGTCGCCACCTTAGTTTTGAGGGAAACTAAAGAAAACCATTTGTGAAAATAGATTGAAATGAAACCACTTCTAGGCAGAGATTCTAGGTTCGGGGTCCGTAAACGGGTGGGGAAGGTGTTAGGCACCCCACCTCGTCCCTTAATAAGGGTAAGTAGATTTAATTTTGCATTAGTTAGGAGGGCTTGAATGGACATGTTAATCCTTTTGACTAAAGGAACATTTGATTTTTCACTAAATTTGGATCACCCAGATACATAAGTAAATGAGACAACCTTAGTGAGTTACTGTTGTATGTTAATTTTATTTGAAAGGAATATTTTATTAAAATTTAATTTAAGAATCGGATAAGAACTCTTCTCCGAACTCTTTAATATTTGTTAAAATTCTGAGTTGAGACAGGATAAGAACTCTCCTCCGATCTCTTTTAAATCATTAAAAATTTTGAGTTGAGACCGGATAAGAACTCTCCTCCGATCTCTATTTAATGTTTATTAAAATTTTGAGTTGAGACCGGATAAGAACTCTCCTCCGATCTCTATTTAATGTTTATTAAAATTTTGAGTTGAGACCGGATAAGAACTCTCTTCCGATCTCTATTTAATATTTATTAAAATTTTGAGTTGAGACCGGATAAGAACTCTCCTCCGATCTCTTTTAGATTATCAGGAGCCTGAAAGGGACTTTTCCGATCTCCCGAATTTTAATTTCAGCTACATGTCATAAGAGCCTAAAGCTAAGGATTCTGGCATTCAAAGATGTTGGGGAAAAGGCTTCTTGATACCTTATGACTAAACGGGGGATACTAGACTTGATTTACCGACCTTCCATGTAATCATCTTACCAATACCTATTAATGTCCGATCTATTCTGTTTCGTTTACTTTGGTTTTATTTCACTCTATGGCATCTTGCCGAATTGCCGTTTACGTCAGCCTAATAGTTTGGCTATTTTCCTGACGTGTTATTCAGGCTATCTCTTTTAAAAGAGACCCTTAAGTTGCAGTTACCTCCATTTTACCCAACCACTTATACGCTACTAGGAGCTAGAAAACATGCATTCAGAAATGACGAAGATTAATAAAATGATGGACTGATCACTAAAGAGATAACTCGAGAGTAACGTTCTTTGGGATTCTTTTGCACAAAATGAACTTGGAGAAAATCGCATACGTAAGAAGAACAAAGAAAGCGTGAAAAGTAAACGTAAACAGTTAATAAAACAGCAATGTGAGCTCTTACCTGTAAGGAGCCAAATCTATTGAAATAACTACAGGGCGACAAATAGTGATAAAGCAGCGGATTGATTAGCCTGAGGGCTGATGTTCGTCGTGAACTGAAGGGTGCTTAGCTAAAATGCGATCAGATTAAGATAAAAACCGAGTGGAATGAAGTTGAGCTTGGACAATGGGAATGAAAACAGAGATGATAAAGGGCTGAAAGTGAGAGTGTGACCAGATAATGAACAAACTGAAAATGTAGAGTTCCAGTATTCAGAATCCTTTTCAAGAAAACACTTCAGAAAACTAGTTTCAAAAGTCTTTCTAATCAACACTTCTAAGTAGCAGAGTAACAAACTGAATGAAGTTTCAGAGTTCTTCCGCTATAATAACTACCTCTCTTTTTTTAGCCCGTCCCCTGAACAGTTTTTTCATGCAGGTATTTATAGGAATCGGGTGCTCCCCATGAAGGGTCAGGATTTATTTTGAGGGAGATGGAGGGTCAAGATTTCGAGGGTCAAGATTACTTTGGTTCTTTCAGGCGAAGCCTCATTGCGGGCTCTTCACCGATCTGCCCTCCTCCCTTAAGAATTGGAAGAACCACTTCTTCATTCTGAGGAGCAAAAATCCGACCTGCTTCGAGGACTTCCCCCGTAGCTGGTGGCACCAGGGGCCCTTGATTCCGAAGCGTATTACCCTAAACAAGGAGGAAAACCTAATAGTGATGGAGCTGAAGAATCAAGCTGCCACTCAAAAGTACTCCTGTTTAGATGCAGTGACTGCCGAGCTGCATCATTGGACGATGGAGTTGATCACGGGCGAAAAGCGCAGGCTTCAGCTCTCTGATCTTGGCATCGGTATTTTCTATTTCTCAGATCTTTGGACCTTAGCGATCTCACTGACCTCTTTTTTGTGTAGGTGTGGCGGGTGGTGAAGGTTCCAGGAAGCGGAAGAAGGAGAGAGAGATTTCCCGGAAAATAAAGGAGATGAAGCGTTCGGCACTACTTCAAACACCAGGCCATGAACCTGGGGAGATACAAGGGGATCCACCCCGACCTTCGAGACCGCCGATCACAGAAACTGTCCGATCTCCTCCTCAAAGGGAAGAGCCGGCTCCGCCTCCTCTAGTTGCTCCAAGCACAGAAGGGGGTCGTTCTCGACCTCCTACGAGGCCCCCTTCTCGTGGTGCCCAAGTGCTGATCACTTCTTTGGAGAACAACCGGACTGTTCGGGAGAACCCCGATTTTGCCAAAGTCTTGGGGTCTTCCATCTGCCTTCGGGAGGATCGGGACAAACTGTCTCAGGACAATCTTGACGACATCCTAACCCGCTCCATGAGTTCAGATGTAGAGTGCACAGTGAACCAAAGACATAGTTCGGGAAAAGGCTTACCACCTGGGTAAGGAGGTCGAGAAAAAGAGTCAAGAAGTCGAAAGGAAGAGTCAAGAAGTGGCATCCCTCCGATCCCAACTCTCATCCGCTCAAGATTACATATCTCAAATTGAGGGGAGGGTGAAGTACTATGAGGATAAGCTGGCCGAACATACTCATGTTCTGGCTGAGAGGGATCAGGCCCTTAGAGAAGTCCAGGCACTCCGGGCCAACGAAGCTGCTCAGGTCGCTCATCTTGCTGAGAAGCTTAAGGCAAAAGATGAAGAGATGGTGACAGGAATAGCCGGTGCCTATGTGAATGCTCACAAGGATCTCCTGGCCGAGCTCCAAAAGCGTTACCCAGAGGAGGACTTCTCTTGGATGGCCGACCTAGCTCCCGAAGGCGAGGAGGAAAGCGAAGAGGAGCCGAGGGTGAGAGAGAAAATGAGCAAAATGTAGATCAGGCTGGGGGTGATCCCCCAGCCGAATGACTTGTACAAATTTTTTGAAATGAAATGAAGTGCCTCTTTTGTTCAATGAATGATTGTGATCGAAAAATCTCTAAATTACTTAATAGTTGATTGTCTGAGTACATCGAAGTAACTGAAAGAGATTATTAACCTAAGTGTGAGAGATCGAAAAACATAATGAGCATGAGATCGATAGGGAATCAACATTAATCGGGACTTGATTAAAATTGGAAATTTGACTTGAACACTTAAGATCGAAATCCTCATTAAACCGGACCAAAACCTTAACTCTCAAACTTTTGAAAGGGAGATCGGCAATAAAACTGGTAAGAAAAGATCTAGTTCACTTCGTTTATACTACAACGGATCGGAGAGATCGGTGAGCGATTTAATAGACTGGTAAGGATTTGACTGATGTGAGGACTTAACATTGATTCAATTCTTTGAGGAGGGATCGGAAATGTGACTGTCTATCAAAGAGAGATCGGAAATGTGACTGTCTATCAAAGAGAGATCGGAAATATGGCAAAGAGAGGTCGGAAATGTAGTTGGCTGGCAAAGGAAAATTTGGTGCTGGGGATCGGTTTCAAAGTTTATTGATTCTGGGGATCGGCCAAAATATGGTGTCGACAGTAATGAAAAAGCTATCGCTGAGCCAATGTCTCAGTGGTGCACAACATTAAGAAAATGCAATTTAAAACCATAAATCAATAATCATATAAACTGTGGATACTTAAAATCATAGTTAAATTCAAAAGACAGAGAATGTCATGAAAAATTAAACTCCATTTCACAATGTCTCAATAAATATCAATAAATCACACACACAGCTTAATCATGATTCCCAAGTCCAATTCGTCCTAAAAGACGATGGCTAGTGAGGAATAACATAGCTAGCTAGCAATTATATGAGTACTCATCCTATTCGTCCTCAACTGACACACACCTCAACACTTCAGTTAGAGAGGGAATTCAAAGCCAATTAGTCCCACTAGACAAGCTAGCGAGAAATTCAATCAATATACATGATAGCTGTGGTTTCAAACTATTTGCAATATTTTTCAAGCAATAAGTATCCATCAAATATCATTCAAACAAATTTTCCACAATTTAAGCAATAACATACAAATTGTCATAATTTATTTCAATTGAAAATTCAAAAGAAATAACTGTTGTACACAAACCTCTGATAAATGCCTCTTGGCCTTGACTCAGTGGTTCCTTCTCCTTCTCTGAGTCTTTGCTAACTGAAACACACAATTTGAAGTGTTTCAGAACTCTTTAAATTGTTTCTAATAATAAAGTTCAACAATTAAATTTATTTAATACTATTACTTTCCTTAGTCAACCTATAATGTTGACCTTTGATGCAGTCCAGGTGAATTAATTTTAATATTACCAATATGTCACATTTTATAGTCCTTTAGTGTTAGTATATGTTACCAAATTCATTTTCAAGTGTATTACATTTTATTGCAATTTATCGGATTTTGGTATGTTGTTTTGACCTAGCCGGATACCTAGTTCCCTCGATTTTCGGATTCTGGTTAGAATTACAAACTTGTAGGTCTATGTCTTAGTGAACTTTTGCCATAAATTTTAGGTCATTTGGAGTTTACTAGACCAAGTTATAGTCATTTTACTATTGCTGGATAGATTGCACTAAAATGGCAAACTTAGGTCATTTTTAGGTCATTTCTGATTCTGGCAGTTTTTATATCCGAACTTGTGCAAGCATTTTAATTTCCTTATGGTCATTTCTGAGTTTTGGTATCTTCATAAGAGTTGTAGCTCTATGTCTAAGCTTTCCATGGTATAAATTTCAAATCATTGGGACCTGATTTGAGTTAGTTATGGCCAAAATACTGACTGCTGTTCCAATGGTCAATTTTCAGGTTTGCAAAGTCACTAATCCGGATTTGGTAAATTCTCATGTCACTTTTTGGATAGAATTTAGGTAGGCTTTCTTCATGAAAGTTGGCACATTTTGTGCTTAATTTCACCTCCAATTAGCCTCATACCAATTGGAGTCACACACTTAGAGTTATAGGCTCATTTGCGTACTGCCCTTTACATGTCTCTCAAACACTAAACCAATCACACATTCACCAACTATATCTTTATTTCCCAAACCATTCTGCACTTGTACCATACCATACCCATTATAGTAACTTTGGGCAGAATACAATGAGCTTGCATACACCAAATATAACTCCTAATTTACAATATCCAATTCTAAACAATTTTCCATGTAATACTCCTAACCAATACATACAATTTCCACTACCAAATTATATACATTATCACTACTATTTTATATACATAAGCTGCCACTTTTTGTACCATAATTCAACAACTTTTCATGAATTTAAACACTACCAATCTTCACCATGAGGCTGCCAAAGTAATACACATACATCAAGCTTTCCATTTTAACTTTTCAAACTTACAAACCAAACATTATACATGGTAAATCACTCCTATACATATAAACACTTAAATCAACACCTCAAACTACCATTTACATGTAAAAACAAGCTAAACATTATGAACTTCCATGGCTGCCGAAATGGAGCATCACCCTAACTTATCAAACCTCAACTTTTCTTCCATAAATCAACTCACCACAACTTTAGTTACAATTTTAATGAAACAAGTAATGAAAACAACCACTTACCTCTTTTGAAGCTTGACCAAAACTTCACTAAAACCTCTTAAAATTGTTATCAACTTCTTCCTTGCAAAGTGAGGATTAACTTTAATGAAGACCATTTATGCAAATCATGGCTTGAAGAGGGAGACGGGAGTTTGGACATGGGGCGGCCATGGGAGAGTTTTTTCAAGCTTGGTTCGGCTGGTTTTTAAAGTGAGGTTGAAGATGAGTTTCCGATGTCCCAAGTGCCTTTTATATGTCCATAGATTGAGGTTAGTGGAGCACTAATGTAAAATAATATTAGTTTAATCCAACTTTTAATTATTCCAAATCTTACCCATAATTTTCCTTATTTATATATTTCATTTTAATTTCATTTTTCATGGGGTTTTCACTATTTAATATCACTTTATTTTCATGGACATTTAGGTCAAAAGCCAACTCTAGGTGTCAATTGACCACAATGCTCCTATTCGGATTGTATTTCCGATTTTTCGGTAACACCGATTTTTGTCGGTTTCTCGGTTTCTCATTTTTCTTTATACTAATTAATTAATTTTTCTTTGACATTTCCAATGTTATTTATACTTAAATAGATGTTTATTTAAGTCTTAAAAATATTTTCCAAGGTTCTCCGCGGTCCAGGGCTAGTCAACGGTCCACGCCGCAACTTCCTAGTGCGGTCACCCATTGCTACAGTTTTTTGCTCATTTAACTTAGTTACATTTCATTGCTATTATTTTTTCTTTGTTTTTCTTGTATTTTCCTCTATTATATTTCATTATTTCATATCTCCTCACTAAAATTTAAGCGTGGTTCCAAGCATTCTAACTGTCTGGATAGACACTGGTCGTCGAAACAATAGAACGCACTACCGAATATAGGGGTGTTACATGCATGACTATATCTATACACCTATCAAAGTAGGAAGGTGTTTAGATCATCCTGGCAGTATGATTCAAAATTACCATCATGTTATTTAAGAAAAATTTAAAAATATAATCAGAGTAGGGTGAAAGCAAGTATGTCCCTTTTGCCTTAAGATAGGGTAACCATGACACCGGGTAGGTACTATCTAATTGGATGGTCCTACCTTCAAGCATGGCTTATCATAAGCTCTAACTAATGTGACGGTTTAGCTCAAGGTCTAATTTTCTAAAGTCACAGGTCCCCAAATTGTCCCTACTGTAAATAGTAGAGCCCCATTTCACCATTATGATAATGGCGGAAAAAATCCACGGTTATCACAACAGGTGAAACAAGTTCCAATCTGAGCAGAAGTCTTCATGGATACTAACAGGGTAAAAACCCACGAGTACCACTACATGAGCCCCTCCCACTTCCTACAGGGTAAGAGAGCCTGAGTATAGAGCTAAAGTCTGTGAGGACGTCGTGTAGGTGATCAGTGTGTGAAGGGACATATTTAACTCTTCCTTATTCAAGGGAATTTAGGTGAAGATTACTGCAATAAATGAACAGTTAAAACAAACTTAATGGTTAGAGAGAATAATAATCAAAATATTAAAATCGCTGATTCTATAAGTTAACCCCCATAATTACCGACTCATAAGAACACAGAATTAAATTTGCTCTTTGGACTTCTAAACCAAGGTTATTTTGGTATTCATCCCTAGTGGAGTCACCAAGCTATCGCAAGGACTTTGCGGTCGTTGGACGATGCTCACCGAAGTGGAATAAGTGAGGAGTTGCCACTTTAATTTTAAGGAAAATTAAAGAAAACTGCTTGTAAAAATAAATTATAAACCACTTCGAAAATAGAGATTCTAGGTTCGGGGTCCATGGACTGGTGGGGAAGGTGTTAGGCACCCCACCTCGTCCCTCAACGAGGGTAAGCAGATTTAATGATGTACTCTTTATAAATTGAAATTGATAATTTGGGGTTAGAATTATGATGTTAATCCTTTGTATAGATAAAAGGAATGTTTAATATTTCACTATTACGAGTTGCCCAAGAATACGAGTACATGAGATGACTCTTCAGTGAATAGGTGTTGTATAATAGGAATTTTAAGGATTAATATGAATACTAAAGTTGTGATATTTTCAGGGGGGATTTTGCCTTATAAATATGAGTGCCTTGAGGAGGACTCTCCATCGGGCCTCGACATAATATTTGGGATACTTTGGAAGAACTCTCCCACATACCCGTTGTTTAGAACATATAGAGAGTTTTGTAATAAAAGTATTAGGATTAGAAGGGAAAGGACTTTCTCCCTATCTGAAACATTTTATTAGAATTTTAGTTGAGAATTCAGGAAAGGACTCTCTCCCGATCTCTTAATATATTTCGTTAAAGCTCAAGCTGAGAAGTTGGGTAAGAACTCTCTCCCAATCTCTTAATATATTTCATTAAAAATCTAAGCTGAGAACTCGGGTAAGAACTCTCTCCCAATCTCTTAATATATTTTATTAAAATTTAGACTTAGAACTCGGGTAAGAACTCTCTCCCGTTCTCTTAATATATTTTGTTAAAAATTTAAGCTGATAACTCAGGTGAGAACTCTCTCCCGATCTCTTAATATATTTTATTAAAATTTACTGAGAACTCGGGTAAGAACTCTCTCTCGATCTCCCGTATTAATAAAAATGGTGTCTTATTAGAATTTTAAACTAGGGATTCGGGTAAGGGTTCTCTCCCGATCCCTTTCATATTGGATGTTAGTAGTATGCCCTAGAGCATATCATTTAGTATGTATCTAGTACATATTTTATTAATAAAAGGCAATTTTACTTTTCCGTTTACATAATGTATTTATGTGTAATAGAAAAGGGCCATTGATATTTTGTTAGAAATTCTATTCTTAAATTGTTAAGAATATGAGTGACACTATTTCTAGCACAAAGTATCATAAATTGGTTCACAATCGAGGATACTTTACAATAAGGACATGACTTATCTAGAAAAATAGTATTCATGTTTATTTCCAAGGTTTTTATATGAGATATAAATAAGATGGAATGGTGAGTCTCATGCCATATAATAAACATGATAGGCACTTATACATGATAAGTAGGCCGAACCAGTGATGCATATGACAAGCACATGGGGTTTACTCTTGTCAATGCATTATCATATATCATATGAGTGCATATAATCTTTAGACCTGAGATAACATAGTTATCTTGTATATAGGTGGTTTGAGTTTGATATTGCTTTCATACTTGAACTGTGTAATGGTATAAGGGCATGTGTTGGCTCCTACTAGTTATATATGGAGGTAGGTGTTGATCAAGATGGAATCTATTACCCTAAGTAAATAGGGATAAAATCCTATATTCATTTAATTGTTCTTGATGTTTCAAGTTCCTGGCCAGGACAGACAGATTTATTCAGAAAAGAGTTTTTGATAAGAAAATCTAATTAATCAAGAACTGGAATTAAAAGAGAACATAATATTCATATCAAATGGGGTGTGACATAAACCATGACTCCAGCTCGAATTGGGATTTTGTAACAGAGAGATTATAGTGCATGGTAACATATGATTAAAGGTTCATTTAAAGGTATTCCTTATTACTAATTGGGTGGCTATGGCATGTTATGCTAGGTGTTAACTATGGTCTATGAGGTGCCTAAAATGATTTGGAGAAATCATTTATGGTAAGAAAGAGTTCTGATGATATTAAGAGTTAATATCATATCTCATTACTAATTAGTGATGAGCCTAGTGAGTCACACATATACACAAGTTAATCACCAAGTTAAATGTGATTTAATTGATTAATTAAAGAGTTCAATTGATTAATTAAATAGGTTTGGTTTGCAATAAGATTGCAAAGTCCCTAGCATGGCTTGAAGCTAAATCTAGGTTATTGGATGTATAGTACAAGTTAAATTTATATTTAAAGTGTTTAAATATGAATTTAATTATGAGAAATTAATTAATAGAGATTAATTAATTAATTTATATTTGATATAAATTGATTAGAAGAGGAGAAATAATGATTTTGGGTTAAGAACTCAAAATTAAAACATAAGGGTAATTTGGTCATTTCACAGGATGACACATGGCATCATGAGATGGTGACACATGGCATCATGAGATGGTGACACATGGCACCATATGAGCTTGCCATTTGTCTTCCAACCATGTAAGATGATCAAAGTCAAGATTAAGTCTAGCTTTGACACTTGGCTTAATGTGATTAAGTCAATTAAAATTAAGATGCAATATGGTGATGACATATGGTAAAAGTTTTAAGTGATGACCTAATTATAAAAGGAAAAAGAAAGAAAAATAAAATACACTCTTCTTTGTCTCAGAGGTGCCGCTGCCTTGAGCTATCCCTCTCCTATTCTTTCTTTCTCATCAATTCAAAGAGAATTGCCCAAATTCCTTTGAATTAAAATTGTTAGAAATTGTTTCTAATGTCCTATACACATTTACAACCTCTCTAAAGCCAAAAACCTAAATTATAATTAGTTAGCAAAGCTTGATAAGCTAATTTAGGGGCTGCCCATTGGTGATCTTGGTGTGGACAAGCTAAAGGGACAACATTTGGGGTCCTAGGTGCTTCCTAAAGGTGCCAATTACATCAATAGTGCATCATAAGGTTAGTGCACATTTTCTTCTTTCAAACTAGGGTTCAATTGAATTAATTTGTTAATTCAAAAATCTTAAATGGAAAACATAGATCTAATGTATATTAAAAGTGTTTTAATATGCAATTGAGCATTAAAATTAATTAGGCACATAACGGGTGTGGCATGATGCATGTAACTCTAGAAGAAATTTTCGAAATTCGATGCTCTAATCTAACAATTTACATGCTTCCGCTCCTTCATTGGAAAGAATTACCGAAGACATAGGAAACCCCTGTGAAAGGCTTTTCCTGGTCTATGGGATTTTATAACTAGATGGCAGGCGTTGAGCCAAACTCCTTGCCGATCTTCCGCATGATTGCTTTATCCAAACTCTTTGGTTTCAGACTCCATCCCTTTTTGGCCACTTGCCTGAGGTCTGAACTTTGTCTTGATTTTCAATCCATTGTCTTATCGTTTGGGCTCGCTCCAAGACCCAATCTCGTAACTTATTTTCTCATTTCGACCCCTTCAACCTATTCTGACCTTTCTATAACTACTCGAGTCACACTCATTTTCCTATTATTTTTATTTGTTTGGACTAAAAACTACCGTGTCAGTACTTCTACCTGTACTCTTTAGAGTATTTACGAGTCACCGATGACTCGAACATTTGTTTTTTAGCGAAATAAAAATGAGGTGACGATAAAAATGAAATTTGCGAATGATGAAAAAAAAAAAAAGAAAAAGATAATGATTACGAGCTAAGACAACCTATTCTAAGACTCAGTGTGACTAGATACTTTAAAAAAAACACTTAAGAAAACAAACCAAGGATATTCAACAAACGACAGGTTAAACGCTTACCTATAGAAAGTTGGGATAACGGGTGAGCCAACACCGGTATCAGTAAATCTTAGGGAGCTGAATACTGAGACGGCCAAAAAAACTTGAGCTGACCCGAGGTGATGGGGATGAAGTGGAATGAAGTTGAGCTCGCAGGGTAATGCATAGATACTGAAAATGAGAATCACAAGATTTAAAGCTCTTTTAAATGAGATATTTCAGAAAACTAGTTTCTAAAGTTTATCAAAGCTTTGAGAGCTTCGAATGATAGGTAATAAGACTATATCAAAGTTTAGAGTCTTTCCACGATAATCACCACCTCCCCCTCTTCCTTCTACAGTATTACATGCAGGTATTTATAGGGAATGGGTGCTCAAATGGAGGGTCAGGATCTTATCAGGAGGAGACGGAAGGCTTAGATTCAAAAGGACATAATCTAACGTTTGGGAATTAAAGAGAATCAAAATTGAGGGTCAAGATTCCGTTCAGAATTTCTATCCTTTCATCCTTAATCCAATGGTCAAGGGTCTTACCTTACAAAATGGATCAGAAGGCTGGGAACAAAAAGTGCCAAATCTATCATCTGCTTTTGATTCGAAGGCTCCAAATTCATCCTTACAATTATAATCAACAGTGTAGATCGAGATGTACTGGGCTACTTTAACCATTTGGAATTTGGTGGCTAGGAGTGCGTCCTTACAAAAGAGATATGTGGCGAGGATTAAATCATGCCTGCAATGCTTTAACTAACTCGGATCTGACGGTAAAGGGAGCTAATTAATGGTCATGATTAGAAGTTATTCAACTCCCTGAGTTCTCCGATCTCTATAGGTCGTCCCTCACTTTTCTGATCTTCCAATTGTGATTGACCAATTTTAGGGTTATTATTCCGATCTCTATCTTTTCCATCTGGTCCCTTCTTACTTCCCGATCTCTCTCATTTTCTGATCTCTCTTCTCAATCTGACCTGTATCGATCAAAGCAATAAATTCTTCAATTACCAATGAGTCTGCTTTGAGTTCTGCATGCAATAAATCTCGGGGCCCTATATATATGCAGGAATAGGAAATCATTTTCACACTTCACTTTTCCCTCTCCAGTGTATTTCCAATGCACCACTTACCCAATTCTAACTTTTTCGATAATAATTTTCATTATGACAGTCGTTTTGATCTTTTTCCGATCATTTTCTTTGCTCATCGTCTGAAAATATATGATCCCGGCGATCAGAGAGTTATGAGAACATATCCAATGACAGCGAGAGAAGTAGACTAATTTACCTATCAGGGTCAAAACTGACGACAGTGTCAATTTTGAATCGGTTTACTGGTATGATCGGTAGACCGATCTCAGACAAGGGGACTGCTAATTTCAATCTTGATATTGGTGACCGCCTCTTGAAGTTCATTTGGCTCCCAACCATGTCAAGCATCCCAACTGCAGCTCAGTTTTGGTCGACGACATTGGCAATGACTCCGCTCAATATCATGAGAGCTATAGTCACTCCATCTGAGTTGCACATCTATCTAGTATTTATTACTGGCTTTCTGATCAAATACATCTTTTGATTCAGCCATAAGACTAAGCTTTAACATAGGCCTATTATGTGACATTTTGGGTTCGGAAGTAGTCTGAGTTAGGTAGAATGTAGTGTAGGGATATTTACTGATATTGAGAGATGGCTCAAACGATGTAAGCTGATCTCGAGAGATCACCCAAATGATGTAATCTGATCTTTTGGAAATGAAATGAAATTTTACTTGAATGTTTTTGTTTTATTATTGCATTATTTTCTGATCTCTAATAAAAGTACCCGATCTAATCCCTAGGTGAATTGCCATTTTGTCGATCTGTTGGTTCGAAACCCTGTTCTATTTGATGATCTTCATTAATAGATCTTATCTGTCGGACCTTTTACTATGTTTCTGGAATCTTCTTTTGACGTGTCCTTAAAACGACTCGATCCCACTAACCAATGTGTCCCTTGGGGCTTCGTGAGCATTTAATGCTCAGGCAGGTATAAATAGGGAGGAGGTTAGCCATTTATTCCCTTATGTTATTTTCAGACTTTCCTCTAGCGACTTCGACACTCTCCCTTGTTTTCTAGAGTTTTCCAGCATCGATTTATACTCTGGTAAGAGCTTTAATCTTTTTCTGATCAATTTCATTTTTATTCTCTGAAAATGAGTGGTACCGATGGTCAGAGAGCTGCCAATCCTCCTTCTATTCGCATCTCATGGACGTCGGACGAAGGCGAGGTGGCCAAATTGAGTGAGCGACCTGGACCATCTACAACTACTATCTTGGTCCACGGTCAATCAACCAAATCAAAACAAGCGTCGTCTTCAAGGAAAGAGAACCTACCCATGGACGAGTTGCCTTCGGTTCTCAAGGAGACCGATCTCTAGTCTATTAGTCAAGAGTACAATCTTCTAACTGACTCCTTCGAACTTATCAGATGCCATGGCGATCTCTGAGCCGATCATTTCTTTGAAGAAACCAACCTTATCATAGTTTATGAGAAACAATTGAAAGCCGAGCTTCAGTTTCCCTTAAATGGATTCTACAGAGCCGTCCTGAAGTTTCATCAGGTTTGCGTAGCCCAAGTGCATCTGAACTCCTGGCGAACTTTGGTGGCTTTCAGAGGTTTATGCCGAGCCAAAAAGCTCGAGCCTACGGGGAAGATTTTTGTCAAGTTGCATAGACTAGCTCGGTGGAAGGATGATCAATATTGGTTTTTTCAAGCTAAACCGAACTGTGGGCTCTTCACTGATCTCTCTTCTTCATTGAAGAACTAAAAAGATCTATTTTTCATATTAAGGAGCAAGGACCCGAATGGCTTTGAGGGCATCCCGTGTAGTTGGCTGTATCTGGTTCCTTCCGTTCTAAAAAAGATCACCTTAAATAAAGATAAGGACGCCATGGTAAAGGAATTGAAGGATCAGGTGACTACTCACAAGTATTCATGTTTGGATGTGGTTATGGCCAAACTACAATGGTGGTTAATGCAAATGATCGCCCATGAGGACTATGAGTTGCAACTCTCTGACCTTGGACCTAGGATCGGTATAACCTAAATCTTCAGTCTCCTAACTTTAGTGATCTCACTAACTTGTTCTCTGTGCAGGTGTGGTGGGAGGTGAGAGCGCAAAGGAGAGCCACAAGTGAAAAAGGGAGGTTGCTTGGAAAGTGCGAGAAATGAAAGTTGCTGCTGCCTCCCAGACGCCGAGGTAAGACTCAATAGAAGTGACGAGCTCTTCATTCCGACCTCTAGAACAGCCAACCCCAGAGGTAAAGATGTAGGAACGGAAGCGTGAAAAACACAAGATTATACCATTGAATTCAAAAATTTTCACCTAGGGTCACATGCACCATGCAAGATTTATTTTTATCTATTTGATTTCAATGATAAACAACATATTAAAACTCTTTTAATATGTTTTTGGATCTGTATTTTCCATTTAAGATTTTAAAATTAATCAGATTAATTTTAGAACCCTAGATTAAATCAAGAACGATTACACTAACCTCTTGATGTGCTGCAGCGTGTCTGCGCCTTTGAGATTCGTCTTGAGACACGGATGTTGTCCCTCTAGCTTGTCCACACCAAGAACACCTATGGCAGCCCTTGAACAGCTTCTAAAGCCTTTTCTATTAATTAGAAATTCAAGTTCTGCCTTTTAAGAGATTAGAGATAAACAGGACACTAGAAACAATTTCTAGTGTTCTTAATTCAAGAGATTGATGGCTAATCTCTTTGAATTGATGAGAGATGAAGAGAAATAGCTGGAGAGGCTCAAAGTGGCGTGACAATTGAGAGGAGAGGCTGCTGGTTATGTTTTCTTTTCATAACCACACTTAAATAGCTAGGTTAACACATTAAACCCTAGCCACATGTCACCTTTTGATTAGCTCTAGGTTTAAGTGACCCAATCACATTGTGCCAAGTGTCAAACCTATATTTAATCTTGATTTTAATCATCTTACATGATTAAAAAAACATTTGGCAAGCTTATGTGTTATGCCATGTGTCACCATCTCATGGTGCCACGTGTCACCATCTCATGGTGCCACGTGTCACACTGTGAAATGAACAAAATGCCCCTGTGTCTTAATTTTGAGTTCTTAACCCAAAATAATTATTTTCTTCTTCTAATTAATTTATATCAAATATAAATTAATTAATTAATCTCTATTAATTAATTTCTCATCAATTAAATTCATATTTAAACACTTTAAATATAAATTTAATTTATACTACACATCCAATAATCTAGATTTGGTTTCAAGTCATGCTAGGGACTTTGCAATTTAATTGCAAACCAAATCTATTTAATTAATCAATTAAACTCTTTAATTAATTAATTAAATCATATTTAAATAGGTGATAACTTGTGTATGTGTGTGACTTACTAGGCTCATCACTAATTGGCAATGAGACATGATATCAACTCTTAATATCATCTGAACTCTTTCTTACCATAATTGATTTCTCTAAATCATTTTATGAACCTCATAGACCATGGTTAACACCTAGCATAGCATGCCATGGCCACCCAATTAGTAATAAGATTTACCTTAAATGAACCTATAATCATATGTTACCATGCACTAGAATCTCTCTGTTACAAAATCCCAACTCAAGCCGAGTCATGGTTTATGTCAAACTCCATTTGCTATGAATATTATGTTCTCTTTTAATTCCAGTTCTTGATTAAAAGATTTTTCATCGTAAACTCTTTTCGAATAAATCTATCTGTCTGGCCAGAACTTGAAACATCAAGAACAATTAAATGAACATAGGATTTTATCTCTATTTACTTAGAGGAATAGATTCCATCTTGATCAACACCTACCTCCATATATAACTAGCAGGAGCCAACACATGCCCATATACCCATACATAGTACAAGTATGAAAGCGATATCAAACTCAAACTACCTATATACAAGATAACTGCTATCTCAGTCTAAAGATTATATGCACTGATATGATTTATGACAAAACATTGACAAGAGTAAACTCCATGTGCTTGTCATAAGTGTCACTGGTTCGCCTACTTATCATTTATAAGTGCCTATCATGTTTGTTATATGGCATGAGACTCACCATTCCATCTTATTTATATCTCATATAAATAACTTGGGAACAAACATGAATACAATCTTTCGGATAAGTCATGTCCTTATTATGAAGTATCCTCGATTGTGAACCTATTTATGATACTTTGTGCTAGAAATATTGTCACTCATATTCTTAACAACTTAAGAATAATATTTCTAACAAAATATCAATGGACCTTTTCTATTACACATAAATATATTATGTAAACGGAAAAGTGGAAATGCCTTTATTATTAAAAATATGTACAAGATACATACTAAATGATATGCTCTAGGGCATACTACTAACAATCTCCCACTAGCACTAGAGCCATTCATTACAATATCTTAAACCTATCTTCTCAAGATGTCGGTCTAATCGAGTCGTGACATAGGCTTAGTGAATGGATCACCGGATTTTCACCGATGATATTTTCTGCATGGCTACATCGCCTCGCCCAACTATTTCTCGATAATGTGTTAGCGCCTTTCTATGTGTTTGGATTTCGTGAGACCTTGGTTCCTTAGCTCAGATGATCGCTCCATTGTTGTCACAAGGTAGTGGAACTACGACTCAATGGAAGGAACTACTGTAAGTTCTGTCACGAACTTCTTTATCCAAACGACTTCCTTTGCGAGATCCGATGCGAGAATATACTCGACCTCGAGTGGAATCTGCAATGTGCTCGCTTGGAACTCTTCCAACCGATCGCACCTCCATTACAAATGAACACATATCCGAGGTAGACTTTCTATCATCGATATCCGATTGGAAATCGAATCGATAACCATCCAATTGCAAGTCTCCACCTCCATAAATCAAGAATAAATCCTTAGTTCTTCTTAAGTACTTAAGAATATTCTTGACGACTATCCATGTTCCAAACCTGGATTGGATTGATAACTGCTAGTCAAACTAACAGCATATGCGATATTCGGCCTAATACACAATATTGCATACATTAAACTTCCAATAGCCAAAGCATATGGAATCCTGGCCATTTTATCTCTTCCTTCTGGTGTCTTTGGAGACATCTCTTTAGAAAGATGGATACCATGTCTCACTTGTAACAATCCTCTCTTTGGAATCAAGCATGTTAAACCTCTTTAACGCCTTTTCCAAGAATAGACTTTGGGATAAACCAATTATTCTTTTCGCTCTATCTCTATAAATGCGAATTCCAAGAATATAGGTTGCCTCCCCTAAGTCTTTCATGGAGAATGTATTTGACAACCATACCTTTATAGTCACAACATACTTGTATCATTACCCATCAACGATGTCATCCACATATAAGACAAGGAAAGTGATAGCTTGTCACTAACCTTCTTATATACACATGGCTCATCCTCATTTTTGATAAAACCAAAAGATTTAATGGCTTCATCAAAACGGATGTTCCAACTCCTCGATGCTTGTTTCAACCCATAAATGGATCGCTTTAGCTTGCATACCTTGGAACCATCTTGGGATTCAAATCCCTTAGGTTGTTTCATGAAAATGTTTTCTTCAATGTATCCATTGATAAAAGCTGTTTTGACATCCATCTGCCAAATCTCATAATCATAGTATGCACTATTGCTAATAAAATCCTAATTGATTTAAGCATGGCAACAAAGAAAGTCTCCTCATAGTCTATTCCTTGCCTTTGGCGAAACCCTTCGCTACTAGCCTTGCCTTATAGGTCTCTACCTTTCCATCGAACCAATTTTCTTCTTGAAAACCCATTTGTTCCCTATAGGTACAATACCTTGTGGGTCAACAAGATCCCAAACTTGATTCTTATACAGGGAATCAATCTCGGATTTCATAGCATCAATCCATTTTGAAGAGTCTATATCTGATATAGCTTCTTCATAGGTAAGTGGATCATCTCCATGATCTACTTCTTCATGAGTAGACAACTCTTGTTCTTCTTCATGAAGAAAACCATATCTCACTAGTGGGTGAGATACCTGGTTGTTCTACGAGGAACAGTGTAGATGTTTCATCAACGGGTATAGGTTGACTAGATGGATCTATATCCATCGATCTGCTGGTTGGTCGAATTCTCCAATTCTAACTCTATTTGCCTTCCTTTGCCTCCTTCTTGAACAAACTGTTGTTCAAGAAATGTGGCATCTCTACTTATCACAACCTTTTGTGAAGTAGGCACATAAAAATAATATCCAAAACTATCTTTTGGATATCCAACAAATCGACCTCTTTCTGATCTGGTCTCCAATTTATCGGTCTTGACTTTTGATATAAGCTGGACAACCCCAAATCTTAACATGCTTAAGACTTGGTTTTCTTCCATGCCATATCTCATAAGGTGTGGAAGAAACTGATTTTGATGGAATCCTATTCAGAATATATAAAGCTGATTCTAATGCAAATCCCCAAAAGGAGATTGGCATATCAGTATAGCTCATCATACTACGTACCATATCCAATAGGGTACGATTTCTCCTTTCAGATACACCATTCAGCTGTGGCGTTCCTGGAGGAGTCAGCTGAGAAACAATGCCATGCTCTCTCAAGTATTCATCAAATTCAGTACTCAAATATTCACCTCCACGATCTGATCGAAGAGCTTTAATACTTTTTCCTGTTTGATTTTCTACTTCAGATTTAAATTCCTTAAACTTTTCAAAGGATTCATGTTTGTATTTCATCAAATACAAATACCCAAACCTTGATTTATCATCAGTAAAGGTAATAAAATAATGAAAGCCCCCTCTAGCCATTTCTTTAAACGGACCACATACATCACTATGTATTAGTTCCAAAATATTTTCAGCTCTTAGCCCTTGTCCAACAAAGGGTGATCTAGTCATTTTGCCTTGAAGGCAAGATTCACAAGTTGGAGTAGGCTCAGAGCCCAATGAGGATAGAATCCCCATTTTCTCCAATTTTGCAATCTTATCTTCTGCAACATGACATAACCTTAAGTGCCAAATATATTTTGAACTTGAGTTGGTTTTCACCATGGCATTGTATTCTTTTAGATTGCTATACTCTGGCCAGTGGAAACACTTTCTTACTGGCAATGGAAACAATTTCCTATTGGCAATGGAAACACTTTCCTGCTGGCAGTGGAAACACTTTCCTTTGCCTTTATCAGATTTAGTCTTCCTTTTCTGTTTAGCTATTTTCTTGGAAGGACTAGGAATCTGAGGTTTCTTTTTCTTATTGCCCTTCTTCTTGTTGGACTTTCCAGTAGAAGAAGATGCAACCAAAGCTACCTCTTTTCCTTTATTGCCTGGCATATTCTTTTGGGCAATAACCAGATGTTGAGTAATTCAACTAAGGTGCATTCTGTTTAGTCATATGGAAATTTGTCACAAAATTCCCAAAAGACTCGTGAAGGGATCAAGGATCAAATCCGTTTGTAGTTGGAAACCCATGTTGAAGTCAAGATGTTCCAACCGCTCAATCACCGAATCATCTTGTGGACATGATCCCCAACATTCATCCCTCGGACATCCTCATACGGAATAGGTGTCTAGATATCTCATACCTAGCATTCTCTTTGTGCTCACCATACAACTCTTGTAGGTGAAGGAGGATCTCACTCGCACTCTGCATATTCTCATGTTGCTTCTGTAACTCATTACTCATAGAAGCAAGCATGTAACACTTAGCTCTCATATCATGCTCCTTCCACTTGTCCAAAGTTTCATGTTCCTCTTGTGTGGCCTCTGGAGGTAAGGGACCAGGAACATTTGAATCTAGAACATATCCTATATGTTCAAGGTTCAGACAAGTTTCAAATTTCTTAGCCAATCGCATGATTAGGTCCATCAACTGTTGTGATCAAGTATGCTTGCAAGGATATTGGATGGTGGTGGTTGTTCTGTGCTCATTTTTATCAGAAAATTAATCGTAGAAAATAACTAGATTAATTAGTAAATGTATCATGTAATTAACCAAAATGATTATGGTCTTTTAATCAAATTGGTCCTCCCACTAACTTAGCGAATCCTACACTTCCAAAGTAGAAAACGGAAATCCTAGTTGGATGGATTTCTAGTGGGTGATTGAATTCTTATAATTCTATTGATCATCCTCAGGTACATCCATTATTGGAATTACAATAAACTATAAGTGAGCAACTCCTTGCCCATCACATCTCATGTGAGGTTCAATCCTTTACCTAGCCCCTAATGCTCAAAATCTCATTTACATCCATTATTGACTTATCTTGCATTAGTTAAGTTGATCCCATTGAGCCAGTAATTATGCAAATAATTTTAATGTCCTCAGGTACATCCAATATTGGCCACCAAACCATTTACATATTTACAACATCTCATGCTTAACAATTATTCTTAAGAAAAGCTCTTAAATTAATTGCATCTCATGCAACTATTTAAAATTTCTTAAAATAATTGCCCCAATGGAGGGCTTATGTTATAATTACTTTAATTATACCATTTCCAACTTAATCATTTGTTTGGAAGATTTTATAGCCATCCTAATTACTATTAAGGTCTCACTTTGCACATTATCCATTTAGCATGCATATATCATATAATTGCATACATTCCCATACATCTCATGCATTCATGGAGAAGCAGTAAATATGGTATGATCATGGACTTTCTAAGGGATTCAATTCTGAGCCACCAAGAATTGAATCAGGGCATTCCTATGTGCATTTCATTCATTCATTTTACAAGAGTTGCTGAAGGAGTACATAATCAACACTTGATATTGAATTCCTCCCATGGTCCCACCAATGCTCTTGACCTCCTTGAACTTCTTGCAATCCAATATTACATAGTAATCCTTGGCATACCAAGGCGAATTTACAAGAACTTAAATAAATGAAATTACAACCCAAAAATATTACAAACTTAATAATACATGCCCAAAATAAATTAAAATAAATTAATTAATTTACAATCCCAAAGAAACATAAAAGAAATAAATCCAATCACATTGGTCTTTTATAGTCCATGATCATCCATCATGCATATCACTATTTAACAATTAAATAAAACATACATACTTAAATTAAATTGAATATCTCATATTCAACTTAAAAATCAGATTTGAATATGATTCAAATAAATTTAAAAATTCAGATTTGAATCTCATTCAAACAAATTTAAAAATTCAGATTTGAATCACATTCAAACAACTTCAAAAATTCAGATTTGAATCACATTCAAACATTTTTTAAAAAATCAGATTTGAATCATATTCAAATATTTTTTAAAAAATCAGATCTGAATTTTATTGAATCAATTTTAAAAAATCAGATTTAAATATGATTCAAACAACTTTAAAAATTCAGATTTGAATCACATTCAAACAACTTTTAAAATTCAGATTTGAATCACATTCAAACAATTTTTAAAATTCTGATTTGAATCATAATTTAATTGTGTGATTAAAACAACTAATTAAACACTTTAATTAGTCAAAGAATAGGCCTTAGATCATACAACAATTGCAGAATTAAAAGCCAAACCTTGAACCACCCATGGAACCATTGTTGCCGCCACCAATGGTGGCTCCACCATGTGTGCCGCCACACCTCATGATCCAACCAGCAATGAATCTCTTGATCTCATGATCAAACACACAATTAAATTATATAATCAACAATCTAAATGGCAAATATAGTGGCTCTGATACCAATTGAAGGAACAGAAGCGTGAAAAACACAAGATTATACCATTGAATTCAAAAATTTTCACCTAGGGTCACATGCACCATGCAAGATTTATTTTTATCTATTTGATTTCAATGATAAACAACATATTAAAACTCTTTTAATATGTTTTTGGATCTGTATTTTCCATTTAAGATTTTAAAATTAATCAGATTAATTTTAGAACCCTAGATTAAATCAAGAACGATTACACTAACCTCTTGATGTCTGCAGTGTCTGCGCCTTTGAGATTCGTCTTCAGGACACCAGATGTTGTCCCTCTAGCTTGTCCACACCAAGAACACCTATGGCAGCCCTTGAACAGCTTCTAAAGCCTTTTCTATTAATTAGAAATTCAAGTTCTGCCTTTTAAGAGATTAGAGATGTAAACAGGACACTAGAAACAATTTCTAGTGTTCTTAATTCAAGAGATTGATGGCTAATCTCTTTGAATTGATGAGAGATGAAGAGAAATAGCTGGAGAGGCTCAAAGTGGCGTGACAATTGAGAGGAGAGGCTGCTAGTTATGTTTTCTTTTCATAACCACACTTAAATAGCTAGGTTAACACATTAAACCCTAGCCACATGTCACCTTTTGATTAGCTCTAGGTTTAAGTGACCCAATCACATTGTGCCAAGTGTCAAACCTATATTTAATCTTGATTTTAATCATCTTACATGATTAAAAAAAAACATTTGGCAAGCTTATGTGTTATGCCATGTGTCACCATCTCATGGTGCCACGTGTCACCATCTCATGGTGCCACGTGTCACACTGTGAAATGAACAAAATGCCCCTGTGTCTTAATTTTGAGTTCTTAACCCAAAATAATTATTTTCTTCTTCTAATTAATTTATATCAAATATAAATTAATTAATTAATCTCTATTAATTAATTTCTCATCAATTAAATTCATATTTAAACACTTTAAATATAAATTTAATTTATACTACACATCCAATAATCTAGATTTGGTTTCAAGTCATGCTAGGGACTTTGCAATTTAATTGCAAACCAAATCTATTTAATTAATCAATTAAACTCTTTAATTAATTAATTAAATCATATTTAAATAGGTGATAACTTGTGTATGTGTGTGACTTACTAGGCTCATCACTAATTGGCAATGAGACATGATATCAACTCTTAATATCATCAGAACTCTTTCTTACCATAAATGATTTCTCTAAATCATTTTATGAACCTCATAGACCATGGTTAACACCTAGCATAGCATGCCATGGCCACCCAATTAGTAATAAGATTTACCTTAAATGAACCTATAATCATATGTTACCATGCACTAGAATCTCTCTGTTACAAAATCCCAACTCAAGCTGGAGTCATGGTTTATGTCAAACTCCATTTGCTATGAATATTATGTTCTCTTTTAATTCCAGTTCTTGATTAAAAGATTTTTCTCATCGTAAACTCTTTCGAATAAATCTATCTGTCTGGCCAGAACTTGAAACATCAAGAACAATTAAATGAACATAGGATTTTATCTCTATTTACTTAGAGGAACAGATTCCATCTTGATCAACACCTACCTCCATATATAACTAGTGAGCCAACACATGCCCATATACCCATACATAGTACAAGTATGAAAGCGATCAAACTCAAACTACCTATATACAAGATAACTGTGCTATCTCAGTCTAAAGATTATATGCATCGATATGATTTATGACAAAACATTGACAAGAGTAAACTCCATGTGCTTGTCATAAGTGTCACCGTTCGACCTACTTATCATTTATAAGTGCCTATCATGTTTGTTATATGGCATGAGACTCACCATTCCATCTTATTTATATCTCATATAAATAACTTGGGAACAAACATGAATACAATCTTTCTGGATAAGTCATGTCCTTATTATGAAGTATCCTCGATTGTGAACCTATTTATGATACTTTGTGCTAGAAATATTGTCACTCATATTCTTAACAACTTAAGAATAATATTTCTAACAAAATATCAATGGACCTTTTCTATTACACATAAATATATTATGTAAACGGAAAAGTGGAAATGCCTTTTATTATTAAAAATATGTACAAGATACATACTAAATGATATGCTCTAGGGCATACTACTAACAATCTCCCACTAGCACTAGAGCCATTCATTACAATATCTTAAACCTATCTTCTCAAGATGTCGGTCTAACTGAGTGCGTGACATAGGCTTAGTGAATGGATCACCGGATTTTCACCGATGATATTTTCGCATGGCTACATCGCCCGCCCAACTATTTCTCCGATAATGTGTTAGCGCCTTTCTATGTGTTTGGATTTACGGTGAGACCTTGGTTCCTTAGCTCAGAGGATCGCTCCATTGTTGTCACGATGTAGTGGAACTGCGACTCAATGGAAGGAACTGTAAGTTCATCACGAACTTCTTTATCCAAAGCGACTTCCTTTGCAAAGATCGATGCGAATATACTCGACCTCGATGAGTGGAATCTGCGATCGTGCTCGCTTTGGAACTCTTCCAACCGATCGCACCTCCATTACAAATGAACACATATCCAGAGGTAGACTTTCTATCATCGATATCTGATTGGAAATCAGAATCAGTATAACCATCCAATTGCAAGTCTCCACCTCCATAAATCAAGAATAAATCCTTAGTTCTTCTTAAGTACTTAAGAATATTCTTGTGACTATCCAGATGTTCCAAACACTGGATTGGATTGATACCGCTAGTCAAACTAACAAGATATGCGATATCCGCCTAGTACACAACATTGCATACATTAAACTTTCAATAGCCGAAGCATATGGAATCCTGGCCATCTTATCTCTTTCTTCAGGTGTCTTTGGAGACATCTCTTTAGAAAGATGGATACCATGTCTCACTGGTAACAATCCTCTCTTTGGAATCAAGCATGTTAAACCTCTTTAACACCTTTTCCAAGTATAGACTTTGGGATAAACCAATTATTCTTTTCGCTCTATCTCTATAGATGCGAATCCCAAGAATAAAGTTAGCCTCCCCTAATTCTTTCATGGAGAATGTATATGACAACAATACATATATAGCCAACATACTTGTATCATTACCCATCAACAGTATGTCATCCACATATAAGACAAGGAAAGTGATAGCACTGTCACTAACCTTCTTATATACACATGGCTCATCCTCATTTTTGATAAAACCAAAAGATTTAATGGCTTCATCAAAACGGATGTTCCAACTCCTCGATGCTTGTTTCAACCCATAAATGGATCGCTTTAGCTTGCATACCTTGGAACCATCTTGGGATTCAAATCCCTTAGGTTGTTTCATGAAAATGTTTTCTTCAATGTATCCATTGATAAAAGTCGCTTTGACATCCATCCGCCAAATCTCATAATCATAGTATGCACATTGCTAATAAAATCCTAATTGATTTAAGCATGGCAACAAAGTAGAAAGTCTCCTCATAGTCTATTCCTTGCCTTTGGCGAAACCCTTCGCTACTAGCCTTGCCTTATAGGTCTCTACCTTTCCATCGTAACCAATTTTCTTCTTGAAAACCCATTTGTTCCCTATAGGTACAATACCTTGTGGGTCAACAAGATCCCAAACTTGATTCTTATACATGGAATCAATCTCGATTTCATAGCATCAATCCATTTTGAAGAGTCTATATCCGATATAGCTTCTTCATAGGTAAGTGGATCATCTCCATGATCTACTTCTTCATGAGTAGACAACTCTTGTTCTTCTTCATGAAGAAAACCATATCTCACTAGTGGGTGAGATACCTGGTTGTTCTACGAGGAACAGTGTAGATGTTTCATCAACGGGTATAGGTTGACTAGATGGATCTATATCCATCGATGCATTGGTTGGTCGAATTCTCCAATTCTAACTCTATTTGCCTTCCTTTGCCTCCTTCTTGAACAAACCGTTGTTCAAGAAATGTGGCATCTCTACTTATCACAACCTTTTGTGAAGTAGGCAAATAAAAATAATATCCAAAACTATCTTTTGGATATCCAACAAATCGACCTCTTTACGATCTGGTCTCCAATTTATCGGTCTTGACTTTTGATATAAGTGGACAACCCCAAATCTTAACATGCTTAAGACTTGGTTTTCTTCCATGCCATATCTCATAAGGTGTGGAAGAAAGCGATTTTGATGGAATCCTATTCGTAATATATAAAGTGATTCTAATGCAAATCCCCAAAAGGAGATTGGCATATCAAGATAGCTCATCATACTACGCACCATATCCAATAGGGTACGATTTCTCCTTCGGATACACCATTCAGTTGTGGCGTTCCTGGAGGAGTCAGCTGAGAAACAATGCCATGCTCTCTCAAGTATTCATCAAATTCAGTACTCAAATATTCACCTCCACGATCTGATCGAAGAGCTTTAATACTTTTTCCTGTTTGATTTTCTACTTCAGATTTAAATTCCTTAAACTTTTCAAAGGATTCATGTTTGTATTTCATCAAATACAAATACCCAAACCTTGATTTATCATCAGTAAAGGTAATAAAATAATGAAAGCCCCCTCTAGCCATTTCTTTAAACGGACCACATACATCACTATGTGTAATAGAAATATTTCTAACAAAATATCAATGGACCTTTTCTATTACACATAAATATATTATGTAAACGGAAAAATGGAAATGCCTTTTATTATTAAAAATATGTACAAGATACATACTAAATGATATGCTCTAGGGCATACTACTAACAAAAGATCGCTCCTTCCCCTCCTCGTCAAGCTGAACCACCGCCTCTACCGATTTCTTCAAGTACAAAAGGAGGGTCTTCCCGACCAGCCATAAGGACACTCTCTCGTGGTGCTCAGGTCCTTATCCACTCTCTAGAAAAGAATCGCTCAATTTGAGGGAATCCTGACTTGGCCAAGGTCTTGGGTGCTGCCATTTGTTTTTAGGAAGATCAAAATAGACTGATTCCAGATAGCATTGACGATCTCCTGGCTCAAACGATGAGCTTGGGTTTGGAGAGCATTGTGTGTCACACCTTACCCCTCTGTAAGGCATAACATGATCCCGTAGAATACCTAATGAACTACCGAACTTCACCTATCGATAACTCATTATCCTACAAGGGATTTTAAAACAATTTTTTTACTTTTATAAGTGATGAGCATTTTCTAATAGGTATCAAAACATTTAATTAGAGTTTGAAAACTAGTTAAAATTTGTCCCATTTTATTTTTTCGCAAATTTTATAAAAATTTCGGCAGAGTACCGTTTGTATTTTGAGAAAACAGTTCTTCAAATACCTGTAAAAAGCACTTTCAATAATTTTTCTCAACAACTTCATCAATTTCACAACCATCCCAATCAATTTCAACATCATTTATCAATTTCTAAAATTCAAAAATCATCAAAATACTATTAATCAATTTTATTCAAATTAAAACAAAATACTTCCATTCATATTTCATTAAAGATAAAACAATTTATATACATCATTACAAAAATTTATATAAAGAAAAATCCAAACCAAAATTTATTACAAGCTTTATACAACTGCTCATAACCAATTTTACATGTCCATACAGTTACATACATTTACTTACATCAAAATAGTTTTTACAATCAGGGTATAAAATATACCCGATAGAACTTCAGGGTAGGTCGCTCCACAATCCTTAGCAGCTCACTCTGCTACTCCTCTAGTCTCTATATCTGCGACAGCAATAACAGCCATCGCTGAGTACTAGGACTCAGAAGTGCACAATATACTAAAATAATCTTTATGCGGAATTTAAATCATATTTATTCAAAACTTAAACTGAACATGTGATATCAATACAAAACATGATTTACAAAATTTTAGTTCAAACAATTTTATTTCAAAAGTCTCAAAACCATTTACATAAAAACACACAGTTATATCATGCGATTCGAAACAAATATAATCTCAATAGCCAGAGGCTAAGGAGAAGTCACATCACAAGGCTAGCTAGCTCAAATATATGGGAACCCATTCTTTTTCTTCTTCTACTGGCACACACCTCAACACTTCATCCAGAGAAGGAATCAAAATTCGAAACTGATTTCCCCCACTAGTCATGCTAGTGAGGTATTCAAATATATGGTCATGACACTGTGGTTTCAAAACTATCTTAATAATTTACTAAACATTTGATGCCGTTTTAAATATATACAATTAAACTTTCAACAATTTAAATTAAAAGCATAATACACATTTCATGCACTTTTTAAATGAATTTTAAAGCATATTGATGCTGTGCACAAACCATAAGCGAGTCGCCTCTTGGCCTTGACTCGATCCCTCGGGTTCTTTCCCGATGTTCTTTTCCACTGAAACACACAGTTTCACAGTGTTTCAGTATCATAACTCATCATTAATCCAAAAATAAATTCAAATTCACTTATACCTAGCTTTAATATGCTAAACTTGACGTTCTTTAAAATTTATGTTTCGGGGTTACTATTCACGATACTATTCAAGTCAATTTGTTGACTTTCTAAGGCTTAATAGGTATGGGAATTCTAATTTCACCCACAAACCACATTTTGGTTACTAAATTTGTTGGTTTTGGTTGTTTTCTCTAATTTTAAGTCCTTTAGGCAAAATTACAAATTTTCAGTTTTTGTGACCTATGTTGCACTGTTCCATTGCTTATCTTGCTGTTAGAATTTGGCCTTGTTCCTTATTGTCTTAAATTTATTCTCCTTTTTGAATCACTCCAATTAGAGTTTTTTAGCTCAAGTTATAGCCATTTGAATTATGGCTACCGGATTGGACTTAACCCAGATTTCTGGGCAAATTCTGGTTCTGGCAGTTTTAGGTTACCAAATTTGGGTGACTAAATGACTTGGTTAAGGGCATAATTTGGGTTTATGTTCTTCATGAAAGTTTTAGGTCTATATCTCAGATTTCCACTGGTAAAATTTCAGATTATTTAGACCTACCATTTCTCATCTCAAATAAGGTCAATAACATCATTTGGCCAATTCTCAAATTTTTCTTCCCAAAAGCCTAGGTGCTATGAACCCTAATGATACAATTGTTTCAATTCATGCAATTTCAATACTCTAAACATACATATAACTTCACTAACCTTAGAATTCATATTCCATTAGGTCAAAGCACACCAAACCCTAACCACTCATAGCTGACCAAATTTTCTATGGTTCCTTACCTTGTCAATTTGTTTCAATTTTCAACACTTTCTAACTTAGTTTAATTGCCTAAGCATGAATATAAAGAGGAAATTGGAAAATTCATAACTAACCTTTTTGTTGGATTTTCCAAGTCTTTATTTCTTCAATTTTTCCTTTTCTTTCTTGCTCCAATCTTCTTTTCAAGACTCAAAGACAAGGTTTAATTAAGGGGAATATGGGATTTATGGCTAGAATAAGGGTTTATGGATGCTTGAAGGGAGCTTTCATGGTGGAAAAGAAAAACAAAGTGAGAGAGAGAGAAGTGAGGGACGGCATAAGAGAGGAAGACCATTTTTTTTTTCTTTTGATTTTTATGTATTTATTTGGCTTTTTGACTTACTCAAATTTAATTAATTAAATTTTTCCTTTATTGCATCATACATATGTAATATTGATGATGTAATCAATTCAAATTTTCTTTTCTTTTTTTTTTCTATTTCTTCTATTTTTCTATTCTTCTTTAATTTAATTTTACATTCCAAAATTTTTATTTATCCAATTTTATTGGACAATTAGGTCAGGAGTTAGCTCTAGGGGTCAATTGACTAAATTGCCCCTCGCCGATTCGACCCGGTTTGCAAATAATTCAATATTTCTTTCGGATCTCTGACCTAATTATTTGACTGGCTTAACAATTCTTTTTTGTGATTTTCTCTTTTCTACTGTGTTCGCAATAGTCCTAAGGACCGCAGCGTCACATTTTACGGTTCGAAATTTGAGTTTAAATGGATCTCGCAGTCCTTATCGAAAAGGTCACCCATCACTGTGACTCTCAGCTCATTTAACTTCTTATGTTCTGTTTTTCTTATTTATACTTAACTAATTGATAATTACTAATTATTTGTGTTCAGGGCTTATCTAATTATCTTAGCGTGGTTTAATCCCCTTAATTATCTGGACCGACATCGGTCACCAGAATAATGAAATATACCAGTCTATGCAAATAGGGGTGTTACATTGTGAACCAACAAATAATTAGAGAAAAGGCCCATCTCTTGAAACAGGAGATTCTGAAGGCGGTCCAGGATGCAACTTCCGCCAAAGCCCAACTTTCGTCTGGTCAGGACCACATCACCCAAATTGAAGATCGGACAAAGTCTTATAAGGATAGGATAGTTGAACTAAAGTGGGAACTTGAAGATGCTCAGGCCTACCGATCTGTAGATGTCACTCACCCTACCGAAGAGATCAAAGTGAAAGAAGAAGAGACTGTGGTGAGAGAAGCTGGAGCTTATGTGAATGCTTATGGCAATCTTCTGGCCGAGCTTGTGAGGCACTATCCTAAGGAATACTTCTCCTAGATGGTGGATCTCATCTTAAGAGCTGAAGAGTATAGCGAGGAGGAGCCTGAGAGAGAGAAAGAGAGAATGATAGAACTGATAATGTACTTGGGGAGTAGGTTAGGGGAGACCCTCCTGCCGAATGACTTGTATATTTTTATTTTGAAATGAATCTAAGTCTTTTTCATGTTCAATTTCTTGATGAGATCAGAAAATATCCAAACCAAATTGCCTGAGTACTTAATCAATTGAATATAGTTGAACATTATACCTAAGATCAGTTATTAATCATAAAACATCAAGCCACTTTAAGAGATTGGGAAACCATCATACGTGAACATGAGATCGGACAGTGCTATGACTAGATATCGACTGAAACCTTAGAACATTTGAAGAGTGCTTTGGTAGAATTGTAAAGATTTGAAAATGGCTTAAGCTTATTAGAATCGGAATCATTATTTAGAGATCGGATAAAACCTTAGCTTTGTTTGAAGAACGTTTGGGCAACTCGAGCGAGATACCTGATCACAACACTATATAGATATGGAATTTTGAGGTATTTGAACATAGAGAGATCGAAAAATAATAGCATGTAAGATTGAATGGACCGGAGATCGAAGACCGATCCGAACACATCGGATAAAGGCTTAATAGATTGAAAAGTAATCTAACTTGAACGTGAAATCGAGTCATTCCAAAGACAAGCCATTGGTGAGTTTAGAAAAACGACCTGTGATCGGGTCATCTGTTGAGAATGGATAACATAAAGAAATTTCAATTTTTAAAAGAGCATTGCATTTGAGGGTCGACCAAATTATGGTGTCTACAGGTTGGAAGTACCTTATTAAGAAGGCTTGCAAAAGATCCTCCCAGGTGGTGAATGTTACAGCTGATTAAGAAAGTAGCCACCTTCTTGCCTTATCTCTAAAAGAGAATAGGAATGCTTTGAGTCTAATAGCTTCATTAGAGACTCCATTCATCTTGAAGGTGTCATATAAAGCATGAAAGCACTAAAGGTGATAATGTGGATCCTCCACATGTGAACCTCTAAATTGAGTCTGTTGAATCATCTGGAGCCATACTGGTTTGAGTTTAAAGTTATTGGCCTCTACTGTGGGCCTGGTAACACTAGATTGGAATCCTTGTATAGTTGGGGCTTTATAGTCCCTCAAGGGTCTTGGCCTGTTTTTGTTATTGGCCATTACTGGAGTTTTAAAAACTACAAGTTCCTGTTCTTTATGTCTCCTTCCTCTCTTGATGGCTCTTAGAGTCTCATCTATTTCAAGATCCAATTCAAGCAGCTCTTTTTCACATTTCATTCTAGTCATAAACTGAACAGAGAGCCTAAAAGAGGAACAAAAAGTAAAAACAAATTAAACAAATTAAAAAATAAAAATAAATGTCTAAATCAGCTAAATTGCCTATCGCTCAATATTACTAAAATTCCACAACAATGGTGCCAAAACTTATTTGATGGTTTACAACCCCACAAGTGCACGAATCACGAATAAGTAATACAGTAGTGAGTAGAATATAGTTCCCATGAGGAATTTATAGGCGTAAGTATCGAGCTAGACAACAATTTTATAGGCATAGGTACCAAGTTGAACAATAATTTTAACTATTTAAACTATTAAATATGATAAGAGATTAATTCTAAACTACCACCACAGATGTTGAGAATTAAAAGAAAATAAAGCTAAGAACTTAAACTAGAAATCAATTAACTAAATAATTTCAGAGTTATGATTTCATAGTTCAACCTTATTATGGACTTAACTTCACCTATTTAATAGATTGAGAATTATTACTTTGATGGAAATTAATTCTAAGATATCTTAAGTCCTCTCTCAAGGCACCTAAGGTATATTTTAATTAATATGAACCCTATTTTCTTGGCTATCAATGTAACACCCTCACTATAGCAATTCCACACATTCTACTGTTCTAGTGATCGGTGTCAGTCTGGACAGCTAGAATGTCTAGAAAAATATTTAGACTAGAGTGAGGAACCATAATTAACTCAAATATTAAGAAGAAAAATTTAGGAAAAAATTTAGAAATAAAATACAACCGAGTTAAATGAGTCGGTGCTCTAGCGATGGGTAACCCAGTGGGAAGTTGCGGTCTTCATAGCTAAAGGCCCTAAACCCGTGAGAAAATTCATAAAATAATTTTTGGGATTTCAGAGAAGAGTCATTGAGGTTTCTATGGCATTAGAATGCCAAGAAAAGGCTTAGGAAAATTTTTTGATCGGTAAAGACGATTTGGGCTCAATAAGCCAAACGAAGGGCATTTTGGTCATTTCATCTTCAGAGATAATTTTTGGCCGACTTGTCCAGTTAAGTAAATAACTATTATGATCTAAAATATGAATAAATATTGCTAAAAATTTAATTGAAAATGAGTAGCAAAGAAAAGAAAAAGAAAATGAAAGAAATTGGGAATTATGACATCACATGATGTCATTAAAATGCCTCCCACCCAATTACAATTTAACAACACACTTAAATTCATTTAAAATGGTAAAAAGAAGTCAAATTAAAGAAACAAATTCTACTTTCTTCTTCTTCATTCAGCCGAGACACCTCTCCCTCTACACACACCTCCATTGTTGCTCCTCCTTCTCACTAGAATTCTCATACAAACACACCATAAAACCACTAGCTTGCTTCACTAAAACTTGTCATCACTACTAGAGCAAGCTTAGGGCAGCAATTAGAAGAAGAAAAAGTGAGGTTTACCAAGCTTAAAAGTGACTCCATTCAAGGTTAGTGCTACTTTTTTCCATATTCTTTTAGTAAACTTAAATTTGAGCATGAAAATGGAAAGAATTACAAGAAAAAAATTGAGAAATTATTCATGTTTGATGGAAGAAGAATTTTGGTCAGCATGTGTACCTATGGGAATTGATGAATTTAAATGAGATAAAATGTGTTTATTGGAGTTGCTTAGTAGGAATTTGTGATTGGATGTGTTAGATGGCATGGATAGTATGAAATGGACACTTTGGAAATTAGGGTTTTTCGAAAAATTAGAGTTTTACTTATGTAATGGTATGTTAACCTTGTAATGGTCAATTAGTGACCATTTGAATTTGTGTGAGGAGGAATTGAAGTGAGTAAGGATGTTAGAGTTGAACTTAGGCATGCTGCCCTTGGTAACCTACAGGACTGGTTGTGAGTCCAGTAGGTTTGGGCAGCCATAAATAGAGTTGTATAGGTTCAATTGATGCAAGGCTAATTGGACATGCAACTAGACACATAATGGCACAACTTTGGTGAAGGAACCCTGCCTAGAAAACTAAACCAAGTTTACCTAAAAATTACCCTAATCCGGGTAACCAACATGCTGTCCCTGGAAAATGACCAAATAAACAGTATTTGTTCAAATGGTCATAACTCAGAGTAGAAAAGTTTAATTGATCTAAAATTTTACCAGCCGAAAGCTGAGACATAGCCCTACACCTTTCATGAAGAACACAAATCCAAATTCTGAACATAACCTAATCAAATTGCCAACCAAACTTAGGTCACCAAATCTGCCAAAACCAATTTTGCCCAGAATTCTAGATTCTGTCCAATCCGGTCAGTTATGGTAAAATGACCATAACTTGAGCTACAAAACTCCAATTGGAGTGATTCAAAAAGAAAATTAAAGAAGACACATAAAGGAACAACTTTGATGAAGAAAATATTGCCAAATTCCTAAATGACCAATGGAACAGTAAACTTAGTGCTTGAAATCTGAAAATTGTAAAGTAACCAACACTAAGCTTTGAAATGGTATTGGCAACCAATACCAACAACTTTAGAATGCAAAATGTGGTATCTTAGTGAACTTAGGTTCAATAAATTTATTATGTATTAAAAAGTCAACAATTTGAGTGAATTCTAATGTGAATAGTAATTCAAAGACACAAAGTGTAAAAACTAAATTGGTAGAGGAAATTAAGGCATGAAATTTGGAATCCATGAAATGCTCATGGATTACTTGGAATAGGTAATTGAGATTTATACTCCCAACACCAATGGAGTTCATAATATATTAGCAATACAACTTAAAGTATGAAATGTAATTTACATGAATAGATTGTTAAATGTATAAACGAGATTAAAGTGTCATTTGGGATTTAAGTTCCCATCAAGAGAGAAAGGAAAAATGTTTTGAATACAATGGTACATGTGAACCATTGTTTTGAATTGTGATCAATATGAATAACATAATGAATGAATAAATGAACCATATTAATGTATGAATGAGACATTATTTCTCATTATTGTAGAAAGGAAAAGTACTTTGAGTACAATGATATAAAAGGATAATTGATGTGAATTGTGATCATATAAATGATCAAATGAATGTATAAATTATAATTGAAATTTATCATGAAATAATGTAATCATAAAACACAATATATTAATATTTAATGATATTATATGCCCTTGTATTGTCTAGACATGTGTGTCAGATTGGATAGATTGGCACGCCAATAGGGTATTGTTTTAGCAGTACTGCGAAAGGCTTTATGCCTGTATTCATGGCTTTATGCCCGCACTCATGGCTTTTATGCCCGATTATGTGTTATCATGGCTTTTTAGCCATACTGACTGCATACGTGGTTGATGTTCTGCGTCCCATGGTGTAACGGCCCGAGGCACCGCGGTGTCCAGTGCCAACGATCCATTATCCAGTTTAGTCAGCCTGTCGTAGGTTACTTGGGCAATCTAATTTATTAAAATAAGTTACGAATATTAGCAATTAAAAATACTAGAAAGCAAATAAATGAGTAAGAAGTTCTGAAATAAATTAGATTAGCTCTAAAAATTTATTTCTTAAAAGGGTCTGAAGTAAATTAAATTAGTTCTAACAATTTTAAATATTTCGAAATGATTGTAACAATTTAGAAAGTATCAAGGAAGTGATAAAAAGACTAGTAGAAGAATTATACCTTAAATAACATTACAAATGTGACTTACATAAGAATATAAGTATAAGTTTAAATTTTAGATTATTCGTATCTGGTACATTATTAATGCAAACTTCTAAACTGAGCACCTCCAAAGAAGAACATGGCAGGATAGAGGACAGTTAATATTAGAAACTAAATTAATTATAAATCTAAATTTTTCAAATTATGGTTTATTTCTACCTTTATTTGTATAATATTTTCTTGTTATATTATTACACCATTAAGCAGCAATGCTTAGCGCGATAAATTTGTTTCATCGCGCAGGTCCTGAAGTTAAAGCCCAGCGAATACTAAACAGAAATTTTGGAATCCGGATCTGCAGAGTGTCAAAGGTTGTCACCTCCTCAGCAATGCATGTAGATAGGGCCCATATAGATTATATTATGTATTTTGTACATTATAATTAGTTATTATCTATAACGTAAACTATGAATTGTATGTCGAAATATAGATTATGGAACTGTAATTAATTTGTAGATCATGTAAATTATGAATTTATGAAATCAGTCTGTAAATCATGTAAATTAATGAAACTTGAGAATTTATATATATAAATTGTGCATGAATGGAAATGCATGGACATGAATATGAAATTGAGATATACAAATGAGTATGTGAATTACAAGAATTGAATGTGAGATGAATATAATAACATGAATGATATTTTTATTGTGAAATTATTGTTGAATTTTCAAATAGGTGAATAGTGAATCACATCAATATTTAATAAAATAGGGAAAACTCCACTAGTTTCTCCATAGAAAAATAATTGATATTAAATTAAACGAATTCAAAATTACTAAAATAATAAAGTAAGATAAGATAGGGTGCTCCGGCATCGAATGTAGCACACCTCACTCGGTTACACTGTAGACGGGTGAGGGGTGTTACAATCAATCTTAATTAAAACCCTTTAAACTCTTTGATTAATTATGTGATTCCACTAAGGATTTTAGCCTATCTCTAGGTCAGATTTTCTTAGTTTAAAATTCTGACTTTCAATACTAATCTTCACCTTTTAGTTCTTCAACTAGTATCTTATATCATGACTAAATGAATACCAATACATAGCATACATTAAGTACACAGAATATTGAATCAAAGAATAAAACTCAAATCCATTAAATAACCTTAGTATATATCCATAACAGTATTGAAAGTGCTACTCTCCTAATCCTATAATTAAACAAACTACACACTCATGGTGAGTTTAACAAACATACTGAAATTAAAATAAAGTAACATAAGACAATTTGAAGAAATGTGACAAAAGAATCCAGAACAAAGATCTGTAGCCTTGAACTTTTGGAACTTCAGTTAAGAGTCCTTCTCCTTGATGCTAATGCAGATTCTCTCTAAGTTGCTTAGAAAACTAGAGTTTGTACATAAACTAAAATTAACTCTAACTTGAACTAAAAGACTCCTTTTGCATGTTTCGATCTTTTAATATTTATATCTGGTGCCTCAGAGTCACATTTCAGAGTCCCAAGAGCCTTAGAAGTCTTTTCGAAACGAGTGGAAGGGAATTAGAGTCGAAACAGAAGTTTATCTTGTGACACCCCTTACCCGACTACAGTGTAGTTGAGCAAGACATGTCACACTCAGTGCCGGAACACCCTATTTTATCTTACTTTATTCCTTTAAAAATTTTGTTCTCGTTATATTTTAATATCAATTATCTTTCTATAGAGAAACCAGCGGAGTTTCCCTTGTTTCTATTACCATTTGGTGTATTTAACTATTCACCTGTTTGAAATTTAACAATATTTTCAAAATAAAATCTCATAATCATCTCATATTTCAATATCATCCATGTATTTCAATTCTCATATTCATTTCCATCCACTTTCCTTCATACTCCATTCACATATCAAAATTCTCATATTTCCATTAATTTACATAATTTGCAAACTAATTGAATAAATTTACAATTTACATGATATACAAATTAATTACATATGAACTAATCAATTTATTAATTTACATCACATAAATATTACTTACAAACTTAGTTTACAATTCTTAGTTTACATTACAACACACAAAATATTTATAGTATACAAAATACATAAAATGACTTATATGGGCCCTATCTACATGCATTGCTGAGGAGGTGATAACTTTAAACCCTTTTGACAATTCTACAGATCTGGACTTCAAAATCCCAGTCTAATATCCACTGGGTTTTGCCTTCAGTACCTGCACGAAGGAAATAAATCCATTGCGCTAAGCATTTATGCTTAGTGGGGCAATAATATAATAAGAAATAATGTATACAAATAAAGAAAGAATCAAGCATTCTAAATATTCAAGTGTCAATTTGATTTAAAATGACATTTCTAGTATTAACTATCTTATATGCTAATTCGTTCCTCTTTGGAAGTACTGAGTTTATAGACTTACAGTAACAATATTCAATATACATTTTATTCTAGGAGTATTGTATTTGAGGTCTCTGTACGATTCTGTAAATTGTATTTTTGTTATGTTTCTATTGCTAATCTCTTTTTTACATTTTATTTAATACTTTCTAATGTTTTTAATTGCTAATATGCTTAAATAATTTCAATAATTTGCACTGCCCAGGTAACCTATGATAGGCTGACTAAACTGGATAACGAGTCGTTGACACTGGACACCGCGGTGCCTCGGGCCATCATACCATGGGACATGGAACGTCAACCACGTATGCAATCAGTATGGCTAAAAAGCCATGATAACACATAATCGAGCATAAAAGCCATGAGTGCGGGCATAAAGCCATGAATATAAGCATAAAGCTTTTCACAGTACTGCTAAAATAATACCCTATTAGCATGCTAATCTATCCAATCTGACACACATGTCTAGGTGATACATGGGCATATAGTACCATTAAGTGTTCATAAGTTTCATTATTTCATTATAGGTTCTAATTATAATTTCTAGCATTTTAATCTTTTTCATAATAGAAACATAATTGTCTAAGTCTAATATTTACATAATTTATGCATTCATCGTAATTTATATATTCATTCTATTATCCATAATGATCACAATTCAAAACAATGGTTCTCATGTACCATTGTATTCAAAATATTTTTCCCTTCTATAATAATGAGAACTCATGTCTCATTTATACATTAATATGGTTTATTTATTCATTACACTATTTATATAATTTATCATTTGAAATTCAAGAAATATTTTTTCTTACTAAGTATTTATGATTACTCTTAATTTCACTCATGTACCATTAAGTGTCAATAGATTTTATTTTATTTCCTAGTGGGAATACAATGTCCAAATTCATTTTTATCTAATGCATATGTTCATAAATTTCATTTGTATAGTTCATTTACAATTTCATCTCTAATCTATCACACCAATTCACATGTATCTAGGTTCAAGCAAATTTTCATTTTTTTTTATTCAATAAAAAGAGAAAGCCCCCAAATATTGTTTACACATCATTTATACCTTTAATATTTCATTTATAGTAATTTACAATTCACATTTCAAATTATATCAACTATTTCTCCTAAGTTCCAATTGTGATGAGCCTACAAATCCCATAAAAATAATCACATGATTTAAACAATCCTTAAATCATTTAAGTGAGGTAGCATTAGCAATTTAAGTTTTGGTCCTTTGCATTCATCTCATTGAGGTTACTATTCACTTAACTATTCCTACACAAAAGTTGACTTTTGAATACATAATAGATTTGTTAAACCTAAGTTCACCAAGATACCACATTTTGCTTTTTATTTTTGTTGGCATTAATTTCCAATACCATTTCAAAGCTTATTTTATGTTATTCAAAATTTTCAGATTTCATACCTTCAGTTTACTGTTTCATTGGTCACTGTTACAGTAGAAATTTGGCAAAATTTTCTTCATCAAAGTTATTCCTTTATGTGTCTTCTTTAATTTCGTTTTTGAATCACTCCAATTGGAGTTTTGTAGCTCAAGTTATGGCCAAATTACCATAACTGGCTGGATTGCAATTTTTCTAGAATTTCTGGATAGAATCAATTCTGACAGTTTTGGTGTCCTGAATTTGATGGACAATTTCATTTAGTTCTGGTTATAATTTAGAGTTATGGTCTTCATGAAAGTTGTCCTGAATTGTCTAAGCTTTTCATTAATATAAAATTTAGGTTATTTGGACATTTCTACAGAGAGTTATGACCAAATGGACAAATACTATTCATTTAGTCATTTTCCAGGGACAGCTTATTGGTCACCCGGATTGGGGCAATTTCTAGGTCATTCTAACTTGGTTTTCTGGGCAGGTTTCTTCATGAAAGTTGTGTCATTATGTGTCTAGTTTCATCTCCAATTGGCCTTGCACCAACTTGACTTGCACAATTCTACTTATGGCCTAAAAACCACACTGGACTCAAGGTCCAGAAAATCCTGAATAAACACAACACCACACTCCCTTAACTCATTTGGTATCTTCTCAACATATTTCAACAACTCATTTGAATGTAGGGGTTTCAAGTTTTGAGTAGGAGTATCAATGGAAGAAATTGAAAAAAAAAAAAAAAAAAGAGGGAGAGAGAGCAATGGACGGGAAGATGAAGAATGGGAAGACAGAATTTTCTTTTCAATTATTGATTTATATATTAATTTAATGCCCAATGGCAAATTTGTAAATATTGTTAGATGGCACTTTTGCAATTAAATTGAAATTCCTAATCATTTTGGTTTGACTAATTAAATAATTATATTTAATTTTTATAATTTCAATTAATTAAACTAATTTAGCTTTGTTAACTTAATAAATTTCATTTTTGGTCAATGTGGGACTTCCAAATTTTATTGATCGAATTTTTAGCCTTACCAGGTTTTTAGTTCGCCTTTTTCTTTAGTACCCGATAAGTATTTCTTTTACTTATTTTTTTTATTAAATTTTGATCAATATTTGTTCACATGTTAAGTCATATAATTCACCTACTTAAATTGACAAGTCGATCAAAAATCGTCTCTGAAGATGAAATGACCAAAATGCCCTCTGTTTGGCTTGAGGAGCCCAAACTGTCTGTACCGATCTTAAAAGTTCTCCTAACATTTTCTTGGCATTCTAATGCTACCTAGGGCTCCGTAACTCTTCTCTAGCATCCCATAAATTATTTCACGGGATTCCCCTCGGGTTTAGGGTTACTAGCTGTAAATACAACAACTTCCCGTTAGGGTCACCCATTGCTAGGGCACCGGCTCATTTAACTTCGTTGTATTTCATTTCTAAAATTTTTTCTTAATTTTTCTTACACTTATTTGAATTATTTATGACTCCTCACTCTAGTTTACATATAGTTCCAGACATTCTGACTGTCCGGACCGATATTAATTACCGAAACAGTCGAATGCACGGACTAGCTAAAGTGAGAGTGTTACAATTCTTCCCCTCTAATGAAAATTTCGTCCTCGAAATTTACCGAGTGTAGGTATCTGAGATAATTCCTTTACCTTTCTATTGTTCCCTCTGTCTACTCCTTTTATATATATGATATTATTTAGTCTTTTTGAATCTATCATTATACACTTAGGCATATCATAAAGGAAGGATAAAGGAAGGATACTTTACCTTAAATTCACATTTGGGGTATCTTGCTCCTCTTCGGCTTGGGTGACATTTGCAAGTGGTGTTACTGTTGCACCTGGTCCTTCCACAACCTCTGTCTGGGTCCATGGTAAATTCCTCTTAGGACAATCTTTCAGACGATGGTCTATGGCCCCACATCTATAACAGGCTCCAGTCAATCCCCTACATTCACCTTTATGCCACTCGTTACAATGGCCACATTTTCTTGCTAGTCCTAGTGCACTCACTACTAGTGTCTCTGGTTGACCTTTTCTGGGTAGAGGCCTGGGTCTAGGTCTCCTACTTTGATAAGATGTCTGACTTAATTGTTCTCTCGGCCTCTTATTATTAGACTGTCCAAATTTCCTCTTTTACTGATCACCACTCCTCTTCTATTCCTCTTAATGAACACAGCTAATATATTTTTTTCTGAACTCTATTAGAAAGAATTCCCAGGTTACGTCGGCTGGTGGCACTACCTTGGTTACAACATCCCATCACCGATATGCAGCTTCTTGTAGCAATGAAACTGCACACTCCAAACTCTATTTTGGTGTGCAATGGAGCTGCTGCAAGACTCTTTCAGTCCTTTCTAACCAATACTCAGCCGTTGAAGAATCGTTTTCCTTTCTATCATTGAAATCTACAACTCCATACTTCCTAATTTTTCCTACAGGTGATTTCCACTGAGGCGGTGGTGGAATAACCCCAGTCATCTGTCTAAAGAATTCAGTCATCTGCTCAAACAAGGCCTATTGTGGTTGTACAGGCACCTCTTGCACTAGTGGAGTAGGATCTCCTCGATTTCCAACATTATTCTCAGTTGAGATACGGCTTACTACTTCTTCCTCTACTGCCCTCTGTGATTCTGAGTCCATACCTTAACCTAAAATAACCAAGGAAAACATATCTGCATTAGTATCACCTCGACTCATATGAATTCAATGCATGTTATGTACATGATCTTATACTATCTATCGATGCCTAGGAACGCCTAAACCGTACTCTGATACTAATAAATGTGACACCCCTTACCCGACTACAGTGTAGCCGAGCAAGACATGTCACACTCGGTGCCGGAGCACCCTATTTTATCTTACTTTATTCCTTTAAAAATTTTATTCTTGTTATATTTTAATATCAATTATCTTTCTAAGAAGAAACCAGCGGAGTTACCCTTGTTTCTATTACCATTTGGCGTATTTCATTATTCACCTGTTTGAAATTTAACAATATTTTCAAAATAAAATCTCATAATCATCTCATATTTCACTATCATCCATGTATTTCAATTCTCATATTCATTTCCATCCACTTTCCTTCATACTCCATTCTCATATCAAAATTCTCATATTTCTATTAATTTACATAATTTGCAAACTAATTGAATAAATTTACAATTTACATGATATACAAATTAATTACATATGAACTAATCAATTTATTAATTTACATCACATAAATATTACTTACAAATTTTTAGTTTATAATTCTTAGTTTACATTACAACATACAAAATATTTATAATATACAAAATACATAAAATGACTTATATGGGCCCTATCTACATGCATTGCTGAGGAGGTGACAACCTTGAACCCTTCTAACACTTTTACAGATCTAGACTTCAAAATCCTAGTCTACTATCCACTGGGTTTTGCCTTCAGTACCAGCGCGAAGGAAACAAATCTATCGCGCTAAGCATTTCTGCTTAGTACAATAATATAACAAGAAATAATGTATACAAATAAAGAAAGAATCAAGCATTCTAAATATTCAAGTATCAATTTGATTTAAAATGACATTTCTAGTATTAATTATCTTATATGCTAATTCGTTCCTCTTTAGAAGTACTGAGTTTATAGCCTTATAGTAATAATATTCAATATACAATTTATTCTAGGAGTATTGTATTTGAGGTCTCTCTACGATTCTGTAAATTGTATTTTTGTTATGTTTCTATTGCTAATCTCTTTTTCACATTTTATTTAATACTTTCTAACGTTTTTAATTGCTAATATGCTTAAATAATTTCAATAATTTACACTGCCCAGGTAACCTATAACAGACTGACTAAACTGGATAACGGGTCGTTGGCACTAGACACCGCGGTGCCTCGGGCCGTCATACCATGGGACGTGGAACGTCAACCACGTATGCAATCAATATGGCTAAAAAGCCATGATAACACATAATTGGGCATAAATGCCATGAGTGCGGGCATAAAGCCATGAATACAGGCATAAAGCCTTTCGCAGTACTGCTAAAACAATACCCTATTGGCATGCCAATCTATCCAATCTGACACACATGTCTAGGTGATACATGGGCATATAGTACCATTAAGTGTTCATAAGTTTCATTATTTCATTATAAGTTCTAATTATAATTTCTAGCATTTTAATCTTTTTCATAATAGAAACATAAATCTCTAAGTCTAATATTTACATAATTTATGCATTCATCGTAATTTATATATTCATTCTGTTATCCATAATGATCACAATTCAAAACAATGGTTCTCATGTACCATTGTATTCAAAATATTTTTCCCTTCTACAATAATGAGAACTCTTGTCTCATTTATATATTAATATAGTTCATTTATTCATTACACTATTTATATAATTTATCATTTGAAATTCAAGAAATGTTTTTGCTTACTAAGTATTTATGATTACTCTTAATTTCACTCATGTACCATTAAGTGTCAATAGGTTTCATTGTATTTCCTAGTGGGAATACAGTGTCCAAATTCATTTTTATGTAATGCATATGTTCATAAATTTCATTTGTATAGTTCATTTATAATTTCATCTCTAATCTATCACACCAATTCACATGTATCTAGGTTCAAGTAAATTTTCATTTTTTTTTATTCAATAAAAAGGGAAAGCCCCCAAATATTGTTTACACATCATTTATACCTTTAATATTTCATTTACAGTAATTTACAATTCACATTTCAAATTATATTAACTATTTCTCCTAAGTTCCATTTGTGATGAGCCTGCAAATCCCATAAAACTAATCACATGATTTAAACAAACCTTAAATCATTTAAGTGAGGTATCATTAGCAATTTAAGTTTTGGTCCTTTGCATTTATCTCATTGAGGTTACTATTCACTTAACTATTCCTACACAAAAGTTGACTTTTTAATACATAATATATTTGTTGAACCTAAGTTCACCAAGATACCACATTTTACATTTTATTTTTGTTGGCATTGATTTCCAATACCATTTCAAAGCTTATTTTATGTTATTCAAAATTTTCAGATTTCATACCTTAAGTTTACTGTTCCATTGATCATTGTTACAGTGGAAATTTGGCAAAATTTTCAGATTTCATACCTTAAGTTTATTGTTCCATTGATCATTGTTACAGTGGAAATTTGACAAACTTTTCTTCATCAAAGTCATTCCTTTATGTGTCTTCTTTAATTTTCTTTTTGAATCACTCCAATTGGAGTTTTGTAGCTCAAGTTATGACCAAATTACCATAACTGGCCGGATTACAATTTTTCCAAAATTTCTGGGCAGAATCAATTCTGGCAGTTTTGGTGTCCTGACTTTGATAGACAATTTCATTTAGTTCTGGTCATAATTTAGAGTTATGGTCTTCATGAAAGTTGTCCTAAATTGTCTAAGATTTTAATTGATATAAAATTTAGGTTATTTGGACATTTCTACAGTGAGTTATGACCAAATGGATAAACACTATTCATTTGGTCATTTTCTAGGGACAGCTTGTTGGTAACCCGGATTGGGGCAATTTTTAGGTCATTCTAACTTAGTTTTCTGGGCAGGGTTTCTTCATGAAAGTTGTGTCATTATGTGTCTAGTTTCATCTCCAATTGGCATTGCACCAACTGCACTTGCACAATTCTACTTATGGCCTAAAAACCAAACTAGACTCAAGGTCCAGAAAATCCTGCATAAACACAACACCACACTCCCTTAACTCATTTGGTATCTTCTCAACATATTTCAACAATCATACATTCCAATAGCAATAATATTTGCTTAATTGCAATAAATAAGACAAAGATAATAAAATTTCCAAATGTATCAAACCCTAACCAAATTTATCAAACTTCAAAATTAAATGAAGTTCATAGCTCTAACCTTGTCTTCAAGCTCTCCTTAGCCTAAATCAACCTTCAAATCCACCAAATCTTCACTCCCCTCATGGAACCACCTTGGCTGAAATTCCTCTTGCCCCAAACTCTTAATTTCTTTTGGTTTTCTTGAGTGCTCTCTACTAATTAGGCTTTAGTTTAGGGTGGGATATAGTTTTTCTAAGGAAATTTTGGTTGAGACTTAGGGTTTCAAGCTTTGAGTAGGTGTATCAATGGAAGAAATTGGAAAAAAAAAAAAAAAAGAGGGAGAGAGAGCAATGGACGGGAAGATGAGGAATGGGAAGACAGAATTTTCTTTTCAATTATTGATTTATATATTAATTTAATGCCCAATGGCAAATTTGTAAATATTGTTAGATGGCACTTTTGCAATTAAATTGAAATTCCTAATCATTTTGGTTTGACTAATTAAATAATTATATTTAATTTTTATAATTTCAATTAATTAAACTAATTTAGCTTTGTTAACTTAATAAATTTTATTTTTGATCAATGTGGAACTTCCAAATTTTATTGACTGAATTTTTAATCTTACCAGGTTTTAAGTTCGCCTTTTTCTTTAATACCCGATAAGTCTTTCTTTTACTCATTTTTTTTATTAAATTTTCATCAATATTTGTTCACATTTTAAGTCATATAATTCACCTACTTAAATTGATAAGTCAGTTAAAAATCGTCTCTAAAGGCGAAATGACCAAAATGCCCTCCGTTTGGCTTAAGAAGCTAAAACTGTCTATACCGATCTTAAAAATTCTCCTAACATTTTCTTGGCATTGTAATGCTACCTAGGGCTCCGTAACTCTTATCTAGCATCCCAAAAATTATTTCACAGGATTTCTCTCGGGTTTAGGGTTACTAGCTGTGAAGACAGCAACTTCCCGTTAGGGTCACCCATCGCTAGAGCACCGGCTCATTTAACTTCGTTGTATTTCATTTCTAAAATTTTTTCTTAATTTTTCTTACACTTATTTGAATTATTTATGACCCCTCACTCTAGTTTACATATAGTTCCAAACATTCTGACTATCCGAACCGATATTAATCACTGGAACAGTCGAATGCACGGACTAGCTAAAGTGAGGGTGTCACATATCTACTAAAAAGTACACGAGTCGTGTGGCACTACATGGCCCAAAGCCGTATAAGTCTGTGGATTAATTTGAGCTTCATTCATAAGGGAGATAGCAAGTTACACAGGGGTAGGAAGTTTACATGGGGCTATTAACACGGCCCATGCACTGTCGTCTCTCTTTGGCTCTTCAAGTCTTTAGCTTCCAGAAGATTACACGGGGCTTGATGATTTACACAGTGTCAGTCACATGACCCATATACTGTGGTTTCTTCATGCCTTCTTCAATCTCTCTTGACTATGGAGTTACACGAGTCAAGCTCTATGCTTACACAACTTGTGTAATGTTATACAGTAGCCCTTCTTACTTTTTTTGCTTTCCAAACTTGTTCAATTGACTTCCATGCCTTGGATATTCTTTAAAACACCTGAAAAGATACAAAAAACATGAAATTAAGCAGAGATTAACAAAATTTATAAAAATTAATGAAACTAAGTAAAATGCATGCAATTTGTAACACCCTTACTGTAGCAATTCTGTACATTCTACTGTTCCAGTGACCGGTGTCGATCCGGACAGCTGAAAAAATATTTAAACTAAAGTGAGGAACCATAATTAACTCAAATATTAATAAGAAAAATTTAGGAAAAATTTTAGAAATAAAATACAACCAAGTTAAATGAGTCGGTGCCCTAGCGATAGGTAACTCAGTGGGAAGTTGCGGTCCTCACAACTAAGAGCCCTAGACCCGAGAGAAAATTCATAAAATAATTTCAAGGACTCCAAAGAAGAGTCATTGAGGTTTTTATAGCATTATAATGCCAAGAAAATATTTAGGAAAATTTTTCAATCTGTACAGACAATTTTAGTCTGTTAAGTCAAACGGAGGGCATTTTGGTCATTTCGTCTTCAGAGATTATTTTTGGCCGACTTGTCCAGTTAAGTAAATAATTATTATGATCTAAAAAATTAATAAATATTGCTAAAAATTGAATTGAAAATGAGTAGAGAAAAGAATAAAAGAAAATGAAAGAAATTAGGAATTATGACATCATATGATGTCATTAAACACTCTCCACCCAATTACTATTTGACAAGCAAATTAAAAGTGATAAAAATGACATAAAAATGAGATAAAAATGAAACAATTCCAGTAGCCTTCTTCTTCTTATTCCCGCACCAAAGAAAAAAGAGAAAGAGAGAAGAGAGAAACCTCCATTGGAGCACACTTCAAGCTTGTGTTTTACCCCCAAAACCACCTCAAAACCCTAGCTTCCCTTCACAAAAACTTCTCCTCACACCTAGAGCAAGACTTGGATAGTAAAAAGGAAGAGAAAAATTGGAGTTTTCAAGCCTTGGGAATTGGCTAAGTCAAGGTTAGTGCTACTTCTTCCATAAATCCATGAGTTTACCTTTTGTAGATTATGAATTGAGTGCTAGTTTTGGAAGAAAGAAAATAAATTATGTAAGTATGAAAAACCTTCAATTTTGGCAGCCTAGGGTACTTTAGAGTTTCAATGATTCAAGTGAATTATAGTTGTGAATCGATGCAATTGAACATGAAATTGATGATTAGAACATTTGATAGCATGATGTTTGAGTAAATTAGAATTTTGGAGTTAGGGTTTGGAGCAAACCTAGGGTTTGCTTATGTTCTGGTGAATGGAAGTTCTAATGGTCAATTAGTGACTATTTGGCTGTGTATGATGAGGAAATAAAGTGAATTATGGCTTTGGAATTGAGGTTATTTATGCTGTCCAGTGTGCACTATAGGTCAAGATGTGAGTCCAGCATGTTTGGGCAGCTGTAACTTGAGTTGTGTAGGTTCAATTGGTGCAAGGCCAATTGGACATGAAACTAGACACATAATGGCACAACTTTGGTGAAGAAACTCTGCCCAAAAAACCAAACTAAGTTGACCTAAAAACTACCCTAATCCGGGTGACCAACATGCTGTCCCTGGAAAATGACCAAATAAACAGTGTTTGTTCAAATGGTCATAACTCAGTGTAGAAAAGTTTAATTGATCCGAAATTTTACCAGTAAAATGATGAGACATAGGCCTACAACTTTTATGAAGAATACAAACTCAAAATTCTGAACCTAACTAATTCAAATTGCTAGTCTAAATTAGGACATCAAATCTGGCAGAACCAAATTGCCCAGAAATTCTGGGTACAAGTCACTCCGGCCAATTATAGTAAAATGACCATAACTTGAGCTCCAAAACTCCAAATGGAGTGATTCAAAAAGAGAATTAAAGAAGACACAACAAGGAACAACTTTGATGAAGAAAAGTTAGCCCAACTTCTACTGTAAAATTATCCAATGGAATAGTAAACTTAGGTAATCAAAACTAAAAATTTAGAAATGCATCTAGGGGACTTTAAATTGCAATTGGCAATTAATACTTGCAAATGTAAAACTCAAAATGTGGGATCTTGGAGTAATTAGAATTAACATATCCATTAAGTATGAAAAAGTCAACATTTTGGTTGACTAGTAAGGTGAATAGTAATCAAAATGATTAGCAAACTAAGATGAAGACCTAGAACCAATTCTAAGCTTAAATGCTTAGAATTGTATGACAAATGTGGACTATGCATCCTAGTCAAAATTGTTAAAGGGAAATTAAGGCCATAAATTTGAAATTCATGAAATGTTCATGGATTACTTGAAACATGAAAAATAAGTCACCTAATTGATGTGAATAGATAGTTAGGGGTTATATGCCCATCACAAGTAGAATTCATAAAATAGTAGTAACTCAACTTGAAATATAAAATTTGTAATTACATAAGTAGATTTTTGAATGTATAAATGAGAAAGGAAAAATGTTTTGAATACAATGGCACATGTGAACCATTGTTTAGAATTGTGATCAATATGAATAACATAATGAATGAATAAATGAACCATATTAATGTATAAATGAGACATTAGTTCTCATTATTGTAGAAAAGAAAAGTACTTTGAGTGCAATGGTATAAAAGGATAATTGATGTGAATTGTGATCATATAAATAATCAAATGAATGTATAAATTATAATTGAAATTTATCATGAAATAATGAAGTCATAAAATACAATATATTAATATTTAATGATATTATGTGCCCTTATATTGCCTAGACATGTGTGTCAGATTGGATAGTTTGGCATGCCAATAGGGTATTATTTTAGCAGTACTGCGAAAGGCTTTATGCCTGTATTCATGACTTTATGTCCGTATTCATGGCTTTATGCCTGTATTCATGGCTTTTATGCCCATATTCATGGCTTTTATGCCCGATTATGTGTTATCATGGCTTTTTAGCCATACTGACTGCATACGTGGTTAACGTTCTACGTCCCATAGTATGACGGCCCGAGGCACTGCGGTGTCCAGTGCCAACGACCCGTTATCCAGTTTAGTCAGCCTGTCGTAGGTTACTTGAGCAGTCTAATTTATTAAAATAAGTTATGAATATTAGCAATTAAAAATGCTAGAAAGTAAATAAATAAGAAGAAGTTCTGAAATAAATTAGATTAGCTCCAAAAATTTGTTCCTTAGAATGATCTGAAGTAAATTGAACTAGTTCTAAAAATTTTAAATGTTACGAAATGATCCACAACACATAGAAAATATTAAGAGAGTAAATGAAAGACTAGCAAAATAAGTATAATGTAAGTAATTATTAGAAATGCATCCTCCATAATAAAATAAACATAAACTAAATTTTCGATTTATTTGTACATTATATAAATGATTATTGTAAACTAATGACAAAAGAGATTCTAGAGAGCAACATAACTGACGAAAAATATATTGTATGGCAAATTTCATATGAACCCAGTAAAATTCTTGAGTATAGAAAATATGCTCCAATTATTTTTATTTGTATACATTATTTCTTGTTATATTATTACACCACTAAGCAGCAATGCTTAGCGCGATGGATTTGTTTCGTCGCGCAAGTACTGAAGTTAAAGCCGAGTGAATACTAAACAGAGATTTTGGAGTCCAGATCTGCAGAGTATCAAAGGTTGTCACATCCTCAGCAATGCATGTAGCTAGGACCCATGTATATCACTTTATGTATTTTGTATGTTATAAATATTTCGTATGTTGTAATGTAAATTAAGAATTTGTAAGTAATATTTATGTGATGTAAATTTATAAATTGATTATTTCATATGTAATTAAATTGTATATCTTGTAAATTAATGAAGATTGAAAATTATCATATATAAGTTGAGAATGAATGGGAATGAATATGAAATTGAGATATATGAATGAGATGTGAATTATGAGATGGTTATGAGAATAATGGATAAGATTTTATTGTGAAAATATTATTGAATTTTCAAGCAGGTGAATAATGAAATGCGCCAAATAGAAATAAAATAGGGGAAACTCCGTTGGTTTCTCCATAGAAAAATAATTGATATTAAATTAAACAAATTCAAAATTACTAAAGTAATAAAGTAAGATAAGATAGGGTGCTCCGGCACCAAATGTAGCACACTTTGCTCAGCTACACTGTAGTCGGGTGAGGAGTGTTACACAATTAATTACCTAAATGCTATGAAATACAATGCAATAGTGCCTTGAAGTAATTATATGATACAAGTGTATCACTTCTTCCCTCTTTTGATGGCTATTAGAGTTTTGTCTATCTTTGAATCCAATTTTAGTATATCTTGAGGTTTAGTTTTGGTCATAAACTAAACCGAAGGCTTGAAATAAAAGTAAGGTAAACAAAATAAAATAACAAATAAAAATTAAATAAAATAAAATGTCTAAATTAGCTAAATTGCCTATCATCTAATATCAATAATAGTTCCCCAGCAATGGCGTGAAAAACTTATTGTGCAAAATCCCACAAGTGCATTGATTATTAACAAGTAATACAATAGTGAGTGAGTATCATTCCCACGATAAACTAGATGAGTACTAAACTAAACAGCAATTATGACTATCTAGATGAAAAATATAATAATGAGAGAATTAGGACTAAATTAATTGAAAACTACTAAAATAAAGGTAAGCAAAGCAATTTATTAAAGAAAACAATTGATGAAAGCAATTCCAAAATTAGGGGTTCAAACTTCAACTTACTATATATCTAATCTCATTTATTTAATAATTTGGAAAGTTGATACTTTGAAGGAAATTAATCCTAAGTTATCTTAAGTCATCTCTCAAGGCACTCAAGGTGTATCTTAATTAACCTGAATCGTGCTTTCGTGGCAATTAATCTTAATTAACATCATTTAAGTTCTTTTGATTAATTATGCACTCCATATAGAATTTTAGCCTATCTCTAGGTCAAAAATCCTAAGTTCAATATCTAGATTTTCTAATATTAATTTTCATCTTTCAGTCCTTCAATCAATATCTAAAGTCATAACTAAGTGGAGCTCTACACATAGCATGCATTAAGATCACAAGAAATTGAATCAAAGAATAAGATTCCGAATTTATTAAATAAAATTAATGTAGATCCATAATTAAATTGAAATGATACATCCCTAATTCTAAAATTAAGAAAATTACTCACTCATGATGAGTTTAACAATCAACATGAAATAAAATAACAATGATGAAACATCTGAAGAAATAAAACAAAGAAACTCAGGTAGAAGACTTTGCAGCTTTGAACTTATGGAACTTCAGATGTAAATCTCTCCTTTGAATCTTATGCAAATCTCTTCAAATTGATGAAAAAAAAACTAAGTAAGAATGTAAAGAATGCGATCCTTGGCTTATTCTGACTTCCTATATTTATATCTAGCATAAAAACCTTCAATTTAGAGTCTTGAAGGCCTTAAAAGTCTATTCGAGTCATGCAAAATAGAGTTAAAGTCGATTTGGAGTTTGAGCTGGGGAATTTTACATGGCTCATGCTTTATTACACGAGGTAGGGTGTGTAATCTTCTGGAGCCTTTAAAAGCCTTCGAATCTTGATTGGCAAAAAGTTACACATGCTAGGTACCTTTATGCAGGTCCCTTTACATGGCCCATGTACTTGTTTTCCTCAACACTTTTCCTAGCAGACTGTTACACCGACTGAGGCACCCAGTGCATGACTTGTGTAATTTTCTACAGTGCAGAATCTGCTCCTATTGACTTTCAAGCTTGTTCAAATGTGTTCTAGGCCTTAAAATTACATAAATCCACCTGATAAAATATAGAAAATAAGAAATTAAGCTAAAATAACCAAAAATACCAAAAAGTAAAGAAACTAACTAAAAATTATGCAAGTAACTACCTAAATGTAATGAAATCCAATATAAAAGTGCCTTAAAATACCTATATAATACAAGTGTATTAGTTTGCCAATTGCAATGAGATTGTAGTCAGTTTTAGCTCTCCAACATTTTGCTTATGATAGATAGATGGGGGCATCAAACTAACACTTATTCCTAAGTCATAAATGGCTTTGTCGATATTCATGTTGCCAATTAGATAAGGTATGGAGAAGCTTCCAAGATCCTTGAGCTTTGGAGGCAACTTATTTTGTAACATGGCACTACATTCGTCTATGAGAGCTATTGTCTCATAGTCATCTAGCTTCCTTTTGTTTGAGAGGATCTCTTTTAGAAACTTTGCATAGGATGGCATTTGATATAGAGCTTCAGTGAATGGAATATTTATGTAAAGTTTCTACAAAACTTCCAAAAATTTTCTAAACTGATTGTTCAATTTAGCTTTTTGAAACCTTTGAGGAAAAGGCAATGGTCATTGATAAGGCTCCAATAGCTCTCTCTTTTTTTCCTCTTTCTCTTCCTCATCTTTATCAGCCTCTTTGTGTTCGTCCTTTTATTGGTTTTCAAATTCACTAGAAGTTTATTTTGTTGTATCATGCTTTCTTTCTAGTTTTAGTCCTTCAAAGTTCTACTACTCCTTAAGGTAATTACCTTACATTATTCCTTTAAGTTCATCTCTGGTTGACTAGGCAATTTACCAATGGTTTTGCTTGAAGAATTGGCTTGCTAAGCAATTTGGTAATTAAGAATTTGGTTGTGAGTAGCCAATTGGTCTATTTTGAAAGTTTGTTATTTGATCATCTCATTCTACTACTATTGAGCCGTTAAAAAGCTTTCCATAATGGATTCCATAGTTACATTAGGTTTAAGCTATTGAGCTTGAGGCGGTGGTGGTTGTTGAGCTACATTCTAACCTTTATTTTGAAGGCCTAGTAGTACCTGTATGTATCCTTATTGTCTGTTTATTGGTTAACTCTGTTGGTTAGAGAATTCAACCATGAGAAATTTAGGTGGTTCCTCTATCAAAGGTTGTAAGTGTTGGAATAAGGGTTGTTAGCTATCCTCTAGTTAAAGTTCCTACTATTGTTCACATAGTTCATCTATTTTATGGATGGCTCACTGAAGTTGTTGCATTATGAGCTTAGGTGTCCTTCTCCACAGTGGTCATAAACATGGTTGCTTATCCCAATTGCATTGGCTTGCATTCTGTCAAGCCTCTTTGAAAGCTGATCAGATTGAGCACTGATCATGCTGAGGGCATCCAATTTTAGAATTCGAACTATTTTCTTTATGTCTCCTCTTTCATTTAACCATTTAAAGTTGTGATATGCAACTCTCTCTAGAAGTTCAAGAGCTTCAATGGTCATTTTCTTTATTTGATCTCCACAGTGGTCATAGACATGGTTGCTTATCCCAATTGCATTGGCTTGCATTCTGTCAAGCCTCTTTGAAAGCTGATCAAATTGAGCATTGATCATGCTAAGGGCATTCAATTTTAGAATTCCAACTATTTTCTTCATGTCTCTTCTTTCATTTAACCAATTGAAGTTGTGATATGCAACTCTCTCTAGAAGTTTAAGAGCTTCAATGGTCATTTTCTCTATTAGATCTCTACCAGCTGCTAAATGTATTGTTCTCCTTATGGATGGTAGTAAACCATTGTAGAAGTTTTGAATTAGGAGCCAGTACTTAATGACATGGTGCCTTTATAAATCCTTGTACCTTTCTCATGCTTCGTCGAGTGATTCATTGGCTTTTTGCCTAAAAGTGTTCAACTCTGTTCTCAATTTAGTAGTCTTCATAGGTGGAAAGTATCTTGCTAAAAAGGTCTATTAAAGATCAGGCAGTTAGTGAATGAACCTATAGGTTGAGAAAGTAGTCACTTTCTTGCTTTGTCTCTAAGAGAGAATGGGAATGCTCTAAGTCTAATAGCATCCCCAGAAACACCATTCATCTTGAATGTCCCGCATAGAGCAAGAAAGAATTGGAGTTGATAATGCGGATCTTCTATAGGTTACCTTTCAAATTGAGTCTGTTAAATCATCTAGAGCCATACTAGTTTAAGTTCAAAATTATTGGCCTCAACTGTAAGCCTAGTGACACTCAGTTGGAATCTTTGGATAGTTGGGGGTCCATAGTCTCTCAAGAGTTTTGGCCTACTGTTTGCTACCATGGTTGATGTTTCAGCTTTTGAAGTGGCTAGTGAATGAGAGAATGAAATTGATTAGTTATGAAAGATAAAAAAAATTATGCTAGAAGGAATCGAGGAACAAGAGTAAGTAAAAATTAAGCAACATAACTCCCAAATCAACTTCAATAAAAAAAAAAGGATTTATTTTTGGTATTTTATGATTTAAGATGCAATAGTAATAAAAGACAAAAATTAAGAGGATAACTATGGAATGTAAGCTTTGATAAGAGTAAAATCGCCACAAAGAATACAATCCCAAAGAAGACGCCACACAAGGAACTCTTGTGATAAGTCAAAAATTCACCACAAATAAATAATGTTTGATAAAAAAGAAGCAATACTTGCTATTATGATTAAAACTCATAATGCTTTGAGCTTACAAGAGTTGGCCTTTATATAGGCTGATTACAAGCACTATAAAGGAAAGATAGTAAGGTTGCTAAATAGGAAGTTTGAATAGTCTTCTAAATAGAAAATAATATTGAATTTTTGAAAAAAAAAAACTTTAGAAATCTGTTCATATAGTGATGCACGAATTTGAGGAGATTTGGTAACTTTTCAACCTTATTTCCTTCTTTATTCAAAAGATATTACAATCTCCTTCTGATTTCTTTGACTTGGTCAATTCCAAATAGCAAATGGGGGCCTTTTACACACATGTGGGCTTATTTTCTTCATAATCAGCCCATTATTTTTATTTTTAATAGCTCAAAATATTTTTAGTATCCACCATCTCATGCCCCCATAGACTTGCTGTCTAGCCCAACTTTTTTAAATAAATATAAAAAAAAGAAAAAGTAAATACTCTTACTTGGACTCAAAAAGGCCTCCTCGAAAGTCTTCATAATCACCCCCATTTTTTTTTTTTAACTTAGCTCAAATATTTTAGTATCCACCCATCTCACTGCCCCCCCATAGACTTAAAAAGTGCCCCCCTTTTTCTTTAATATAATACAAGAAAGAAAGATAAGAAGTACTAAAAACCTCGGCAAAAAAAGATGTCATGTCATTATATATCACATCATCTCCCCCTTGTTGATTAGGATTTGTCCTCAAACCTAATTCTTCCCCATCCTTAAAATCATCTTTCAAGTAAGGAGAAAGATCCCTCACATTGAAAGTAGAAGAAATATTGTACTCACTAAGAAAATTCACCTTATAGACATAATCATTGATCCTTGCTATCATACTAAATGGACCATCAGCTCTTAACAACAGCTTAGCCTTCCTTTGATTTGGAAATCTCTCCTTCCTCAAGTGAAGCGACACTAGATCACTGAGTTCAAACTGCACTTGCTTCCTCTTCTTGTTAGCAGTTTTGTTGTTTTGTTCATTGATGATGTGCCACATAGTAACATGACATACGAGGGCCTGTTGACCAGGTCTAAGAGCAAGCTTATCACTTTGCTTGCTTGTATTCAAAATTAAAGAAGTTAGGCTGGACTTAGCAAGTCCATGGGGCATGTGAGATGGGTGCATACTAAAATATTTGGACTTAAGTTAAAATAAAAATAATGGACTAATTATAAAAAAAAAAAAAATGCCTATATGTGTGTACAAGGCCCCAATTTGCTATTTGGAATTGACCAAGTCAAAGAAATCAAAAGGATATTGTAATATCTTTCAAATAAGAAAAGAAATAAGGTTGAAAAGTCACCAAATCTCCTCAAATCCGTGCATCACTATATGAGCAAATTTCTAGAGTGTTTTTTTTTTCAAAAATTCAATATTATTTTCTGTTTAAAAGACTATTCAAACTTTTTATTTAGTAACCTTGCTATATTTCCATTATAGTGCTTGGAATCAGCCTAGATAAAGGCTAACTCTTGTAAGCTCAAAGCATTCTGAGTTTTAATCACAATAGCAAGTGCTGCTTCTTTCTTATCAAATATTATTTATTTATAGCGAAGTTCTGACTTATCATAAGAGTTCCTTGTGTGGTATCTTCTTTGGGATTGTATTCTTTGTAGCGAGATTACTCTTATCAAAGCTTACATTCCATAGTTATCCTCTTAATTTTTGTCTTTTATTACTATTGCATCTTAAATCATAAAATACCAAAAAGAAATCCTTTCTTTTTTTTTTGTTGAATTTGATTTGGGTGTTATATTGCTTAATTTTTTCTTATTCTTGTTCCTCGATTCCTTCCAGCAGAATTTCTTATCTTTCATAACTAATCAATTTCATTCTCTCCTTCACAAGGCACATCAGTTTGGTATCAAAACTTAAGTTATAGCACTTTGTGTTCTTGAGAGTGCAAACATGAGAGGGAGTGTGTGAATTACATAAAAAATATATATATATTTGCAACAGGTTATGAAAATGTTTTGTCACAACTTCACAACATCATTCATGGTTCGGAGAGTATAACTAGGCTGTTCAAATTGAAACAAGGTGACAAGTGTGTAAAAGAATATTTGATGGAGTTTGTTGAATGCTATGGTTGTCAAGAGCCTCAACAGTAAACAATTGTGAGATTTCTTACAAGTTTGAGAGATGACATTGCAAAAATAGTTGAATTGCAATAGTTTTGATTTTTTGGATGAATTAATTCAACTTGAATATGAGGCGGAATGACTATGTATGCATAATACCAATTCAGCTTTTACATCACCAAATTCCAACCTAAAAGAGGAGACAAGCTTGCAACTTATTCAAGAAGAAGTTGAAAATAAGCATGAAGTACTCTTGACAGAGAAGGAGCAAGATAACGTTGCGGAAAAAATTATTGTGTACGCTGATAAGGGAGAATTGCTATCCTTGGATTCCATGGTACAAGATAATAAACCTGAGGAATTAATGACTTTATCACTAAAAATTCCAAATGAAGTTTCATTGTCTTTGTCAAATTGTAGGTTCAATGAGGTGTAAGTCAAGGTACCCAAATTGTTTGACACTCTTGTTCCTCTACCTCAAATAGATCATGCTATGTCCAAACAAATGATGAACCGAGAATTAAGAAGAGTGAACTTTTTAGATATTGTTCTTAATGTCCTTAGCGAGGATTTGAGGACAAATCCTTTTCAAGAGGGGGGTATGATGTGCCTATAGGGGGTCGAGAATTTTCATCAATTTTAGAACCTTGATGCATGTTCATCAAAAGCATATAAAGTGGAAAGGACATGGGAAACTCCTTCATTATGGATGCATAGGCTTAGTGAAAGCAAAAGAATTAAGCTTATTTGGAGTTAAGAAAATTAGGCCCTAATAGAGCACGTTAAAGAGGTATGTATTGGGCTGCCTTGTGGTGGGCCTTTATTCTTTGAAATTCATAAGTTCATAATATGCTATTATTTATTCACTTTTGGAAGCTCATATTAAGGAGATTTTAGTATTTTTCATGCTTTTTATGTTCCTATATGGGTTGAGAGTCAATTTGGCGTATTTGACCACCAAATATTCTCCAAGATCTTCAAAGATTATGGCCAGCAACAATATGGACGAATTTGACTTGTCAACTCAGAATACAATCTTTGGAGATTATTACTATTTTAGAAGATCTTGGCCAGCACTTTACTAATTAGGAATATTTTACTTTTCTTTTCCTATTTTTATTAGATTTATTCCAGATCTATATTTCTTTATTTCCTAATTAGTTTCTTTGTAAATTTCTTTTTTAGTTTCTTATATTTGACTATAAATAGGCTCACATATGTAATGCTTCAAACAGAATTAAGAGATTTCAGACAATTCAGAGAATAAAGAGAAAGCTTAGCAAAGTGCTATCAATTTTAATTCTTATCAATCAGTTATCATTGTGGCAAATTACTTGACTTATCACAAAGTTTTTTGAGTGGCGTATACCTTTAAAGATTGGGTTCTTGTGGTGTTCTGAACTTATCAAAGAATTTCTCTCTTCTACTTATCCTTTTATCTTTCTTGTTTTATTCTTAGTTTTAGTTCATAAACATCAAAACTATAAAAAGATTTTCTTTTATCCTTTCTTTTTACTTTGTTGCAAGTTAAACTAGAAAAATACCAAAAAAAGTTACAATCTGACAGATTTGAATCCTTGTACTTTGACTGTTCTTGCTTGATTTTTACTTATTTCCTATTTGTTTAATGTTAGTTTTCTTGTTTCTTTCTCTTAATTTGAATTCCTTTTTTATTTAATTTGATTCAGTTATTCCTTATCTCACCAAGGCACATCAACTTTCTATTGCTTCCCTCCTCTTGATGGCTCTTAGAGTTTTGTGTATTTTGGAATCCAATTCAAGTATCTCTTCTTCTGGTTTAGTTCTTGTCATAAACTAAACAAGAGTCTGAAAAAGAAATAAAAGGAAACAAAATAAAATATCTAATAAAAATTAAATAAAGCAAAAGTCTAGATTAGCTTTATTGCTTATCGCCTAATATCAGAAAAACTCCTTGGCAATGATGCAAAAAACTTGTTGTTCAAATCCCGCAAGTGCACGGATCTTTAATAAGTAATAAAGTAATTAATACAGTATCATTCCCACGAGGAATTTGTGAGTACCAGACTAAACAATAAATTTTAACTATCTAGACTACCAAATATAATGATGATAAGAATTAGAACTAAAATTAACTAAAGCTAATGAGAATTGTAACACCCCTCACCCGTGTACAGTGTAGTCGAGCAAGGTGTACTACATTCGGTGTCGAAGCACCCTATCCTGTCTTGTCGTGTACAATATTAATTTAATGTCTATTTAATTTCATTATCTTACGTGTAGATTTTTTTTTTATCATATCTTATTTTTGTGGAGACCCAAATAGGGTCTCCCCTGTTTTATTAGCGCATAGCGGGTTTTCTTATTTACCTATTAAAATTAATTATATCTATTTCACACATCATTTCTCATATCAATTATTCATGTACCATATCATATCATTACTCATAAAATTTTTCAAGAAAATAAACTTTCATTTCACATAACATTACATACAATAATGTACAATTATATACAATCCAAAATTTAATTACATGTCTCAAAATAATTTACAACATTTACTTATGTACAATAATCAAAATGCAAAATCTAAATTTACATGAGTCCTACCAAAACAGACTGTTGAGGTGACACTGATACTGTAGCAAATCTGGTCAAGATCCTAGCTAAAGTCTGCTACTACCGTTGCGACTGCTAGTGGTAGTCTCCAGTATCTACGCGAGGAAACAAATCCATCACGCTAAGCATTTCTGCTTAGTGGTGTAATAATTGAAATAAAAATAACTAATAATTGAAATAATTATTTCATATAAAATTTACAAAATTTTTGAATTAATTACACATTTATGAAACTTTGGAAGCAAATAATTTATCAGGATCTTTTTATTCATATATTACATATTCAATCTTATTATACCCATATTAGTACTTTCTTCATGTATTTATTTAAATTTAAAGTGTATTACACATATCTGTGCCCAAGTAACCTATGACAAACTATAAGGACTGGATACATGGAAGTATACTAGTTAAACATCCGTATGTCTAACATATATACATCTGTCATATCAGGCACAAGGCCAGCGGGCAGGCATAAAGCCAAAAATAAAATCAGGCACAATGGCCAATGGGCAGGCATAAAGCCTGTAGAACAATCATATCAGACATATATTATCTATCAATGATTCTTCCTGTGGGCAGTACTGTAATCTGTAGTCCCTAATTGGTATACCAGTCGATCCAAGCTATATAAATAAGTCTAAGTATACTTTGGAAAAATTAGTATTATTAATTACTTATGATCTTATCATTTTATGTTATGCACTATTAGTGCTTTATAGTAGTTTCATGTCAATTTATAGTGGAAAAATAGGTTCCCCCTTCATTTTTATGTAACTTATACATTTAGCAATTCATATAGGTAATTTACATGTCATGTATCAAATAATATCTTGAACCTTTCTTTAGGTCTAGATTTGGTGTCTTATATTCTCCTAGCAAATTGGCCAAGATGTGGCCACTGTTTGACTACACTTCCTTCTGGAAGTTGCCTCTCTATGTCTTGTCTTTGTTTTTCTTTTTGAATCATGTCATTTGGAGTTTTAGAACTCAAGTTATGGTCAAATAACCAAAGCTGGTTCCTTAACTCACTCAAGTTCCAGAAGTAGGCAGATTCTGGAGTCAATTTCTCCTAATTATTTGGACATATTACAGCTACTTTTAGGCATAATGTTCTTCATAGAAGTTGTTATCCTATGTCTTATTATTACTTAAAATTTTGAATTATAATTTTTTAGGTCTTGTAGAATTAATTATAGTAAATTAACAGGCCTGGACTCAGGTGCCCTATGTTTGCAGGATTCCAGGTTCAGGTCAGTGGCTTTGACTCTTATTTTAGATTCTTACACTCAAATTTTGAGAAAAATTTCTAAATCAAAGTTGAAGCCCTATCTCTTAGGTTTCCAGAACAGTTTCACTCATCCCATTTGGGATTTCCTAGTGAAAGTTATGATATAAATTCTGTTCTGGGGTTAGGTGGTAGTTGAGGCAAATTCCAGGATTTGGTGTACTAACTTGTTCTAATAATTTGACTTAGTTGCCTTAGGTTCTGGGTTTTGGTCAAAACATCAATACTGTAGATCTATCTCTTATAAAAATTTTTTGCACTAGTTTCATTACTTTTTCAATTTTGTAGACCAAGTTATGGCTTTTTTGCCAAAATTGGAGCCAAAATTGGTCGGGTAAGCCTGTGTCCAACAAATTCTAGGCAGATTAGTTTTGGATAGTTTTGTTGATCTAAATTGTGCTAACAATTTGATTTGGTTAGAGGTAGATCTAGATTCTATGTTCTTCATGAAAAATGTGCTCCTATGTTTACCCTTTCTAATGGTCCAAGAATCAGATCATTCTGACATTCCTAGTATGAGTTATGGCCATTTGAACATTTACTATTCATTTGGTTATTTTTCCAGGTCCAGATTAGGGTTACCCAGATTCAAGTCAATTTTAGGCCAGGTTAGGGATAGTTATTAGGCATGATTTCTTCATGAAAAATGTGGGAAATTGTCCTAGATTTCATCTCCAATTAGCCTCACACCAATTGGAGCAACACAATTCAACTTATGGCTTAAAAACCACACTGGACTTAAGGTTCAATTTCCTGCACAGAAAAATCAGCACTCCCAATTTCAAATCCTCCCAACTCCGAAACTTCATTTCACATTCATAGTACTTCAAATGAACAACAATTCATCTCAACATGCTCAATTTCAAGCCATAATGCAAAAGTACCAAAATTAGGTCAAAACCCTAACTCAATATTCCCAACACCATACAAACTCAATGCAATTTCACTTCCAATATATATAAACTCATCAATCAACATCACTAAGCTAATTTATATCAATTAAAAGCATCAATTTCCACTTTACATCATGGCTACCGAAATTGGTACCCCCACACTTTACTTTCTTTAACTTTTATGGATTATTTAACTCATCTTAGCATTGGCTCAATATTTATTGAAGAAAGGAAGAAGAAATAAGCACTAACCTCTTGTGACCAATTCTTGGTCTTATGAAAACTCCACAATTTCTACTCCTTATGGTTGCCAACTTCTTCCCCAAGGTGTAAAGTAAATTTTTAATGAAGACAAGTGTAATTTTTTATGTGAGTTTTGGAGGAAATTCAAGCTTAAAAAAAAAAATAAAAAATGGTGGGAGCTAGGAAGAGGGTATTCGGCCATGGCAATAAGAAGAGGAAGATGATGGTGACTTAATGAAATTTTTATCTCATTTTAATCCCTTCTTATCCCTTTATAATTATTTGGTAACATTTTATTGATCACAACTTTTTAATGATGTCATTACTTATATCATGCTCATCTCATAAATGCATTTTATTTCTTTTCTTTCTTTTTCTTTTCTTTTCCCATTTCTATACCATAATTCATAAATTTTAATTTATTTTATTTGTTTTAATCTCTCTTATTTTAGTTGACATTTAGGTCAAAGTTCAACTCTGGGATTGAAATGACCAAAATGCCCTTCATGGTGCTTATCGGGTTTTAATTTCCCTTTACCGATTGGCAAATTTTTTTGAATTTTTTTTGACATTTTTAATGTTATTTAATCTTCACAAAACCTCTAATTTAGTCTCAAAATTTTTTTCCTAGGGTTTCTTGCAGATCTGGGATCGGCAACTAACTTCGCAGTCCTTTTCCAGTACGGTTACCAATCGCCGTGACTCCGGCTCATTTAACAGAATTGTACTTCGCTTCTTTTACTTTTCTTTAATTTTTCTTAGTCTGTATTTAGTCAATTTATGTTTTCTCACTCTAGTTTAAGTGTAGTTCCAGACATCCTGACTGTCCAAATAGATATTAGTTATCGGAATAGTAGAATGCACGGACTACCTAAAATGAGGACGTTGCAAGAATAACAAAAGCAAAGCAATAAAATAAACTTAAGAAAATGATTAATGAAAACAATTATAAAATTAAGGGTTCACACATTAACCTATTACAGATTTAATCTTATTCATTCAACAAATTGGAAGATTTTCACTTTGAAAGAAATTAATTCTAAGTTATCTTAAGTCATCTGTCACACCCTACTCCCCTGTAAGATGCAACATGATCCGTAGTCTTTTAGGGTTGGTATATGTTACCAATTTCAGTTCTGTGTATACTGCATTTTCTTGAAATTCGCTGGATTCCGGGATACTAGTTTGACCTAGCCGGACGACCTAGTTTCCTCGGTTTTCGGGTTTCGGTCAAAACTAAAAACTTGTAGATCTATGTCTTATTGCACGCGGGGCAAAATTTCAGGTCATTCTGAGTTATGTAGACCAAGTTATGGTCATTTTACTATTGCTGGTCAAAATGCATAAAAATTGGTCACTTTAGGTCACTTTAGGTCATTTTAGGTTCGGCCAGTTTTTGGACCCGAACCTGTGCAAGCTGTTTGACTTGCTTATGGTCATTTCTGGGCTTTGGTGTCTTCATAAGACTTGTAGATATGGGTCTTGACTATTCATGGTCAAAATTTTAGGTCAATTGGACCTGTTTTGAGTGAGTTATGGCCTAAATACTAACTGCTGCCCAATTGGTAAATTTTCAGGCCTTTATTGCACTTAATCCGGATTTGGTCATTTTTCAAGCTACCTTGCAAGCAGAATTTTGGCAAGCTTCCTTCATGAAAGTTGGCACATTTTGTGCCTAGTTTCACCTTCAGTTGGTTTCATACCAATTGGAGCCACACACTTAAGGTTCTAAGCCCAAAATGCAAACTGCCTTATTACATTTCCTTCATACACATCAAAGACCACTTTTAACACTTACCAAACTCAACATTCAAGCCAATTCTGGTTTGTACCATAACCTAAATATAGTTCACAACATATTATAGGTCATTTTGGTAGCTTACAATTACATTCAACATACACCATAAGGTGCAGAATTTGTCAAACTCATTTACAATAATTCAATCACCTAACCATTACATACAATTTCCACTACCAAATCACATACATTATCACTACTTAATTCATATATATAAGCTGCCATTTTTTGTACTATAATTCAACAACTATTCATGAACTTAAACAGTACCAATCTTCACCATGAGGCTGCCAAAGAAATACACACACATCAAACTTCCATTTCCACTTTTCAAACTTACCATTCAACTTTATACATAGAAATCAACTTCAATACTTTTAAGCACCTAAATCAATACCCCAAATCACTAAATATATGAAGAAATAATTCATTCTCCATGGACATGAGGGCTGCCGAAAATTGAACACTTCACTAACTCAACAAATCTTCCATTTTCTTCCATAAATCAACTCATCTCAACTCTAACACAAAGTTTAACAAAGAAATGAAAGAAGATTGAACATGTACCTCAAGTGGAGCTTGCCAAAACTCCTTCAAATCTCTCCTTTTTGCTCCCAAAATGCTGCCCAAGAGGTTTACTCTAACTTTAGTGAAGGCAACTTGATCATTGGATGGCTTGATCTTGAGTGGATGGAGCTCCACACATGGGACGGCAATGGAGATTTTTAGGGAGAATGGAATTCGGCAAAGTTGAATTTGAGAGGAAGAAGAAGACATTAGTGGAGTAATCTGCCCACTTAGTGAACTTTTAATTCCAATAGTGCTCCACTCATGCTAGGATAATCATTTAATAAGTTTTAAGTGATAATTACTCCATTTACACTCCATTTTTGTTATTTACATTAGGTACCACTAAATTAATTCTTCATTATATTTTCCAAGTGTAATATTATTTATTGTTAATGGACATTTAGGTCAAAAGACAACTCGGGGTGTCAAATAACCACAATGCCCCTGTTCGGGTTGCATTCCCGATTTTTCGGTAACACCGGGTTTTGTCCGTTTTTCGATTTCTCACTTTTCTTTGTACTAATTAATTAATTTTTCTTTGATGTTTCTAATGGCATTTATACTTCAATAGGGGTCTATTTAAGTCCTAAAAATATTTTTCAGGGTTCCCCGCGGTCCAGGGCTAGTCAACGGTCCACGCCGCGACTTCCCGGTGCGGTCACCCATCACTAGGGTTCTCGGCTCACTTAACTTAGTTACATTTCTTTGCTATTATTTTTCCTTTGTTTTTCTTGTATTTTCTTTTCTTGTATTTCATTATTTTATGTCTCCTCACTCATATCGAAGTGTAGTTCTAGGCATCCTAGCTGTCAGGACAACACTGGTCACTAGAACAGTAGACCGCACTACCAAACATCGGGGTGTTACATCATCTCTCAAGGCACTCAAGGTGTATCTCAATTAATTTGAACCCTACTTTTGTGGCAATCAATCTTAATTAAGATCCTTTCAGCTTTTTGATTAACTATGCACTCCGCATAGAATTTTAGCCTATCTCTAGGTCAAAAATCCTAAGTTCAATATCTTAAATTTTCAATATTAATCTTCTTCTTTCAGTCCTTCAATTAATATCTAGAATCATAACTAAGTGGAGCTCTAAACATAGCATGCATTAAAAACACAAGAAATTGAATCAAAGAACAAGGTTCCAAATTTATTAAATAAAATAAATGTAAATCCATAGTAGAATTAAAAGTGCTACATCCCTAATCCTAGAATTAAGAGAATTACTCACTCATGGTGAGTTCAACAATCAACATGAAATTAAAATAACAATAACAAAATATTTGAAGAAATAAAACAGAGAAACTCAGGTAGAAGACTTTGCAGCTTTGAACTTTTAGAACTTCGACTATAAATCCCTACTTTGAATCTTGTGTAAATCTCTCCAAATCGTTGACAAATTAGGTTAGAATGTAAAGAATGCGATCCTTGGCTTATTCCTTACTTTCTGTATTTATATTTAGCATAAAAACCTTCAATTCAGAGTGCTAGGGGCCTTAGAAGTTTGTCCGAGCCTAGCAAATTAGAGTTGAAGTCAATTTGGAGTTTGAGCTCGGGCACTTTTGTAACACCCTATTGGCATAGCCTGATATATTTTACTATTCCGGTGACTGGTGTCGGTCCGGACAATTAAGAGAATTAAAACCCCGTCTAAGATACCTAGTTAAGCTCTGAATACAAATAATTAGTAATTGCCAAATAGTTAAGTATAAAAAAGAAAAACAAAGTATAAAAAGTTAAATGAGCCGAGAGTCACAGCGATGGGTGACCTTCTCGGGAATGACTGCGAGGTTAGTCTAAACTCAAATTTCAAACCGTAAAATGTGACGCCGCGGTCCTTAGGACCATTGTGAATACAGTGGAAAAGAGAAAATCACGAAAAAGAATTGTTAAGCAGATTAAATAATTAGGTCAGGGATCCGAGAGAAATATCAAATAACTTGCAAACTGGATTGAATCGTCTAGGGGCAATTTGGTCAATTCACCCCTAGAGCTGACTCCTGACCTAACTGTCCAATAAAATTTGAGAAAAGAAAATTTCAGGACCAAGAATTAAATTAAAGAACTAATGGAAAAATGAATGAAAAAGAAAAAAAAAAGAAGGAAAAAGTGTTATTTACATCACTTGGATGACATCATCATGATGTCAAAACTAATTTTAATTTTCCTACCTAAATTGACCAAGTAAAAAACGTTTTTAAAAACTTAAAAATATATAAAAGGAAAGAAAATCATATTTTCTTCTTCTTCCCTAAGTTCACCTGGCCCTCCTCTCTCCCACTTAAACCACTATTGTTACACCATGAAGCTTGAGTTTAAGCTTTCTTCCAATCACCTAACCCCACTTTGTCCCTAAATTTCTCATTAAAACTTGTTAGACCAACTTGAGAAGGTGATTGATCAAGAAAAGGAAGGAGGAAAAATAGAGATTGAAGATTTGAAATTCAAAGAAAGAGGTTAGTCATCAATCATTTAGTTTTTCTTTAAAATTCATGCAAATATGCTTTAATAAACTTAGAAATTGTGTAAAATCAAACAAAAATAATTGTTGAGGGACCAAATATGAAATTCGTCCAGCTAGGGTTAGGGTTTGAAATGAATGAGTTTGAAGTGTTTGAATGGTTGTTTGAGGTGCATTAGGTGTAGAGATCATGAATGTACACTTTGAATGCATTAAATTTAACTTTATGTGTAGTTAGGGTTTGAGCATTTTGAAGAAATTAGAGAAAAATTTGAGAATTGGCCAAATGATGTAGTTAACCTTATTTGAGTTGAGTAATGGTCAATTGTGACCATTTGTGGTGTGTATGAATTATTGGAAATAAGTTCCAATTCGGATACGTTAGGGTCAATCTGCAGGCAGCTTGACCTAGGTCCCTTTCAGGGACCAAAACTGAAAATTTACCAACCCAATTGGTATGAGACCAATTGGGAATAAAACTAGACACAAAATAGACCATTTTTTATTCAGGAATCATACCCAGAAAGTGACCATAACTTAGTAAACAATTAGGCCAAATCCAGAATTGGGCATACTGCCCTGTACAAAAATGATCAAATGAACAGTAGTTACGTAAATGACCATAACTTGGTCTAGGAAGGTCTAAATGACCTAAATTTTATACCGATAGAAAGCTGAGACATATCCCTACAACTTTCATGAAAAAAACAAACCCAAAAATTGACTATAACCTATCCAAAAACTCACCTACAGTCAATATATAAAAATTGCCATAATCCAGAAAATTGCCTAGAATTCTGGGTAACACCAAATCTGGCCAGCCATGTTCAAATGGCCATAACTAGGGCTGCAAAACTCCAAATGAAGTTATTTAAAAAGGGAAATAAAGTTAAGACAATATGAAACAACTTCTATGAAGAAAACTTTGCCAAATTCTAACAACAACATGACCAATAGAACAGTACAAAACAGAACACCAAATCTGGAAAATATGAAATTTTGCATAGGAAATCTAAAAATCTAAGGAGCAACTAAAACCAACAAAATTGGTAACCAAAATGTGGTATGTGGGTGAAATTGGAATCCCTATACCTATTAAGCATGAGAAAGTCAACAAATTGACTTGAATAGTGTTGTGAATAGTAACTCCGAAATGAAAATTTCCAAGAACGTTAGTTTAAGCATATTGGGGCTAGAATTAAGTTTATATGAATCAATTATTGGATTTATTGTGAAAGAAGATACGGAAACACTATAAATTGCGTGTTTCAGCTGAAAAAGACCTAGAAAATGATAAGGTAAACTGAGTCAAAGTCTAGAGGCAACTCATATTAGGTTTGTGCACAATAACTTTAAATTATTATTTTCCTATTGAAAACTTGATTAGTATGCATTGTGTTAGTTATGGTTTTCGATAACTACTGTGTTGCCACTTTGTGAATGAAAAATTGACTTTGGAAATTAATTGTGTTTTGCATGAAATATTTGAATAACTTGTTTTAAATTGATTTTGGATTCACACTTCGCATGGCAGTCCCTTAATATGTTTCTCCTCCACTTGTGGGGTTGAGTTTGATATTTGATCACTTTCCTTCCTCTCTGGCTTACCAGTCTGAGGTGAGTTTGAATGAGTACTCATTAGCTAGCTAGCCACCTCCCTCATTGATTTTGATTAGTGGGGTGAGTTTGTCTTGTCATGGTGTACAACACGGCATGTTTGAAAATTTTGTGTCATGGCCTAAGTTATGTTATTGATTGGCAACACTGTGTTTAATAAATTGTTTGATCAAATTTTGTTATATTAAGTTTTGAAAATTGTAAAATATTTAAATTGTGATTTGTTATAAAGGTGATTTGAAAATTTGTGAAATGTGATTGTGAAATATTTGAACTGTGAATTGATAATGAATGTTTTATATTTTGCATTTTTTATTTTATTGTGCACCACTGAGTATTTTTATACTCAACGATAGCTTCTTTTGCTGTCGCAGATAAGGAAAAGGACATAGCAACAGAGTGAGCTACTACAGTAAGAGAGGAGCACTGTTTAGAGATTTTTGTACGGGTATTTGTTGATGCTTTTGTAATTATTTTGATGTAAATGGTTTGGTGTCATATGTATTAATGTAGACTGAGTAGTTGTACAATCAATGTATAATAATATTATTTTTGAGATTTTATATTTGTAAACTAAATTATGAATGTAAATTAAATATTTAAAATGCAATGTGCATAAGTTTATGAAATGTTTTGAGATAACAATTTTTGATATGAAATTTGGATTTTGAATTGAATTATTGCTATTGATGTTGATTTGAGTTTTGGTGGTTGCAAATGGGGTTGAAATTAATTATTTGGGAGTGTTTTTCACAGGTTTTGAAGAACTATTTTTCTCAAATATAGACCGCACTCTACCGAAATTTTTTCAAAAATTTGTATAAAAACAAAATGGATAAAAATTTTGAACTAGTTTTTAAACTTCTATTAAATGTAAGAAAATGCTCACCACTTCTAAAAAGTAAGAAAATGGTTTTAAAATCCCTTATAGGGTACTTAATAAGTTATCGGTAGGTAAAGTTCGATAGTTCATTAGGTATTCTACCGGATCATGTTGTGCCTTATAGAGGGGTAAGGTGTGCCAACTTTACACACCTCGTGCTTCATTACACGGGGTAGGCCATGTAACTCTCTAGAATTCTTAAAGCTCTCCAAGTTTGGGGTGACAGAAGGTTACACAGGCTAGGGACCTTTACACAGGTCCCTTTACACGGCCCTTGTACTTGCTTTCCTTAGCACTTCTCTTAGCAGACTGTTACATGAGTCAGGGCACTCAGTGCACGGCCTTGTAATTCTCTATAGTGCATAATCTGTCCCTTTTGAGTTTCCAACTTGTTCAAGTGTTCTAGTCCTTCAAATTGCATAAACCCACTAGATAAAATATAAAAATCATGGAATTAAGCTAAAGTAACTAAAAATCATAAAAAGTAATGAAATTAACAAGAAATCATGCAATTGACTAACTAAATGCATATTAAATATAGTAAACTGTATCTTAAAATATCTATATAATACAAGTATATCATCATGCGCCCTCTAAGCTTCTCATGGGCAATGGTACACCCTCCATGCTTCTCATGGGCAGTTATGCACCCCACCTGAATCCCATCGTTGGTTTGTGTGCATCTCATGGTCAATTATGGGTATCTTGTCCCCTTTGTAAATTGAATTATTTTGGGACTTCATTAGCTCTTGTGAATGGAAAAAGCTAGCATTGAATTCCACCAATTTTACCTATGCACACCTACACTAAAATAAGCCATTTTATCTCTTTTGGCATGCCAAATTTGAGAATCTTCACTTGAATTTCTCTTTGGAGAATTTCCTTGTAGTTTAATGCTTTCATAATGGCATCACTTTCCTAGGACGAGACTTACCAATATTCCAACAATGGTGGAATCTTCCAAGAGTGGAATAGTAGATTTTTAAACAAAGCGGCTTCCAAATCCAAATGAGCTTTCCCTGAAAATCTTCTAGAAGGAACAAATATATAAATTCAAATTTTCTTTGTTATTTGAAAATTATTATTTATGAGTCGAAATTAGATACGGTGAATGTTGTTATACAATAATTATTTTTTAATTGTGTGTTCATATCTTTAATTTGATCTTATTTACTTAAATATTTAATTGCAAATCATATTATATAAATGACTCGTAAATTTTAAATATAGAAAAATTTCAAATAATATTATAAAATAATTACTAAAAATTTAAAATTGGATCAAATAGTTTAGACGCGGCATGCATTGATAACCTTTTTTGTAGCATTCAATTATAATGGATCGATTAAGCATAGGGGCAGGTCAAGCCGCCTTCACCAGTTGTCCCCAACACATGACCCACTCCGCACTCGATGAAACCGCTGCCACATTGTAGAATGAAGGCGTAGATTTTTATTTGCATTAGTTTATGTCTTTCGATTTATTATTAATCATAAGCATTTCATCAATTATTAAGCATCTAATTCATTACTAAGTTATCACATTATATTTGCATATCCAATAATAACAAAATATTTCAATATATTCCAGCAGATATCGATTCATAAATTTATAATGTCAATCATATATATTTCCACTTATTATAAATAATTTTATTTATATTCAATAAGCAATTTTATTAAAAAGTACAAATTCAAATATCATTTAAATATTATAATTAATATTAATGATAAAAAAATAAATTATAAAATATTAAATTAAATATTGTAACACCCCTGATTTTTTATATATTATTATTGGGCTTCGTGTAGGTATCCTCAATTCGCGGAAATTCGACAGTTGTCCGGATCTGTGAATTTCCGGCCAGACAGACCAGCTACCGGAAAAGTCTCCGAATTGGATCGAGGTTTTGGCTACCCCACCATTGTCAGGCATCCCGAGCGCGTTCCCGAAGTCGGAATCGGCAAAGGTAAACCCGAACCTTTCTTTTTACGTAATTTTCTAGTGCTTAAATAGGATTAAAAATCCATAAAATATTCGTGGTAGCTTAGAAAATTACGATTCTTTTTGCAATAGCTTAGTAATATTGCTAAGGACCATGAGCAAAGTTTTATAATTTTTAGAGCTTGTTTGGCGCTTTTGCAAAAATGATCAATAATAAGGACTAAATTGAAATTTTGCGTATTGTGATGGATGATTGATTTGATGGGCCCAGGAGGGGCTGTGTGATATGATTGAACTGTTGATGTATGGATTGTGAGTATAGAAGTGCGTTTTTAGCCCTTTTGCAGGTTGGGTAGGTCCTAGGTATAGGGGAGACTCTGCCGGATTTTCGGCACGAAATAGGACGTAAATGGTATTTTTCTTTATTTGTATTGAGTCAGATTGTATTAAATAAATGTAATATGATTGTCAGGTGAGCCGGGACAGCCTTCTTCCTCCGCCCAGCCGCCATAGTAATTTGTCGTCAAGTCTGCGAGTAAAATATTAATTTTAATTGTAATTTCGATATTATTATATGTTCAGCATGCCCATGCATCACTTATATGCATATATTTATGTAGTTAAACTCTAGGCACGATTTATGTTGCATTCATAACTGTTGATGTGCCATGGATGTTGTTGTGGTAATTTGGAGCAGTGTGCATGCGTTGGCGTGTGTGTGATGTGGTGTGGACTATGGACAGGACGGGGTAGTCACGGCTTGAGTAATTCGCTGGGACCCGATCCTTCGAGGGGTAGTCACGGCTTGAGTAATTCGTTGGGACCCTCGATTTGGTTATTAAGTGGAAGTCCGAGCTTGAGTAATTCGCTGGCACCAGGTTGGATTTAAGAGAGCTGTATAGGGGATCAGCTCCCATATGTTATGATTGATACTACAGGGTGTGAGTGCTCCAAATTACCTTCTTGATATTATGATGTGAAAATATTGTTGCTGTTGCATTTCACTCCACAGGTTGCATTAGTACTAGATAGTTATAGAGATTATGGTTAAAATTGATATTTTACTCTCTGAGTCGAACGCTCACTCCTGTTCAAAAATTTTTACAGGCCACAGGAGGATATTTATTCTGGGTTAACCTGCTTTTATACTTCGCAGGTTGTTTATCGATATTTGTGTAATTTTATTTACTCCTAGAATTTTCGCATGTGTTAGCGATAATTATTTGAATTTGGTCCGTAATATTATATTCATGTTGGACAGTAAACTTAATATTTTAAGTCTGTTTGATGGATTGGATGAGGGAGCTGAGCTCCCATTTATTATTATGTTGATGAGTATGTGGAGGGTGAGCTGAGCTCCCCAATGGATGGTTTATTGTGTTTACAGGTCGGGTGAGTCGAAAACTCCCCGTTGGAAAGTCCATTTTATGGCCGGACTCTGTCCGTTTGTTTTCTGGAATTTGGGCCCAATGGGCCTTAGAGTTGGGTTAATGAACAGTTAGGCTTACTACGGGCCTCGGGGGCTTTAGGCTGGCCCAGGTCCTAGTGCCGGTCCGGCCCATAGGTTGGGTCGTGACAATTGTGGTATCTGAGCTTTGGCTCAGGTTTCATAGGTGATAATTTTGTAAGTGTTGGGAATAGTCTACTAGGAGTCGCATGCGGAGTATAGGATTCTGTTTCGTCTTTTCCTGTAATTCTTTGTTTCTAGATTCTACGTTATACCTCGGGAAATATAAGATTACCTCAGTTAGTGTCTTGATTTTCGTGGAGTACATAGAAATGTGAAATAGAGTTTGTAGACATGTGAGATCTATCATGAGGATACGTACTCCAAGAAATATTATATTTTTGTCAGTATGGGTTTAAATGGTGTGCCCATTTCGTGTAAGACACGAGTACATAAAAGTGAGTCTTAAAAATCAGTTGCCCTAGATAAGGATGAGGATACCACTCTTGGCGGTCATCGGTAGATGACCCGGTCGAGAATAAGTTTGTGATAATAGAAGATTCGGAGAGATAAGAAATTAGGAGACCTAGTCCATCGGGACGTATCGTAGTAACTATACAATATTCTCGATGTCCGCTCTGTAAGCTGCGATTCTGATGCAAACATGAGATTATTGTGTAGAGCTGCGTGCATCCCGTGGTGCTCCATAATGAGGGTGTTTGAGATGGCTTCGTTTTGTACAGCTTATGCGAGCAGAGTTCTATATTTGCAGAGGAGTTGGGAACTCTGGCTAAGAGTTTAGAGTTAGAATATTGAAAGGTCACGGTTGGGTGATAACTAGAGTCGATGACTCGATTTACTGACATGAGCTAGAGTTTCATCAAGAGTTGCCATCGGACTGCAGGTTTCGGACTAGTTGCAAAGTAAAGGTGACACTTATAGAGTGAGAATAGTATACCTTGTGTGTATCAGTATGGAATAAAGTACAACTCTACTACCTAGAGAAGGTCGAAACTATGAATTGATGATTTATAGAGCTATGATATGATAAAAGAGTCATTAACTTGACATGGTTCAGGCAAGGTGGTAGATGTAGTACCTTTGTTGCAGCAAGTTAGGATATAGTCCTATCTTTTCGTAATGGATCAAGGTTATTCGATAATGATGACTTATGGAATAGTGTCCCAGATGGGACTGTAGAGTGTGGTAGAGAGTAGTTGGCTCGGGTATCCTGGAGAGGATACAAGTTCCATTATAGGAATCATATATAATCAGATCACGATGGATGTAAATCCTTTGAATTGGATGACGGGTTTGGGTGCCCGAAATCTTAAGTTTTGGAATTGAGTAAACATGGAAAATAATAATAATAATAATAATAATAATAATAATAATAAAAATAATAATAAATAAAATTACTGCAGAATCAGTTCTCGAGGTAGTAAGGGTATTATGTAAGTTAAAGGATAAGAATAGAGATCATACAATAAAAGTATGATGTAATTTCTTTGAGTTCCTTTCTAATTTCAAATTATTCAAAACAATAGTATAATCTAATTATAATAGTGTTAAGAGTAATAAATTAGCGAAGATCAATCACAGAAGGCCAATGGATAAAGAAAGTGCAGAATGAAAGTTTGGGCAATTGATTGCAGATGCAATATAATCTAAATGCTAGTGGAAGTACTAGCTAGAGTGGTCAAAGGACCAAATCTGAGTATACAGACATATGATAACGCGATAGAGACTCTGAAGATATAGTTAGCAAATGCAGCTATTATGTTAGGAAGAAGAATGGAACCGAGGATAGAATAGTCAAGTTCTATTTTGGGTAAGACAAAGGAAATAAATGAAAGGACAACCTAAAGAGCGCATAATAAAAGGAACAAAGTTAAGATATAGGATAGGCTAAGTGTTATTCTTGGCAAGGAGAATGACAAGGATGGAAAACCCAAAATGGGATCACATTAGTGAGAAAAGTGATGGAGGTATGGAATACAATAATAATGAGTAAATGTTAGAAGGTGTGCGATGGTATTGCGGACTACCTAAATAGGTAGAGAAAGAGAAGTTAGTAAGCGATAAGTTGAATAAAAGTCGATCTAAGGGATTAAATTAATGACCCTAGATAAGGGTGGAATTAGTGTTGGAAGAATTTATTAGTGAGAGAAATCTTTCAGAATCAACAAAAGTTAAGGGCACAATAAAAGCGATGATAGATATGAATCATAGGTCGAGTATAAGTAAAGTTAATAAATTATAAAATATTATGTCAAGAAGGAAAATGGTACGGTAAAGGGTTTATGCAGATGATAACTTATAGGTAGAGCATAATTGTGCTAGGAGATGATGAAATTTGGAGATAAAGACCAAGAAACTTAGGTGAAACGTTATAATATGACAATCGGGTGTAGTTGAATATAAGAGGATATTTTCTTTCTTTTCAAGTTTAGCTTGTGCTTTTGGTTCTAGAAGGTTATATAAGGAACAAAAACTGAGTCAATGAGACCTAGTTATTGAGAGTTTAGTAGGCACAAATTCATACATAATTTCCTGATATGAGAATGACAGTAAGTGCATACCTAGTATTAAGTATGAAAGGACGAACAGAGTAATGACAGGAGTTAAATTGAGTTAGCTACTAAGGCTTGCAAATTGTTTTAAACTATGAAATTTGGAGGAAGTACTATTTATGGTTGAGATTCAATAGATGAAATTGTTCTTTGATGGGTAATTTGAGGTTGAAGTTTAGAAAGCTATGGGCAGTATATATGATTATATTAAGGAGAATGAACCCGTGAAGTATCTTGTTTGGAATTAAGGCATGACACATATTTCCTACAGCCGTGTTAGTTCAGATGGACTTATAGTTTATGGGGCTCATATTCATCCAGGATAAGCAATTTCCTACTAAGGCTGATAGGGAATGATAATGTTACGATAGTTAAGTTGGAAAAAGGGGATACAAGAAAAAAAAAAATTTCTATGGGTAATTATAAGTGTTACATAAGGTGAAGAATGTCTTTGGTAGGAGTAAATCATAGGGTTAGAATTCTTGAAGTAATGAAACTAGTATTCAAGATAAGACTAAGAAATAAAAAGAAAGTTAAAGTTGATGATGGGATAGACATCTTTGAAGGAAAAGGTGTAAGGATGAGATAGGACTAAAATTAAGGAATAAGTACAAAGAGTTGAAATGATACCAACAATACCAAAAATAGGAAAAGGGAAGTGGATAAGATGCAAAGGACAGGAAGAGAGCTCGATAGAGTCAGTTATAATGATGAGGATAAGGAGTGTCTAACCATTGCCCCTGTGTTAACACTACCTATGAGCGGTGAAGGATACACCGTGTACTGTGATGCCTCTAGAGTTGGCCTAGGGTGTGTTTTGATGCGGAATGGAAAAGTAGTGGCTTATGCTTCAAGGCAGCTGAAGAGGCATGAGCAGAACTATCCCACCCATGATTTGGAAATGGCGGTTGTAGTCTTTGCACTAAAAATCTGGAGACACTACCTGTATGGTGAAGTGTGCGAGATATACACCGACCATAAGAGTTTGAAGTACATCTTCCAACAGAGGGATTTAAACTTGAGACAGAGGAGATGGATGGAGCTTCTGGAAGACTATGATTGCCCCATCCAGTACCACCCTGGGAAGGCCAATGTAGTAGCAGATGCTTTAAGCAGAAAATCTTCTGGCAGTTTGGCGCACATTTCAGCAGAGATGATTACCTAGATCTTTCAGATGAGGGGGTATTGTTGGCTCACTTTTCAGTGAGGCCAGACTTGAGGGACAGAGTTAGAGTTTCCCAGCACAGAGACCAACAATTGATGAAGATTATAGAAAGAGTACAGCAAGGTGAAGGTGGTGAGTTCGGATTTGCCAATGATGGCGCCCTAGTGCAAGGTTCTAGGATATGTGTGCCCGATGTGGACAACCTCAGGAATGAAATCATGCGAGAGGCACACTACACACTGTACAGTGTCCACCCAGGTTCCACCAAGATGTACCATGATGTGAAAGATAGCTATTGGTGGAATGGCATGAAGAGAGACATAGCAGACTTTGTGTCCAAGTGCTTGACTTGTCGAAGGTGAAGTTTGAACACTAGAGACCGTCGTGAAGTTGCAAGAGCTCCTATCCCGTAATGGAAGTGGAAAATGATCACTATATATTTTGTGGATCAAGGTTGCCTCGTACCACGCGAGGATATGATTCGATATGGGTAATTGTAGACCGCTTGACCAAATCACTCACTTCTTACTCAGAAGACTACATACTGTGGCACAAGATGTCCGGCTCTACATTCGAGAAATAGTCGATTGCATGGAGTTCCGCTTCCATAATATCCGATGAGGGCCCCGATTCACTTCGGTTTTGGAGAAAGTTGCAGGAGGCACTTGGCACACAGTTGAACTTTAGTACGGCTTTCCACCCTCAGACAGACGGACAGTCCGAAAGGACAATATAAACACTGGAAGACATGCTTCGCATGAGTGTTTTGGATTTTGGAGGTCAATGGGATGATCAGCTAGCTTTGGTGGAGTTTGCCTACAACAACGCTTATCACTCCAAAGATAGGAATGGCGCCTATGAGGCACTATATCGAAGAAAGATTATTTCTCCTCTCTGTTGGACAGAAATGGGGGAAGCGAAGGTGCATTATGTAAACCTAGTGCAATACACTTCAGAGATAGTTCCTTTAATCGAGAACGATCAAAACAAATTTTCGAGGCAGAAAAGTTATGCAGACCCCAGACGGAGGGATGTGGAGTTTGCAGTGGGCGACTATGTATTCCTGAAGGTTTCTCCAATGAAGGGAGTCATGAGATTTGGAAAGAAGGGCAAGTTGGCACCTCGGTATATTGGACCTTTTGAGGTTACTGATAGAGTTGGAGCAGTTGCCTACCAGTTGGAGCTACCACCCAACCTCTCTCACGTTCATCCCGTGTTTCACATCTCCATGCTCAGGAAATACATTCCCGATCCTTCTCATGTACTGCAGCCGGATGTGATAGAGCTAAAAGAGAACTTGACATTTGAGGAGCAGCCTGTAGCCATAGTGGACTACCAAGTGAGACAGCTGAGATCAAAACAGATCCCTATGGTTAAGGTTTTGTGGAGGAGTCAGTCAGTGGAAGAGTGCACCTGGGAGTTAGAACGGGACATGCGTAGCAAGTACCCTTATCTGTTCAATGTATAATCATGTGCTTTATTCTGCCTTGTGTAAAATTCGAGGACGAATTTTCTGTAAGGGGGGAAGAATGTAACACCCCTGATTTTTTATATATTATTATTGGGCTTCGTGTAGGTATCCTCAATTCGCGGAAATTCGACAGTTGTCCGGATCTGTGAATTTCCGCCGCATGCACTACCTACCGGAAAAGTCTCCGAATTGGATCGAGGTTTTGGCTACCCCACCATTGTCAGGCATCCCGAGCGCGTTCCCGAAGTCGGAATCGGCAAAGGTAAACCCGAACCTTTCTTTTTACGTAATTTTCTAGTGCTTAAATAGGATTAAAAATCCATAAAATATTCGTGGTAGCTTAGAAAATTACGATTCTTTTTGCAATAGCTTAGTAATATTGCTAAGGACCGCGGGGCAAAGTTTTATAATTTTTAGAGCTGGTTTTGGCACTAATAGCAAAAATCATCAATAATAAGGACTAAATTGAAATTTTGCGTATTGTGATGGATGATTGATTTGATGGGCCCGGGAGGGGTGTGTGATATGATTGAACCGTTGATGTATTGATTGTGATTATAGAAGTGCGTTTTTAGCCCTTTGCAAAGTTGGGTAGGTCCTAGGTATAGGGAGACTCTGCCGATTTTCTGCGACTTAGGGCGTAATTGGTCTTTTCTTTATTTGTATTGAGTCGATTGTATTAAATAAATGTAATATGATTGTCAGTGAGCCGACCTTTCTTCCTCCGCCCACCGCCACAAGTAATTTGTCACAAGTCCGTGAGTAAAATATTAATTTTAATTGTAATTTCGATATTATTATATGTTCAGCATGCCCATGCATCACTTATATGCATATATTTATGTAGTTAAACTCTAGGCACGATTTATGTTGCATTCATAACTGTTGATGTGCCATGGATGTTGTTGTGGTAATTTGGAGCAGTGTGCGTGCGTTGGCGTGTGTGTGATGTGGTGTGGACTATGGACAGGACGGGTAGTCACGCTTGAGTAATTGGGACCCGATCCTTCGAGGGGTAGTCACGGCTTGAGTAATTACTGGGACCTCGATTTGGTTATTAAGTGGAAGTCCGAGCTTGAGTAATTCGGCACCAAAGTTGGATTTAAGAGAGTCAGATAGGGATCAGCTCCCATATGTTATGATTGATACTACAGGGTGTGAGTGCTCCAAATTACCTTCTTGATATTATGATGTGAAAATATTGTTGCTGTTGCATTTCACTCCACAGGTTGCATTAGTACTAGATAGTTATAGAGATTATGGTTAAAATTGATATTTTACTCTCTGAGTCGAATGCTCACTCCTGTTCAAAAATTTTTACAGGCCACAGGAGGATATTTATTCTGGGTTAACCTGCTTTTATACTTCGCAGGTTGTTTATCGATATTTGTGTAATTTTATTTACTCCTAGAATTTCCGCATGTGTTAGCAGTAATTATTTGAATTTGGTCTGTAATATTATATTCATGTTGGACCTGTAAACTTAATATTTTAAGTCTGTTTGATGGATTGGATGAGGGAGCTGAGCTCCCATTTATTATTATGTTGATGAGTATGTGGAGGGTGAGCTGAGCTCCCCAATGGATGGTTTATTGTGTTTACAGGTCGGGTGAGTCGAAAACTCCCCGTTGGAAAGTCCATTTTATGGCCGGACTCTGTCCGTTTGTTTTCTGGAATTTGGGCCCAATGGGCCTTAGAGTTGGGTTAATGAACAGTTAGGCTTACTACGGGCCTCGGGGGCTTTAGGCTGGCCCAGGTCCTAGTGCCGGTCCGGCCCATAGGTTGGGTCGTGACAAATATTATTTATATTTTCATGCCATATCAGTTTAATATAAAATTTATTTTAAAATGTATAAATAATCTATAATTTACAAATATTTATGAAAAAAATTATAATTTAATTTAATTTTACTTTATTTATATGAATATATTTAAATTATAATTAAATTCATTATCATCATGATGTATTAGTTATATAAATACTTATAATTATCATTTAGTATTCATATATTCTAAAAAAAGTTATTTAATACTTATTTTTATTTTAATTTTATTTCATAGTATTTTTATTTTTTTAATTTCAAGTTGATATGCAAATAAGTTTTGAAAAAATTAGCTATTTTCAAAAAATACTTTATTTCTGAACATAAAATATAAAATTTTTCAAATTTTTATTGAAAAGCAATTCTAATAATCAAATACTTAAAATTTTAAAGGTTGAATAATATCTATTTTTCTTTTTCTCTTTTGGCAAAAACTTAAAATGAGAGAGAGCTCTCTTTTTTAAGGAAAAATTCAATTTAACTTATTTTTAATTTTTTATTTAAATTAATTTAAAAATTTTAATTAAGTTTAATTTAACTTAAAAATAAAAATTTATAAATTAAATTTTTAATTTTTGATTTAAATAAAAAATAAAAAAAATTATTTTTTAATTTTAATATTAAATTTTTAATTTTTTGATTTAAATTTTAAAATTAAAAAATTAATTTTTATTTTTTTATTTTTAAACTAAATTAAATTTAAATCGAAATTCATAAATTAAATTAAATCGGACAAAGTGTAATTGATCTTTACAACCGATGTTAAATTACAAGAAGACAAACGAAGGCCAGCAAATAGAAAAAGAAACAGCCTCATTACAATACAATACAAACAAAACGGAAAGCGAGACCTAAACATTTCGGTCCACAAGCTTGAATCCCTTGATTCTCAACTCACAAGCTTCAAGTTGCAATCAATTTGATATTCCTCCCACTTGGCACTTTTCTATTCGTAAACTTACCCATGGCCCACGTGATTTATTCACGGGAAAAAGTCAGAACGATTAAAACTGTGGCTTTGATTTGGATCCTATCCTCTACCTTATACGGCATCGAACCCCATAGCTTATTCTACGAAGAATATTCCATGCGCTATTCACGCTAACATGCAGCAGATGATTGACATGACACCCTTTCAGGATTTGTTTTATCGTATTATTGAAATTATTTATAAAAAAATTAAATATATTAAAATTAATTTGAAGTTAATTTTCAATATTTTAATAATAAAACTTTAAAATTGGAAAATAATATAATAATATTTAAAATAATACTTCTCTAATTTTACTCTTTTGCTTTTCAATTTTAACTCTAAACGAAATCAATATTAAAAGCTTATCAAACTATTTCATTCATTTACTAGATAAATTATTTAATCTTTAAAATTTATTACTACTAACATTTTCAATTTATTTTGGAAAATATATTAAAATGTCCTTAAATTTTAATTTCATCTAGAAAATGTCATTCAATTTATTTTTTTTTCTATTTTTACTATTAATTAATCATTTTACTCTATATTTTATATTTTCATAATTGTATTAGAAAATTTTGTTAATAAATTTTAATTAATTATAATTTTATTTTAAACATGAATAAATATATAAATAGATTAATATATTATTTTTTAAATTCTCAATAGAAATTAATTATGATCTTTATATGTTATAGACATTAAATAATTTCAAATTCTAAATATTTTATAGGAACATTTATTATTTGAAGTAAATATATACTTATACAAATAGATGAGATTTGATAAACATTTTATCAAATATAAATATTAAGATTTTGAATCAAATAATAAATAATTAAAAACATTATTATGTAAAGAATAATTAAATTGTTGAAATCAGTGTGTGAACAAGGAGAGGTTTTAATGTGCATTATATTCAATATTCAAGAGAAGTGAGAAATAAATTTATTTTTTAGTGCTAATAATTTTATTAATTTTTAAAATTTAAAATTTAATAAACCAAAGATTATTTGTATTTTTTTAATTAGTTTTTATATATATATATATTATATAAAATAAAAAAATTCAATATTCAATATTTTTCTTTAATCTGAATTTTAAAAATTAAAAGGATAAACTGATTTAAGTGAATTTTAAATAATTATTATTTCTATATCCCTATTTATATATCAATTAATCAATATTTTTTTATCAAGTGATATTATTTATCAATTGACTTATACAAATTAATAAAATATAATAAAATCAATAAAAAATAATAATAATTGACTGATAAATGATATATTTTTAAGTTAATTATTTAAAGTTTGTTCATCGATAGAAAATTAAAACATTTTTTCTGAAAATTTTTTAATATAAGCCTATGCCAATTTTCGAAGTAAAGCCAGTTTTTCAAAATTTAACTAAAATTTGAAAATTTTTCTTTAACTTATTTTTTGCTGTTTTTCTTTATAATAAAAAATTTTTATTTTCCAACGATTTCCAAATAAAAAATAATCATTTTCTTATAATCAAAATTATACTATAACTTTTTTATAATTAAAATTGAATAATTATTTCAACATATTTATTTATTTACAATAATAAAAAAATTAATAATATTATTATAAAATAAATGAATAACATATTAAAATTTGTAAAATGAAATAAGTTTTTAAATATATTTTATAATAATTTATTTTTTTAATTATAAAATATATGAATAATTTTTTATTATTTAAATAAAAAATATTCTCTATTATTTACAAATAAATATATTTTTCATATTTTTTTTATTTTTCAAAGAAATAAAAATAAAAATTTTTATAAAAAATTATTTTTCTGTCTTATCCCTTATTCACACCCCATACTTTTGCCTTCCTTCCCCTTCGCTCCGATGTTTATCTCTTTAACTCCGAGACCAACGACTTTGCGCACAAAAAACACTTTGCGAATCCATCAAGTCCCCTCCTTCAAACCAAGGTAGCGGGACACAACAGGGCGCGAGGATTGCCCCTCCACCTCATCCCGCAGATCAAAGGTCGGGAAAGAAATTCTCCCTATGCAAGGCAAATTTTCTTGCGGGATTTTTTTTTCTTTTTTTCTTTAATTTATTATTGTATGATATAAATTCGAAATATAATTTCAATAATATAAATATATATATTTTTAAAATTATAATATTAAGTAATTAAATATATAAGAATAAATTAAAATTTTAATTATTATTATTATTAATGAATAAACTTTTAAGATTTAAGGAGAAGAGACAATTTTTCTTATCCTCACCCCATACAATATTAGGAGGAGGATAGGATTAAAGAAAATCGATCTAGTGCAGGATTAGTCAAAACCAGAAACAATTGTCATAATAGCCTAAAATATGATCACGAGCATCAATTGAAGTATTTAAACTATATTCTATCTTACTTTATCATAAAAAAATATTATTTTATCTCAATATACTCCTCCACCTATAATGTTAATTGAATTAACTATAAATTCAAAGATAAAAAAATAATTAATAAAATTGATTTTATTAATAAAATTTAATTAATAATATTTTAAATTTGAGAGTTTAAATCTTAAAAATTATTTTTTTCATAAGCGATTTTTAATTTTTATTATAATAATTCAATGAGATAATAACATGCCATAGTCCTGAATCGCTCCTCTCCATAATCTTTTTTTTTTTTCATCAGAAAGAAGGTTAAAAAAAAAAAAAAAACACTAATTGCAAATCGGACCAAACCACACGCCAGGGCAGGGAGAAGGGTTGGAAAGCATATACTTGGCAGAGAGATAATAAATGGAAGATGCCGAGGATGTGGAGAAATACAGAAAGCAGGTAGTGCCACGTGTGTCACTACCTGGCCAACACCCATCGCATCTTCGCCTTCCATCCCATCATCTCCTTCCCTCCCTCCTCCCTCTCGCAGTTTTTCCCCCTTAAGCTTTTGCCTAGGGCGCTCTTCTTCTTGCTTTTCCCTTTCTAATTCCTTTTCATTCTCATCAACCTAAGAAAATTTTCCTTTCTTTTCGTTTCGTTTTCTACAGATTTTGACAGAGAGAGAACAGAGAGTTATGCTTTTTTTGGGGTTTGCTATGATCAGGTAATTTTCTTTTGTTTCACTTATGCTTCTTATTAGGATCAGAGAATATTTAATTCGTTTTCTGTATTTAGGTCTATTTTAGCTGTTGCATCGAGCCTGGATTCTGCGGTTCAAGGGGAGGTTTTGTAATTGGAAATTTTATTGATTGAGCTGGTTTGTTTTTATTTTTATATTAAATTTAGGGTTTTTTTTTGGGTGGGCTGGTTTTGGAATTGGCAGCCACTATTGGTAGCGGAAGATTTGATAATTAGGTTCTTCTAATTAGCTGCCAAATGGAAAATCTATTCATTTGTTTTTTAGGAATAAGTGAGAAGTCTGGTTATGCATTTGAGTTTGGAAATTTTGTTAGCTGTATGTTATGAGAGTGATACCTCCATGTGTAATAAAAGCCTCGAGTGCTTGAACAATACTCGTAACTCTGTTGATAACCAGCAAAACCCTCACCAAGCTCTTCACTTGATGGATATCCCAACATCTGCCCCTTCCACTGGCTCCAACCTAGGTTCATATGATGAAACCCCCCGTGTTAAGTTCTTGTGTAGCTTCTTAGGTAGCATTATGCCTCGACCTCAGGATGGGAAATTGCGTTATGTGGGTGGAGAGACGAGAATTGTGAGTTTGCCAAGGGATATTTGTTATGAGGAATTGATGAGTAAAATGAAGGAGTTGTATGAAGGGGTGGCTATTTTGAAATATCAACAGCCTGATGAGGATCTTGATGCCTTGGTGTCGGTTGTGAATGATGATGATGTGACTAACATGATGGAGGAGTATGAGAAGTTGGGTTCTGGGGATGGATTCACTAGGCTTAGGATTTTTCTGTTTTCACATCCGGACCAAGACGGTTCATCACATTATGTTGATGGGGATGAGAGGGAGTCTGAGAGAAGGTATGTCGATGCACTGAATAATTTGAATGATGGGGCTGATTTTAGACAGCAGCAACCTGAGTCTCCTTTGATTAGTCCAGTTGAAGATATACATGTACAGGATCAGCTTTTTAGTGCAATGAATCTTGACAGTGGCCTTCTTAGCCAGAGGAATGGTGAGATGCCAATTCTACAGTACAACTTGCATCACATTGCAGTTCCTCAGCGGTTCAGTGAAATGGAAGGTTCATGGAGTCCTGCATTTTATTCTCCTAGGCATCATGGGCACCATGATCCAAGATCAGTACCAGACTTTCCAAATTCACCCCCTTCTCGGTATCGTATGCAGTTTGGGGAATTGCCTGACAGAGGCATGGATAGAATATCTGAAGAATATGCTCGGTCTCAACTAAATCATCATGCTGCTTTTGACAACCAGCCACCGTATTCTGAGAATGTAGTATGGATGCCTTCTGGAGCTATATCCAGTGACAAGGCTGGTTTTCCTGGTAACTTGCTGCATGGTCCCAGTGTTATTGATGGGAACAATGCTTGTGAGCACCATCGGGTGGCTTTCCAAAGAAGTCAACTTCATTTGGAGCAACCCAACATAGGAAATGCACTTCACCAGGTTGCTAATCCTTGTGCTGAGTGCCATCCCAATAGGGAACATTTCATGTTAAATGCTGATCCAAAGGTTCACCATGCGTTGTATCTCAAAGATCAAAATGATCCTCGATCCATCTACAGTGAAGCTTATGGCCATGAAAGAGGATGGAATCTGCAGCATCAGTCAGGTCCTTGTGCTGATGAAGCAAGAACACAGATCTCTGGAGCTGGAAGATTAAACGAGCACTACGTTATAGATGGTCCTGGCATGAATTATCCTATTGGGCATGCCAATTTGGTGGATGGCCATCATACGTCCTCTAATTATATACACCATCGACCTGGGCATGAATTGAGTAATGAAGTGTTTCACGACCAAGCTGTGGCTGCTTCACACCACCTACAAGTTCCACTGCCTGAAGAACGTGCAGTTCGGTATGGGAATTTTCCTTATGCTTTTGGAGCAGAGAATCTTTACCCAATGTCACATGGACATTTAAATCCTCAGAATATATGGAGAAATCTTCAAAACCCTGTGCATGGCCCTCCTTATGAAACATCTGGCACAACCTCACAGGTGAATGGTACAGTTAATCCAGCACTTCTCAGGGGCACAATGGAGGGTGGTCAAAGGATTGCTTCTAGTATGGATAATCAGCACTCTAGGGCAGAGTCCTCACCAAATATTTTGGGGTTTGATGGGACAACTAACCCAGACTACTCTTATGGCCATCCTTTGAAATTGGCTACAAATCACTATAGCCCAGATAATAAGCAGTTGCTTACTGCTGAAACTACCCGACCAACCCTCCCACGTGTAATGCAGAACTCATCTCCAATTTCAGGTGCTTCTGGTTACAGTCCAGAGTTAAATAGCAGAACTATTGCTGAAGCAGTAAAAATGGATGAGAAAACTGTCATTAGCATGGACAAAGAAGCAAATTATGTAGAAAAGGTTGAAAACTTAGATGTGCCAAACATTCTGCATCCAGAGCAAAACATGGTTGCTCATAGCAATAGTGAGGCTGCAGTAGTTGAGGCTGCCCATTTAAATATTTTGAGGAATACTGAAGGAAGTGGTGACATTGTGAAAGTGGGTGAAAAAGATCCTTCTGCTGTTATGGGAGATACAAAGCTATCAATTGACCGATTAAGTTTCTTGCCTGAGCTTATTGCCAATGTGAAAAAAGCAGCACTGGAAGAGGCTGAGGAGGTGAAAGCTATAGTCAAAGAAAATCCTGATTCTGTAAAGCTTAGTCCTGTATCAAAAGAAGCAACTCTAAATGAATCTGAAGCAGTGGTGAGAATGAAATCGATTTTCTTTTGCTGAAAGAGTATAGTATTGTGCTTTAATTCTTGTTATTTTTCTAATGCCTTGCTTGTCTTGCAGAATGCTCAAGAAGAAACAGAATTGGATTCTGATAATGAAAATATAAATTCTAACAAAATTGAGCCAACAAAGGCTGAGGCAGAAGCTATTGAAAGGGGATTACAGGTCTGACATTGCTGTCTCATTCACATGATTGATGTTTTTGTTTTGCCCACATGTGGATGCTGCATCTATTATTTTATTTTTTGTTTACTATGCTGGGTCTCTGTCATTCTGCACTTTGGTTTTAACAGCAGGCTTGTTTTGTATTCAGACAATAAAAAATGATGACCTGGAGGAGATCCGCGAATTAGGTTCTGGAACATATGGAGCTGTTTACCACGGAAAATGGAAGGGTTCTGATGTTGCTATAAAGAGAATAAAAGCCAGCTGCTTTGCTGGGAAGCCTTCTGAAAGAGAGCGTTTGGTAGTGTCTATAGCCTTATGATAATTCTTCCTTTTCATCACTTCGATTCTCTTAACCTTGTCATGGAGGAATGACTCAGTTTTTCAGAAATATTTATTGCATGATCTAATAGTACTTCTAAAGTAGCATAAGTGGAGGGTTGTGATATTCTTGTTTCTTCACAGCCTATTTGCTGAAGCAGACAACTAAATGTAGTGACCTTCAAGATGCTAGAGTATAAAACCTAATGTGCTACTTAACTGTATTTAAATAAGAGTAAACAATAAATTTGAATTTTAACCTCTGGTGGATGAAATTTAACCTTGCTTTCTATTTTCCTTGTTTTTGCAACTGTTGTGAGAAAACTGAGGAAGTAAATTTGTGGTGTATGATAGGAGCATGTAGTCCTCATGCACGTTTCTATAGTAATTTAGTACAAATTGAGGGATTGATAAATATTTAGTGTATGATACTAGTTGGTAGCTTCTACATGGCTGACTCACTCTGGTTACAACTGCACCTGATTCTTGAGGACGTCTTCTTTTTTGCTTTTCTTGCCCATATTTTACTTGCAACAAGAATTTATGGTATATCCTACTGGAGCTGTTCCTGCAATCAGCAACAGTTGGGGGATGGCGTTTATTGAACAACTAACATTATTCAAATTACAGCACATCAACTGGTGTATGCTGATAGATGTCTATAAGTTACACTGGTAGAATGATATGCTCATTTGATACTAATTATTATGAACCATCTGATTGGTAATGGAGTTGATCATGTAATAATTACTTTCGCATTTATGTTCTTTGTAGATTACAGATTTCTGGAAGGAGGCTTTAATATTGAGTTCATTACACCATCCAAATGTTGTTTCTTTCTATGGCATAGTTCGTGATGGCCCTAATGGATCTTTAGCAACTGTGACAGAGTTTATGGTTAATGGATCTCTGAAACAGTTTTTGCAGAAGAAAGACAGGTAACTAAGCTGATGATGATGTTGTGGGTTTGCATTTTCTAAATTTTGGCTATCATTTGTTGCTAGTTGTTGTTTATATTATATATGAGTGTTCCACAAAAGGCAAAACTTATTGACAAAGAGAAAAAGATTGAAAGCTAAGCAATTTTGGAATGAAGATCTGTGTGACACTTTAATGCCATTGGACAGAACCATAGATCGTCGCAAGAGACTCATCATAGCTATGGATGCTGCATTTGGGATGGAGTATTTGCATGGGAAGAACATTGTTCATTTTGATTTGAAGTGCGAAAACTTGTTAGTAAATATGAGAGATCCACAACGGCCTGTTTGCAAGGTATGAAGCTGAGATAAAAATGCGAGATTCCCACCCAAACTTGTTTCAGCTTTTCTTTTGTTAGGTTGATTTAATTTTACTGAATGTTTAAGTTCATAATTTTACTTTAAAACCATAACAATGATTAGTGCTGAAGGGAATTGGCAACTAACGTTGCATACATTGTCTCATAGATTGGTGATTTGGGCTTATCAAAGGTGAAACAACACACCTTGGTGTCAGGTGGTGTACGTGGAACTTTACCCTGGATGGCACCTGAGCTTTTGAGTGGAAAAAGCCACATGGTGACAGAGAAGGTAAAAATTTATTTTCTCAGCAGAAATATTAAGGAGAAGGGAAGAGGGGGGGGGGGAGGGGGGGGGGGGGTGGTTGTTGATACAGTTGATAGCTAATAGGCATCTAAACAGTCGAATCAAACTGTTTGGTAATTCCTTTAAAAAGGGATAGCTGGTAGAATACCTATCAGTTGCCTTTTCTATTAGCTCTACAATATGAGCTGTTCATGAACCGCAACACTTTATTGTTTTGACAAAAATATCTATGAATACAAATATCTCTCTCGCTCTCTCTCTCTCTCTCTCTCTCTCCCCTTTTTCTTTTTCTCAGAAACAGTAACATTATAAGAATGTGGAAAGCCACTGTCTTTGAATAACTCTTAAGTGTGTGTGTGTGTCAATTTTTACAAAATTTTTATAGGAGGAAATAATTTATTTAATATTGTTATAATTCATTCTTCCTATTTTTAATTCATCACTCTAATTTCACTTTCTTTGTAACATTTATATTTTCTTTTGATTTCTTCTTAAGTTATTAAATTACTTTTATTTATATTATTATTTTTTTTTTATCTATTTCAATAATAAAATAAATAGTATAATATAATAAATTAATAGTTATATATTTATTTCAATAGTAAAATAAATTACAAAATATACCATTATCAATCATTTTACATATCAATAACAGCTATACATAGTTTACTAAACACTTAACATAAATAAGTTACAATCAACTTTCAGTTATTAGTTAACAGCAACAGCTATCAGCTATCAGTTATCAGCTAGATCCAACAACCAATCAGTCTCTAAATTTCCTATAGTTTATCATGGCATGCTATTAATGCCATGTTATTTTTTGTGCTGTAGATTGATGTATACTCATTTGGGATTGTTATGTGGGAATTACTCACGGGGGAAGAACCTTATGCTGGTATGCATTGCGCCTCCATAATTGGTAAGCACTGTTACATCAGTAGACTGCATTGATACGTCATTGGGGAAACAATGTGTTTTCCAACCTTTTCTTTGACAAATACTGTATATGAACACAATGGGTTTATATATGATTGCCTGGTTAGCGTTTTCCTATTTGTTAATGAAGGTACAAGTTTCTTATTTGGGGGATCTCTGATACTCAACTCTTCATTTTGCCATGCTGTACCCTTTTCGACACGACACAACATGTGACATGACATGGAATATGTGTCTGATACACATTCATATAGTCAGACACTCAAGTGATAGAGATCTGTCAAGATAAAAAGCATACTAAATTAAAGGATAGGTAAAATAAAGTTAAAAAGAGAATGCAATTTTGAATTAAAGGATAGGTACAAAACAAGTTAAAAAATATTGAATATTTTGAGAATCCAATGGTTGCAGATGACAATTAATTGTGATTAGCCCCTTTTGGATAGATTATTTCATTTCGGTCTACATGACATATAAGAGCACCTATGTCTAAATGTAGATTCATATCCCCATATTTTCTATTTAGAAAGTTCACAAGTCTTGACACACGAATATGTATCCATTTTCGACACTCATACCCAAGTCCAAGTAACCTAGTGGGGGATTAATAGGCTGGATGGGCCTCTCAGCAGGTAAAGGGATGGGAACAAAATAATAGTATGTTGGAAGTCAAACAGCAAACTGATTTTAAGTGATGAAAAAAATTGTTTCGGATGGAAGAGATGATATGCATGAGTAATAAATTTTGGCCGGGTGCACTGTTCTTGACAAATTAGGCTCAGTTGACTTTGTATTCCCATATAAAGTCGATACTCAAATCAAGATGATGAATATTATAGTATCAATAATATTACCAATAACAAAGAGGGGAAAAAGGTTTATGAAGTTGTTTTAGTTCCATGCTCGGCCTGGATGCTTGAGGCCAAGTTTTCTTCAAATGACAGATTATTGCAGGGGAGAAGAAAAATTGAGAATTATTTTCATGTAATTATTGATTTTGATAATGTAGGATTTTTATGTTTATTCTATTAAGGAGTACATCTAACATCCTACTTAGAGAAAAATCAAGTTCCTTTTATTTTTGGGATATTGGCATTCTTGTAATCTTTGTATAAGTGTTGGGGTATATTTATAGCCTTTATGCACACTCTATTTATTCTATTACGTTTCATAAATGAACATATACATAACAGTTTTTCAAAAATCTAGCTCTCGAGTGATGCAAATTTTAGTGTCAACTGTCAATTCTTAAACCTGTATCGTTCTCAAATCTGCTTAAAATTCAAACCTGACAAAGTTTTTATTTATTTCCACTATTGATCAACATCAGAAGAGTCCTAAATTTAAAAAAGAAAATACTGTTTGCAGTACCAAAACCTGCATTGCAAACAGCCTAAAAACTTGATTGATCTTGTTAAATTGATTCCAAGTCATACTTGAACTCTAAACACATACATATTTTTTTAACCCCTTATATCATAAATATTACATCTTTAGTAATTGTTAAAGAATCTCTCCCTGCTCTTACACATTTATCCAATCTCTGCAAGCTGTCCTACATCATTGTTTGCAAAATGCAGAAAACCAATGGAGTTTTGATTATGGTAAATTATGCCAATTATTGTTTTGTTGTTTCATTAGCATGTCTTCATGTGTTTTCTTCATTCCTCATTTGCAGGAGGGATTGTGAACAACTCTCTACGTCCACAAATCCCAACATGGTGTGATCCGGAATGGAAGTCATTAATGGAAAGTTGCTGGGCCTCTGATCCGGCAGAGAGGCCATCGTTTTCAGAAGTTTCAAGGAAACTGAGGAACATGGCTGCTGCAATTAATGTGAAATAATTCCATTCCTGGAGCAGTTGATTTCACTTTGACTATCTTACTGGCTGAAAAGGTTAAAAAAATAAGAAAAATAAAGAGGAAAACCTTGATTTCTATGTTTAATGACACCTACAGGTTTTAAAGCATATTCAAGCTAATAGTATTGTTGTGCCTTTGATTCATCTTCTGTGAAGCTTTTAGCTATGGGATGGGGTTGTTCCTTCCAGAGTGCAATCCCATGCATTCTACACTGGAAACCTTGAAGCTACACGATACATGAAGGGCTGTGGATGTACAATTAGAACGTGAGTTTTTTTATTTGTTTATCTACATTGTTTTAATCATGCACAGCCAGATTATGAATTATTTTGGATTATTCCATGTATTTATTTGGTAACAGTGATTTTACTTCACTGGGCAGGTCCTTTGTTTCTTTGAGCATGATCAAAATAGCAGTACTATGGGTAATTTCTACTATCATTAGATGTGGGACCAAGTTCTTTCAGGAAGAATGTGTGTAACCATCTAGGATTTTCTAAGCTTCACTTGGGAAGGATGATGAAACTTGGAACAAAACTCGTCTTGAACTTCCGTTTTTTTTGTTTCTTTAAAAGGCCTTGATTCCTTTCTTTTGAATTCTACATCTGTAATCTTATATATATATATATATATATATATATATATATATATATATATATATATATATTTAGGCAATACATGCATTGGAGATGTAAAATGTATATGATTATTATATGAGGAAGTATTCGCACCATCTGTTTTTGACGTGTTGGAGGATGATAGAACAGTTAGGCTTATGCTAAACGACATACAAGATACTGATCCTCGCAGGCTATAGTGTTTACTATAAATTCTTAGTAGAGCTTAATTTGTTTCAGGTCAAAATAATATCATGTATTGCTTAGTTTAATGATTTTCAGAATTACAGGTCTCGAATTCTCATCATCGAAATGAATAACATTTAAATTTCTTGATTGAAATTATTCTTTTTCTGCTTCTATTCTGCCTTATCAGCTCTGATATTTAATATAATTATTAATTTAGAAAATTTATTAAAAAATTTGTGCTAATTATTTCATTTTATTACCTTGGATATTAATTTATATTAATTTTTATTTGATAAAGTACTGCCATGAATTATTTTATAGATGTTCCCTTTAATAATTTGTATAATATTAAACTTATATTTCATATATTATAGTTTATTACTATTAATTTTCAAATACACATGTATTAGTAATTTAAGAAAAATAACGTAAATAAAAAATAAAATTAAAATAATGACTTAGAGGTCTAGAAGAAAGATCCATATGAAAGAGTGCATTATAATCCAATGGTCTACCTATGTTTTGCTAGTGATTGCTAAATGGTACGGAAATTTCAACAATGCCTCGATTTTAAGAACACACACTTTGACTATTTAGGAACCTCGAGGTGAGAGGTCTGCAACTTTCCCCTTCAAAGAAGAAAGATTCAGCAATGGGACCTTGTTCTACAAAGAAGCAAAGCCATAAATGCTAAAGGAATTCAGACGAGAGAGAGAGAACTTTGTGGTGGAGATTGATCTGAAAAAAACTGTTTGACTTGATGAGATCTTTATTAGTTCATAACATCGACCTACATTACATTATAGACCTTTTTGGCCAAAAAGTCAAATATTTGCATTAATTTATAATTTTATTTAAATATTTTAATTTTGTATCAATTATTTAAAATATTTAATTTTAAAGAAATTTTATTCAAAATTAAAAATGACGTTGGAGAGAATTTGATTTTGGACATAAAAATTTTGTGAAACAAGATCTAAAAGTGTTTTATTAAATACTAATAAACATATTGTTCAAGTATGATGGGTGTCGAATCCACCAGAAAATAAATTTAACTGAAATTACCAACTATGAAATATTTTCTGTAGCAAATGGTAAGTCTAGGTCGATCCCTAGAGACTGAATTATTAATTTTCGTACACTTGTGCGTTGGAAAACGAAAGAAATAAAGATTGGGAGGGGGGGGGGTTCTATAACATAAAATCAGAAGAAATCAGAAATTCAAAAACTAAATATGAAAATCTCAATTTAAACAAATTTCAGCCCAAGGTAATTCTCATTTCAATGCATTGATTTGATCATAAACAAAAGAAATACAATTATCTCTTATTGAATACTTAACGTAGATTTACCAAATAGCGAGGTAAACCCCTGACTCCCCTATACTCATCAATTCGAGCCCAGTACTCTTATTGACTCTAATTATTAACTGAGTTGGTATTAAGTAATCCTCATCAAATTAATAACTGCTTTAAGAAAAGGAAGTAGTTAAGCTGAATAACAATTTATGAAGCATAAATCATTTAATCCATCCTATTGTTTCCTTAGGTTATTATCGAAAATTGGGATCATAATCAATAAAACCTAATTGCTACTTATGTTCAATCTTATACAACAATTACGGATTATGAAGATGAACTAGCAATTGATCTCATCAAACAATCAACTAATAGGCCTTTTTAGCAAATCATTCAATAGATCAAAGACAAATAAATCAGAAAATAATAGATATTCAAGAAGACATAAATTAAATTAAAAACCTGGTCTCACAAATCAAGCAAAAGAACTTGAATCCCTTGAACTGAATGAAAAACTTAGACACTCATGGCTTACAGAAAAATAAAAGAAAAACTAAAGAAGAATTCTAAAAGATGAATGGATAGGCTGTTGAATCCTTTTGGAGGCGTCTCCGAATGCCTTTTAGTAGGCTGCTAACTCTTCTATTTATATTAAATGGTCTAGGGTTAGGTTCTCTGTCAAAAACTGCAACTGAAGCAAAATTAGGAATCTGACTGTCGACGGAAACACGGCCCGTGTATCACTACACGGCCCAAGGCCCAGGGCCGTGTAACTTACTGGAGCTGAACGGGCATGTTTCGCATGGGCACAGAAAGTTACACGGGTCTCCAAGATTTACACGGGTCAAGTTACACGGCCCGTGTACTTCGTCTCTTCCTCAGTTCTCTGGGTTTCTTTTGGCAGAAAGTTACACGGGTCTCCAAGATTTACACGGGTCAAGTTACACGGCCCGTGTACTTCGTATCAACTACGCTTTTCAATCTTTCGACCTTTCCAAGCTTCCTTCCACACTATATTGCTCCGGAACTTCACCAAAACCCTGAAAAATATAGCAATAGTCAAATTTCTCCATTTAACACAATTATTTCAACAACTCTCTAAACATATGCCTAATAGATAACTATACTTTAATCAACTGAATTAAACATAAAAACATATTAAAAGCACTAAATGTGATGGGAGTAAAATTAATAATTTATGCACTTATTAAATTCTCCCACACTTATTCCATGCTTGTCCTCAAGCATGACTTAAATTCTCCATTAATTCCACTTAGAAGTTCCTTAACTTCACCCTATCACAATCATTCTCTAACAAAAGATTAAAAATTTGAAAGAAGAGGCAAGTAAGGTAATAACCATCACAACAAATTCCATCAACACCATACCAATATATCAATAATTTTCTAACATAAAACAATAGGCTTGAAATCAATTAAGCTCACACAATTAGAGTTCCATAAAATTTTAAATCAATACATACCAAAACAAAAAGGTTAATTTATCAAGGCACAACAATTATAGCTCTTTGCAAAACTTGGGGAGATAGAAATGATTTTTTTTTTTTTTTAAGATTTGAACTTCTCTCTCGTCACAGTTACTTTTAACCGTCACCTTCAGAAAAGTACCTTGCTCATATCCTAGCTAGCTTTTGGCCTGAGAATCGACATGGGGTTCATGAAGACCCCTGGTTAGTTTGCTTAACTAAAATAGCGGAGCAATTTTCAAGTTCAACCTTTTATTTCTCCTAATTTATGTATCTACATATTATAAAGTGCCCTGATAGATTAAACAAAGTTCTGAAATATGCATGACACTAGTTTAAAGCACATATAACTAATCATTTCACCATTAAATCAAGCCTAAATGATTTATGCATGAAAAAATTTCTCTATGGTATGGAGAAAAGGGAAAATCTATCATTAAAGTTACTATTACCTTGCCTAAAATTTCAAAAATTTAATCTAAAATAGAAAAAATTATTTTAAGGACAAAGCACTTCTCTCCGAGAATTAATATAGAATCATGCATCAAGCTTATAAGAACATTTTTTTTTAAAGCAACAAATTTCTCCTCCCCCACACTTAAAACTTACATTGTCCCCAATGTAAAGCCTAAATGCAAAAGAAAAGGAATAAAAAATGCTAGAAAATAAAATAAAATAAGGGAAAGAAAATAAATCTGATTGTGGCTAACAAGCCACCCATGGGTTGCCTCCCAAGAAGCGCCTTTGTTTATTATCGTTAGCTCGACATGGCAAATTTCCTTAATCCTTGTAACACCCTCCCTGTAGCAATTCTGCACATTCTATTGTTCCGGTGATCGGTGTCGGTCTAGACAGCTAGAACGTCTGGAAAAACATTTAAACTAAAGTGAGAAACCATAATTAACTCAAATATTAATAAGAAAAATTTAAGAAAAATTTTAGAAATAAAATACAACCATGTTTAATGAGCCGGTGCCCTAGCGATGGGTAACCTAGTGAGAAGTTGTGGTTCTCGCAACTAGGAGCCCTAAACCCGGGGGAAAATTCATAAAATAATTTTTGGGACTCCAGAGAAGAGTCATTGAGGATTCTATGGCATTAGAATGCCAAGAAAATACTTAGAAAATTTTTTCAATCGGTACAGACAATTTTGGCCCGTTAAGCCAAACGAAGGGCATTTTGGTCATTTCGTCTTCGGAGATGATTTTTGGCCGACTTGTCCAGTTAAGCAAATAATTATTATGATCTAAAATATAAATAAATATTGCTAAAAATTAAATTGAAAATGAGTAGAGAATAGAAGAAAAGAAAATGAAAGAAAATGCTAATTATGACATCATATGATGTCATTTAAATTTCCTCCACCAATCACAATTTGTTAAACTCATTAAATGAGATAAAAGAGACCAAAAAATTGAAAAACCAATTTGCATCTTCAACCTTTGGGCAGCCAAAAACGTTGAGAGAGAGAGAGAGAAGAGGTTCCACCATTTTCAAGCTTAAAAGCTTGAATTTCCTCTCCATTTGTTCACCAAAATTGCCAAGTCCCTTCACAAATATTTGATCTTTCACCTAGAAAAAGCTATTGGCAGCCAAAGAAGAAGAGATTAGGGAGGTTTAATCAAGGTTAAGTGAAGCTCAAAGAGGTTAGTGCACTAAACAATTTCTTTTCTTTCTTTAATCTTGTAAGCATGCTAAATCAAGTAGAAATTGTGTGAAATTAAAAGAAAAACTTGAGTGAATGAAATCTCTAAATTTGGCAGCCATGAGAAAGTTTAAGAATTGTTGGTTTTTGATGAAATTAAGTGGCTTAATTATGTTATTGATGAGTATAGATGATGGATAAAGTGATTTGGTATGAGTTTGGTGTGTGTATGCCATGAATTGGAAATTGGAGTTAGGGTTTGAGTATGAAATTGAGACTTTGATCATGTAATGATGAAAGTGAGTTTTAATGGTCAATTAGTGACCATTTGGTTATGGGTAAACAAGAAATGAAGTGTTTTTAGTGATGGGATTTGGGTTTAGCGTGGCTACCCTAGGTGACCTGCAGAATTGGACATGAGTCCAGCAGGTTTGGGCAGCCATAAATTGAATTGTAGAGGTTCAATTGGTGCAAGGCCAATTGAAAATGAAACTAGACACATAATGGCATAACTTTGGTGAAGAAACCATGCCCATAAGACCAAACCAAGTGGACCAAAAGCTTGCCCCAATCCGGGTGACCTGCAGTCTTTTTCTGCAGAATGACCAAATGAACAGTATTTGGTCATTTGGCCATAACTTAGTGTAGAATAGTCCAATAGACCTGAAATTTTATCAGAAAAAAGATGAGATATAGACCAACAATTTTCATGAAGAAACCTAACCCAAATTATGACCAGAACCTATCCAACAAGGGAGTTGCAGTCACTGTTCACTGCACTGTAGATATGGTCAGTCCAGAAAAATTTCAATCCGGCCAGTTGTGGTTTTTGGACCATAACTTGAGCTACAAAACTCCAAATGGAGTGATTCAAAAAAGGAAATTCAACTAGAAAAAATAAGGAACAACTTTCATGTTGATCATTTTGCCAAATTCCTACTACAAAAATGACTAATGGAATAGTAAAGACAAAGTATGAAAACTGAAAATTTTGTCCAATTAACATTAAGCTTAGAAATGGTATTGGCAACCAATACCAACAAATTTTGAATGCAAAATGTGGTATGTTGGGAGTATTAAAACCAATGTACCTATTGTCTATGCAAAAGCCAACATTTTAGTTGACTAATGAAATGAATAGTAGCATTCAAACTTGAAATTCAAAAATTATGAAACTTAAAAGTGCAAAATGCCCTAGTAGGCCTAATGTGATTGGTTTGGATAGGTTGGCATGCCAATACGGTTCAGTTAGCAGTACTGCACATGGCATTATGCCATTCTGTGATTTCATGGCTTTTAGCCATTCTGACATTATGTTGATACTTGGCCTTGTGCCTAATGTTATTACAGCTTATTAGCTGTTCTATTGCACATCGGGAGACACATATGTGACCGATGGTGTGACGGCCCGAGGTACTTGATACCTAGTGCCAGTTTACCCTTTATCTAGTCCAGTCATCCAGTATGGGTTACTTGGGCAACCAAAAATGAAAGTGGATAAATTTAATGAAATAATGAATATAACAAGTACAAAATAAGTAAGACTACAAATATTCATCGAAAATTTATTTGCAATGAGACATCAATACATTCACTGCATATTTATTTTATGTTATTTCTTTTTATTTTATTATTGGCACCACTAAGCATTATTGCTTAGCGCGTTGCTTTTGCCACGCGTAGGTTCTGGAAAGACCGAACGAGAGTCTAGTAGACCATAGACTGGGTGAGACCTTCTGCAGCTTTGCATAGTGTCCGTGTCACCTCATCGACGTCAGTACATTGGTAGAACACTAGGTTTCATTTTGGGTATTTTGTAATTAACTTTTATTTTCTCATATGTAATTGAAACTTATGTAATGTATTTTGGTATTAATGTAAATAGTGGAAATTGTGTTTATGAATAAAAAAGTGAATATTTATTTATGACTTTTACATGATTATCATATGAGATGAATGATTGAGGAATGGAAATGTTGTTGAAAAAAATATTGGGATTTTATTGATGAAATGGAGTTTGGGATTGATTGAAAATATTATAAGTGTTTTTCACAGGTTCCGAAGAACTGTTTTCTCCATTTTTAGCCGGTACTCTGCCGGATTTTCTATAAAATTTGCGGAACCTCAATAAATTTATGATTTCAATAAATGACTAAAATGAATTATATTTCATAAATTGTACTCCATACAACTCAACTCAACTCAACTCAACTAAGCCTTTATCCAAAAAATTTGGGATCGGCTATATGGATTCGCTTTTTCCACTCTGAACGATTTTGGGTTAAATCCTCAGAAATGTGTAATGCTTCTAGGTCATGTTGTACTACTCTCCTCCAAGTCAATTTAGGTCTACCCTTTTTTTTCTTTTTATCATCTAACCTAATTGTACTCTATAACTATGAAAAAAAAATAAAATAAATTAGGAAGAATAAAAATGATTGAATTAAAATAGGGTGTTCCGGTACACTATGTGGCATATCTTGCTCGGCTACACTGTAGACGGGTAAGGGGTGTCACATTTAGTGGTATTAAAGCACGGTTTAGGCGTTTCTGGGCCTAGATCGAGTCCATACCATGCATTGCATTTATAAGAGTTGAGGTGACACTAATGCAGATCTGTTTGTCTTTGTTATTTTGATTAAGATATGGACCCCACATCTCAGAGGGCAGTTGAGGAGGAAGTGGAGAGTCATGCTCCACTGCGATGGCGAGGCGGGGGTAGGGAGAACCTGCTCCACCGGCTCAGTGAGCACCTCAGCCTCCACAGGCCATGTTTCAGCAAATGGTCGAATTCTTCAGACAAATGGCTGGGGTAATGCCACCACCACCACCACCTCCACAGCAGAAATCACACCTGGAAAGACTAAGAAAATTTGGAGCAGTGGATTTCTTTAGCAAGAGAGAAGATGATTCTGTTGCAGCTGAAAATTGGTTGAACATAACAGGAAGGGTTTTAAAACAACTCCATTGCACTCTAGAGCAAAACCTAGAAGCTACCATATCTCTGTTGCAAGATGATGCATATGAATGGTGGGATACGGTGTCCAATGAAGTGCAACCAGAAGTAATAACTTGGGACTTCTTCCTCTCAGAATTCAAGAAGAAATATGTGGGTAGTGTATACCTAGAAGAGAGAAAAAGAGAGTTCATTAACTTTGAGCGAGAGGCATTACAATGGTAGAGTATGAAAAGAAATTTGTCAGTTGAGCGCTCTGAGAAGGGAGATAGTCCCTAATGAGGCCGAAAGGTGTAAGAGATTTGAAGAGGGATTAAATGACAACATAAAGATCATGATTACTGCCTTGGGAATCACAGACTTCACCAAGTTAGTGGAAGCTGCAATAAAAGTTGAAAAGGTTAGAATAAGTGAGCAGACCAGAAGAGAGAGACAGCAGAAGAGGGGCCTGGGTCAGTCTAGTTCATCTCCTGCACCTGGGAAGAAGTTCAAAGGTCCACACGCACGAGTTCGGAGTTAACCACAAGGTCGAGTCGGTCTCGGGGCCCGGGCCACGATTCACCCCTAGGAGAGTCGGTCCACACCATCGGTGGGCGGCTCTCCGAGGGGCGAGTTTAGAGACCAACCCAGCATCTTTTGCATGTCCACATTGCACGAAGTGGCATAAGGGGAGTGTTGGAGAGTGGCGGTGCACAGCTTAGGTGTGGGTCAACAGAGCATCGGTGAGAGCTCACCACGCAGAACTACTACTGTTGCTCCAACACAAGCGACAGACCTACTCTGCACCATAAAGGGTAGGAAATGCAGTAAATCTGGCGGTGGGACCATCAAAGAGGCTGCATCTGAGCCAGAGAGGCTTGAGGCGGACCACTGCGAGCCTATGCCATGAGAGCTCAGGAGGAGCAAGATGCCCCGGACGTTATCAGGGGTACATTCTTCCTCTATAATACATCTGTGCATGCATTGGTGGATTCAGGATCCACTCATTCATACATCTGCATCAACCTACCCGTAGAAAGGGGGATACTAGTAGGGGAGAGTGACTAAGAAATTCTGGTCACTAATCCATTGGGCCACAGTGTAGTGGTGAACAAAGTGTACAAGGGTTGCCCGTTAAGGATTCAGGGGTATGAATTCTTGGCAGACTTGATTGAGTTGCCTTTCCATGAGTTTGACGTGATTTTGGGAATGGACTGGTTGTCATGTCATCAGGCAATGGTTGATTGTAAACTGAAGAGGATTTCTTTGAAAACTCCTGAGGGTAATGAGATTACAGTTATGGGGGAAAGGATAGATTTCTTGTCCAATGTCATCCTAGCCACAGTTTCAAGAAAACTGATGAGAAAAGGCTGTGAAGCCTACCTAGCACATGTGGTGGATACTAGGCAGGCTAAGCCAGATCTGTGTGATATACCCACAATAAAAGACTTCCCAGATGTGTTCCCTGAAGAATTGCCTGGTTTGCCACCAGAAAGGGAAGTTGAATTTGCTATTGAGATACTACCGGGTACAGCACCAATCTCTATTGCTTCTTATAGGATGGCACCTATAGAATTGAAAGAATTGAAAATCTAGTTGCAGGAGTTACTGGATAAGGGGTTCATACGCCCCAGTGTGTCACCATGGGGAGCTCCAGTGCTGTTTGTAAAGAAGAAGGATGGGACTTTAAGGTTATGCATCGATTACCGGCAGTTGAATAAAGTAACTGTGAAGAATAAAGTAACTGTGAAGAATAAATATCCATTGCCTAGAATTGATGATCTATTTGATCAGTTGAAGGGAGCAGGAGTATTTTCTAAAATTGATCTCAGATTAGGGTATCATCAGTTGAGGGTGAAGGATGCAGATGTGCCAAAGACTGCATTCAGGACCCGGTATGGGCATTATGAGTTCCTAGTGATGCCCTTTGGCCTAACAAATGCACCAGCAGCATTCATGGACCTTATGAACCGTATCTTCCATCCATACCTAGATCAGTTCGTAGTGGTCTTTATTGATGATAATTTGGTGTATTCCAAGACCAGGGAAGAACATGATGAACATTTGAGGATTATTCTGCAAACCCTGAGAGAAAAGAAGCTATATGCTAAGTTGTCAAAGTGTGACTTCTGGTTAAATAAAATTGCATTCCTTGGACACATAGTGTCAGCTGATGGGATTAGAGTGGATCCCAAGAAAATAGAAGCAGTGATGGAATGGAAGCCTCCCAGGAATACAACTGAGGTCAGAAGTTTCTTGGGGCTAGCTGGGTATTACAGAAGATTTGTGAAGGGATTTTCCTTAATAGCTGCTCCAATGACCAAGTTGTTACACAAGAATGTCAGATTTGACTGGAATGACAAGTGTCGCACCAGTTTGAGAAGTTGAAGGCTATGTTGTGAGAGGCACGGTGTGCACTGGCCGATGTCGAGACGAGACTTTGTGGTCTACAGTGATGCCTCTCATAATGGGTTACGGTGTGTATTGATATGGAGGCACTACTTATATGGCCACATGAATAGAATTACCCTACCCATGATCTAGAGCTTGCAGCAATTATCTTCGCAATGAAGATATGGAGGCACTACTTATATGGTGAAAAGTGCTACATTTACACAGACCACAAAAGTCTAAAATATTTGCCAACTCAGAAGGAGCTCAACCTTAGACAGAGGCGATGGATTGAGTTCCCGAAGGACTATGATTGTGTAATTGACTACCATCCTGGGAAGGCAAATGTAGTTGCTGATGCTTTGAGCAGAAAATCCATCACAGTTTTGAGATCATTGAATGCCCATCTATCTTTGGTTCGAGATGGAGCTATTTTGGCTGAGTTGCAAGTGAGGCCAAACCTGTTACAGTAGATTTTAGATGGGCAGAAGGTAGATGAGAAGCTAAAGGCTATTATGAGAAAAATCCTAGAAGGGAAAGAAACTGACTATGAAGTGAAAACAGATGGGTGTCTGTACTACAAAGGAAGACTATGTGTACCAGATGATGGGGAATTGAAGGTCAGTATTCTAAAAGAGGCACACATCAGTGTGTATGCTATGCACCCAGGAAGTACAAAAATGTATCATGATCTGAAGCTTCAGTATTGGTGGCCTGGTATGAAGAAGGACATAGCTGACTATGTGACTAAATGCTTGACATGTCAGTAAGTCAAGGCAAAACATCAAGTTCCATCAGGTTTGCTACAGCCTATACGCATACCTGAATGGAAATGGGATCGGGTCACCATGGATTTTGTAAGTGGTCTACCTCTCACCCAAAAGAAGCATGATGCAGTGTGGGTGATAGTACATAGATTGATGAAGTCAACACACTTTCTGCCAGTTAGGACTGACTACTCACTAGAGAAATTAGCAGAATTGTATATCAGTGAGATAGTTAGATTGCATGGAATTCCACTTTCCATCATATCTGATCGAGACCTAAGGTTTACATCGAGATTCCAGAAGAAGTTTCATGAGTCCATGGGTACACAACTCCACTTCAGCACAGCTTTCCATCCTCAGACGGATGGGCAATCAAAAAGAGTAATCCAGGTAAATAATTGAAACCAATTAAACTAATACACATATTAAACTGAAATGGTAATAATAATGTGAAATATATGTCAGGTCCTTAAGGATATGCTGAGGAGTTGTGTCATTGAGTTTGAGGGAAGTTGGGATAGATACCTTCCACTGGCAGAATTTGCATACAATAATAGCTACCAACCTAGTATCCAAATGGCCTCGTATGAAGCACTGTATGGGAGGAAATGTAGAACTCCAGTGTGCTGGATTGAATTGGGCGAAGATAAACTAGTAGGGTCAGACCTGGTGAAACAGACTGAGGAGAAGGTAAAACTAATCAAAGCCAATTTGAAGGTTGCCTCAGACAGACAGAAATCTTATGCCGACTTGAAGAGAAAAGAAATAGAATATGCAATTGGCGACAAAGTGTTCCTCAAGGTGTCACCGTGGAAGAAGGTACTGAGGTTTGGAAGAAAAGGTAAGTTAAGCCCTAGGTTCATTGGTCCATATGAAGTCATTGAACGTGTGGGTCCAGTGGCCTACAGGCTAGCTTTACCACCAGAGTTGGACAAGATCCACAATGTGTTCCACGTATCTATGCTAAGAAGATACCGCTCAGATCCTTCACATATCATCTCTATGGAAGAAATTGAAGTACAACCGGATTTGACATATGAAGAAGAACCCATACGGATCCTGGCTCGGGAAGTGAAAGAGTTGAGAAATAAGCAGATTCCACTGGTGAAAGTACTTTGGAGGCATCACAACACTGAGGAGGCAACTTGGGAAAGTGAAGAGATGATGAGGCAACAGTTCCCTCAACTGTTTGCATCAGGTAAATTTCGAGGACGAAATTTAAATTAGAGGGGAAGAGTTGTAACACCCTCCCTGTAGCAATTCTGCACATTCTACTGTTCCGATGATCGGTATCGGTCCGGACAGCTAGAAATAAAATATTAATAAGAAAAATTAAAGAAAAATTTTAGAAATAAAATACAACCAAGTTAAATGAGCCGGTGCCCTAGCGATGGGTAACCTACTGAGAAGTTGCGGTTCTCGCAACTAGGAGCCCTAGACCTGGGGGAAAATTCATAAAATAATTTTTGGGACTCTAGAGAAGAGTCATTGAGGACTCTATGGCATTAGAATGCCAAGAAAATACTTAGAAAAATTTTTCAATCGATACAGACAATTTTGGCCCGTTAAGCCAAACGGAGGGCATTTTGGTCATTTCGTCTTCTGAGATGATTTTTGGCCGACTTGTCCAGTTAAGCAAATAATTATTATGATCTAAAATATAAATAAATATTGCTAAAAATTAAATTGAAAATGAGTAGAGAAGAGAAGAAAAGAAAATGAAAGAAAATGCTAATTATGACATCATATGATGTCATTTAAATTTCCTCCACTAATCACAATTTGTTAAACTCATTAAAAGAGATAAAAGAAACCAAAAAATTGAAAAACCAATCTGCATCTTCAACCTTTGGGCAGCCAAAAACTTTGAGAGAGAGAGAGAGAGAGAGAGAGAGAGAGAGAGAGAGAGAGAGAGAGAGAGAGAGAAGAGGTTCCACCATTTTCAAGCTTAAAAGCTTGAATTTCCTCTCCATTTGTTCACCAAAATTGTCAAGTCCCTTCACAAATATTTAATCTTTCACCTAGAAAAAGCTATTGGCAGCCAAAGAAGAAGAGATTAGGGAGGTTTAATCAAGGTTAAGTAAAGCTCAAAAAGGTTAGTGCACTAAACAATTTCTTTTCTTTCTTTAATCTTGTAAGCATGCTAAATCAAGTAGAAATTATGTGAAATTAAAAGAAAAACTTGAGTAAATGAAATCTCTAAATTTGGCAGCCATGAGAAAGTTTAAGGATTGTTGGTTTTTGATGAAATTAAGTGGCTTAATTATGTTATTGATGAGTATAGATGATGGATAAAGTGATTTGGTATGAGTTTGGTGTGTGTATGCCATGAATTGGAAATTGGAGTTAGGGTTTGAGCATGAAATTGAGACTTGTTAGTAGTATGCCCTAGAGCATATCATTTAGTATGTATCTTGTACATATTTTTATTAATAAAAGGCATTTCCACTTTTTCGTTTACATAATATATTTATGTGTAATAGAAAAGGTCCATTGATATTTTGTTAGAAATATTATTCTTAAGTTGTTAAGAATATGAGTGACAATATTTCTAGCACAAAGTATCATAAATAGGTTCACAATCAAGGAAACTTCATAATAAGGACATGACTTATCCAGAAAGATTGTATTCATGTTTGTTACCAAGTTATTTATATGAGATATAAATAAGGTGGAATGGTGAGTCTCATGCCATATGACAAACATGATAGGCACTTATAAATGATAAGTAGGCCGAACCAGTGACACTTATGACAAGCACATGGAGTTTACTCTGTTAGTAGTATGCCCTAGAGCATATCATTTAGTATGTATCTTGTACATATTTTAATAATAAAAGGCATTTCCACTTTTCCGTTTACATAATATATTTATGTGTAATAGAAAAGGTCCATTGATATTTTGTTAGAAATATTATTCTTAAGTTGTTAAGAATATGAGTGACAATATTTCTAGCACAAAGTATCATAAATAGGTTCGATACTTCATAATAAGGACATGACTTATAAGATTGTATTCATGTTTGTTCCCAAGTTATTTATATGAGATATAAATAAGATGGAATGGTGAGTCTCATGCCATATAACAAACTATAAATGATAAGTAGGTGACACTTATGACAAACACATGGAGTTTACTCTTGTCAATGTTTTGTCATAAATCATATCGATGCATATAATCTTTAGACACGAGATAGCACAGTTATCTTGTATATAGGTAGTTTGAGTTTGATCTGCTTTCATACTTGTACTATGTATGGGTATATGGGCATGTGTTGGCTCTACTAGTTATATATGGAGGTAGGTGTTGATCAAGATGGAATCTGTTCCTCTAAGTAAATAGAGTTAAAATCCTATGTTCATTTAATTGTTCTTGATGTTTCAAGTTCTGGCCAGACAGATAGATTTATTCGAGAAAAGAGTTTACGATGAGAAAAATCTTTTAATCAAGAACTGGAATTAAAAGAGAACATAATATTCATAGCAAATGGAGTTTGACATAAACCATGACTCGGCTTGAGTTGGGATCTTGTAACAGAGAGATTCTAGTGCATGGTAACATATGATTATAGGTTCATTTAAGGTAAATCTTATTACTAATTGGGTGGCCATGGCATGCTATACTAGGTGTTAACCATGGTCTATGAGGTTCATAAAATGATTTAGAGAAATCATTAATGGTAAGAAAGAGTTATGATTATATTAATAGTTGATATAATGTAAAATTGACAATTAGTGATGAGCATAGTAAGTCACCAACATACACAAGTTATCACCTATTTAAATATGATTTAATTAATTAATTAAAGAGTTTAATTGATTAATTAAATAGATTTGGTTTGCAATAAAATTGCAAAGTCCCTAGCATGACTTGAAACCAAATCTAGATTATTGGATGTGTAGTATAAATTAAATTTATATTTAAAGTGTTTAAATATGAATTTAATTGATGAGAAATTAATTAATAGAGATTAATTAATTAATTTATATTTGATATAAATTAATTAGAAGAAGAAAATAATTATTTTGGGTTAAGAACTCAAAATTAAGACACGAGGAGCATTTTGGTCATTTTGCAGTGTGACACGTGGCACCATGAGATGGTGACACATGGCATAACACATAAGCTTGCCAAATATTTTTAATCATGTAAGATGATTAAAATCAAGATTAAATATAGGTTTGACACTTAGCACAATGTGATTGAGTCACTTAAACCTAGAGCTAATCAAAAGGTGACATGTGGCTAGGGTTTAATGTGTTAACCTAGCTATTTAAGTGTGGTTATGAAAAGAAAACATAACCAGCAGCCTCTCCTCTCAATTGTCACGCCACTTTGAGCCTCTCCAGCTATTTCTCTTCATCTCTCATCAATTCAAAGAGATTAGCCATCAATCTCTTGAATTAAGAACACTAGAAATTGTTTTTAGTGTCCTGTTTACATCTCTAATATCTTAAAAGGCAGAACTTGAATTTCTAATTAATAGAAAAGGCTTTAGAAGCTGTTCAAGGGCTGCCATAGGTGTTCTTGGTGTGGACAAGCTAGAGGGACAACATCGGTGTCACAGCGAATCTCAAAGCGCGGACATTGCAGCACATCAAGAGGTTAGTGTAATCGTTCTTGATTTAATCTAGGGTTCTAAAATTAATATGATTAATTTTAAAATCTTAAATGGCAAATACAGATCCAAAAACATATTAAAAGAGTTTTAATATGTTGTTTATCATTGAAATCAAATAGATAAAAATAAATCTTGCATGGTGCATGTGACCCTAGGTGAAAATTTTTGAATTCAATGGTATAATCTTGTGTTTTTCACGCTTCCGTTCCTTCAATTGGTATCAGAGCCACTATATTTGCCATTTAGATTGTTGATTATATAATTTAATTGTGTGTTTGATCATGAGATCAAGAGATTCATTGCTGGTTGGTTCATGAGATGTGGCGTCACACATGGTGAAGCCACCATTGGTGGCGGCAACAATGGTTCCTTGGGTGGTTCAAGGTTTGGCTTTTAATTCTGCAATTGTTGTATGATCTAAGGCCTATTCTTTGACTAATTAAAGCGTTTAATTAGTTGTTTTAATCACACAATTAAATTATGATTCAAATCAGAATTTTAAAAATTGTTTGAATGTGATTCAAATCTGAATTTTAAAAGTTGTTTGAATGTGATTCAAATTTGAATTTTTAAAGTTGTTTGAATCATATTTAAATCTGATTTTTTAAAATTGATTCAATAAAATTCAGATCTGATTTTTTAAGAAATATTTGAATGTGATTCAAATCTGATTTTTTAAAAAATGTTTGAATGTGATTCAAATCTGAATTTTTGAAGTTGTTTGAATGTGATTCAAATCTGAATTTTTAAATTTGTTTGAATGAGATTCAAATCTGAATTTTAAATTTATTTGAATCATATTCAAATCTGGATTTTTAAGTTGAATATGAGATATTCAATTTAATTTAAGTATGTATGTTTTATTTAATTGTTAAATAGTGATATGCATGATGGATGATCATGGACTATAAAAGACCAATGTGATTGGATTTATTTCTTTTATGTTTCTTTGGGATTGTAAATTAATTAATTTATTTTAATTTATTTTGGGCATGTATTATTAAGTTTGTAATATTTTTGGGTTGTAATTTCATTTATTTAAGTTCTTGTAAATTCGCCTTGGTATGCCAAGGATTACTATGTAGTATTGGATTGCAAGAAGTTCAAGGAGGTCAAGAGCATTGGTGGGACCAGTGGGAGGAATTCAATATCAAGTGTTGATTATGTACTCCTTCAGCAACTCTTGTAAAATGAATGAATGAAATGCACCTAGGAATGCCACGATTCAATTCTTGGTGGCTCAATTGAATCCCTTAGAAAGTCCATGATCATACCATATTTACTGCTTATCCATGAATGCATGAGATGTATGGGAATGTATGCAATTATATGATATATGCATGCTAAATGGATAATGTGCAAAGTGAGACCTTAATAGTAATTAGGTTGGCTATAAAATCTTCCAAACAAATGATTAAGTTGGAAATGCTATAATTAAAGTAATTATAACATAAGCCCTCCATTGGGGCAATTATTTTAAGAAATTTTAAATAGTTGCATGAGATGCAATTAATTTAAGAGATTTTCTTAAGAATAATTGTTAAGCATGAGATGTTGTAAATATGTAAATGGTTTGGTGGCCAATATTGGATGTACCTGAGGACATTAAAATTATTTGCATAATTCTTGGCTCAATGGGATCAACTTAACTAATGCAAGATAAGTCAATATTGGATGTACACGAGATTTTGAGCATTAGGGGCTAGTTAAAGGATTGAACCTCACATGAGTTTTGATTGGCAAGGAGTTGCTCACTTATAGTTTATTGTAATTCCAATAATGGATGTAACTGAGGATGATCATTAGAATTATAAGAATTCAATAACCCACTAGTAATCCATCCTACTAGGATTTCCGTTTTTACTTTGGAAGTGTAGGATTCGCTAAGTTAGTGGGAGGACCAATTTGATTAAAAGACCATAATCATTTTGGTTAATTACATGATACATTTATTAATTAATCTGGTTATTTTCTGATTAATTTTTACGATAAAAATGAGCACAAAACAACCACCACCATCCAATATCCTTGCAAGCATACTTGATCACAATGAGTTGTGAGGACCTAATCATGCGATTGGCTAAGAAATTTGAAACTTGTCTGAACCTTGAACATATAGGATATGTTCTAGATTCAAATGTTCTGGTCCCTTACCTCCGGAGGCCACACAAGAGGAACATGAAACTTTGGACAAGTGGAAGGAGCATAATATGAGAGCTAAGTGTTACATGCTTGCTTCCATGAGTAATGAGTTCTGAAGCAACATGGAAACATACAGAGTGCAGAGAGATCCTCCTTCACCTACAAGAGTTGTATGGTGAGCACAATGAAATGCTAGGTATGAGATATCTAGCGGCTATTCCGCATGAGGATGTCGAGGGAGAATGTTGGAGATCATGTCTACAAGATGATTCGGTGATTGGCGGTTGGAACATCTTGACTTCCACATGGATTTCCAACTACAAAGCGGATTTGATCCTTGATCCCTTCACGAGTCTTTTGGGAATTTTGTGACAAATTTCCATATGACTAAACAGAATGCACCTTAGCTGAATTACTCAACATGCTGGTTATTGCCCAAAAGAATATGCCGAGCAATAAAGGAAAAGAGGTAGCTTTGGTTGCATCTTCTTACTGTGGAAAGTCCAACAAGAAGAAGGGCAATAAGAAAAGAAACCTCAGATTCTGGTCTTTCAAGAAAATAGCTAAGCGAGAAAGGAAGACTAAAGGCGATAAAGGCAAAGGAAAGTGTTTCCACTTAGCAGGAAAGTGTTTCCATTACCAACGGAAAGTGTTTCCATTGCGATGAAAGTATTTCCAGCGGTATAGCAATCTAAATGAATGCAATGCCATGGTGAAAACCAACTCAAGTTCAAAATATATTTGGCACTTAAGGTTATGTCATGTTGCGGAAGATAGGATTGCAAAAAGCTGAGAAAATGGGGATTCTATCCTCATTGGGCTCTGAGCCTACTCAATTTATGAATCTTGCCTTGAGGCAAAATGACTAGATCACCCTTTGTTGGACAGGGGCTAAGAGTGAAAATATTTTGGAGCTAATACATAGTGATGTATGTGGTCCATTTAAAGAAATGGCTAGAGGGTTTTTATTATTTTATTACCTTTCTTGATGATAAATCAAGGTTTGGGTATTTGTATTTGATGAAATACAAACATGAATCTTTGAAAAGTTCAAAGAATTTAAATTTGAAGTAGAAAATCAAGCGGAAAGAATATTAAAGCTCTTGATCGGATCGTGGAGGTGAATATTTGATCTTGAATTTGATGAATACTTGAGAGGGCATGGCATTGTTTCTCGGTAACTCCTCCGAGAGCATACGGTGAATGGTGTATACGAAAGGAGAAATCGTACCTTATTGGATATGATCGTAGTATGATGAGCTATCTTGATATGCCAATCTTCTTTTGGGGATTTGCATTAGAATCAGCTTTGTATATTCTGAATAGGATTCCATCAAAATCAGTTTCTTCCACCTTATGAGATATGGCATGGAAGAAAACCAAGTCTTAAGCATGTTAAGATTTGGGGTTGTCCGACTTATATCAAAGTGAACACTGATAAATTGAGGTCAATTTGTTGGATATCCAAAAGATAGTTTTGGATATTATTTTTATTTGCCTACTTCACAAAAGGTTGTGATAAGTAGACATGCCATATTTCTTGAACAACAGTTTGTTCAAGAAGGAGGCAAAGGAAGGCAAATAGAGTTAGAATTGGAGAATTCTGACCAACCAACAGATCAGATGGATATAGATCCATCTAGTCTACCTATACCCATTGATGAAACATCTCACAAATGTTCCTCGTAGAACAACGGGTATCTCACCCACGGTGAGATATGGTTTTCTTCATGAAGAAGAACAAGAGTTGTCTACTCATGAAGAAGTAGATCATGGAGATGATCCACTTACCTATGAAGAAGCTATATCGGATATAGACTCTTCAAAATGGATTGATGCTATGAAATCGAGATTGATTCCATGTATAAGAATCAAGTTTGGGATCTTGTTGACCCACAGAAGGTATTGTACCTATAGGGAACAAATGGGTTTTCAAGAAGAAAATTGGTTCTAATGGAAAGGTAGAGACCTATAAGGCAAGGCTAGTAGCGAAAGGGTTTCGCCAAAGGCAAGGAATAGACTATGAGGAGACTTTCTACTTTGTTGCCATGCTTAAATCAAATAGTATTTTATTAGCAATAGTGCATACTATGATTATCGATTTGGCGGATGGATGTCAAGCGACTTTTCTCAATGGATACATTGAAGAAAACATTTTCATGGAACAACCTAGGGGTTTTGAATCCCAAGATGGTTCCAAGGTATGCAAGCTAAAGCGATCCATTTATGGGTTGAAACAAGCTTCGAGGAGTTGGAACATCCGTTTTGATGAAGCCATTAAATCTTTTGGTTTTAACAAAAATGAGCATGAGCCAAGAGTATATAAGAACGTTAGTGACAGTGCTATCACTTTCCAAAACTTATATGTGGAACACATACTGTTGATGTGTAATGATACACGTATGTTGACGACTATAAAGGTATGGTTGTCAAATACATTCTCCATGAAAGACTTAGGGGAGGCAACCTATATTCTTGGGATTCGCATCTATAGAGATAGAGCGAAAAGAATAATTGGTTTATCCCAAAGTCTATACTTGGAAAAGGTGTTAAAGAGGTTTAACATGCTTGATTCCAAGAGAGGATTGTTACCGATGAGACATGGTATTCATTTTCTAAAGAGATGTCTCCAAAGACACACGAAGAAAGAGATAAGATGGCGAGGATTCCATATGCTTGCTATTGGAAGTTTAATGTATGCGATGTTGTGTACTAGGCGGATATCGCATATCTTTAGTTTGACTAGCGGTATCAATCCAATCGAGTTTGGAACCTTTGGATAGTATCAAGAATATCCTTAAGTACTTGAGAAGAACTAAGGATTTATTCTTGATTTATGGAAGTGGAGACTTGCAATTGGATGGTTATCACGATTACGATTTTCAATCGGATATCGATGATAGAAAGTCTACCTCTGGATATGTGTTCATTTGTAATGGAGGTGCGATCGGTTGGAAGAGTTCCAAGCGAGCACATTGCAGATTCCACTCTGAGGTGAGTATATTCTTTGCATCGAGATCTTGCAAAGGAAGCTGTTTGGATAAAGAAGTTCGTGACGAACTTACGGTAGTTCCTTCCATTGAGTCGCGGTTCCATTACACTGTGACAACAATGGAGCGATCATTCTGAGCTAAGGAACTAAGGTCTCACCAAAATCCAAACACATAGAAAGGCACTACTACATTATCGGAGATATAGTTGGGCAAGCGATATAGCCATGCGAGAAAAATAACATCGACTAAAAATTCAGTGATCCATTCACTAAGCTTTTGTCACAAGTTCGATTAGACCGACATCTTGAGAAGATAGGTCTAAGGTATTGTAATGAATGGCTCTAGTGCTAGTGGGAGATTGTTAGTAGTATGCCTAGAGCATATCATTTAGTATGTATCTTGTACATATTTTAATAATAAAAGGCATTTCCACTTTTCCGTTTACATAATATATTTATGTGTAATAGAAAAGGTCCATTGATATTTTGTTAGAAATATTATTCTTAAGTTATTAAGAATATGAGTGACAATATTTCTAGCACAAAGTATCATAAATAGGTTCAATCGAGGATACTTCATAATAAGGACATGACTTATCGGAAAGATTGTATTCATGTTTGTTCCCAAGTTATTTATATGAGATATAAATAAGATGGAATGGTGAGTCTCATGCCATATAACAAACTTGATAGGCACTTATAAATGATAAGTAGGCCGAACCGGTGACACTTATGACAAACACATGGAGTTTACTCTTGTCAATGTTTTGTCATAAATCATATCGATGCATATAATCTTTAGACACGAGATAGCAGTTATCTTGTATATAGGTAGTTTGAGTTTGATCTGCTTTCATACTTGTACTATGTATGGGTATATGGGCATGTGTTGGCTCTGCTAGTTATATATGGAGGTAGGTGTTGATCAAGATGGAATCTGTTCCTCTAAGTAAATAGAGTTAAAATCCTATGTTCATTTAATTGTTCTTGATGTTTCAAGTTCTGGCAGAGACAGATAGATTTATTCGAAAAGAGTTTACGATGAGAAAAATCTTTTAATCAAGAACTGGAATTAAAGAGAACATAATATTCATAGCAAATGGAGTTTGACATAAACCATGACTCGGCTTGAGTTGGGATCTTATGTGAGAGATTCTAGTGCATGGTAACATATGATTATAGGTTCATTTAAGGTAAATCTTATTACTAATTGGGTGGCCATGGCATGCTATGCTAAGTGTTAACCATAGTCTATGAGGTTCATAAAATGATTTAGAGAAATCATTTATGGTAAGAAAGAGTTACGATGATATTAAGAGTTGATATCATGTCTCATTGCCAATTAGTGATGAGCCTAGTAAGTCACACACATACACAAGTTATCACCTATTTAAATATGATTTAATTAATTAATTAAAGAGTTTAATTGATTAATTAAATAGATTTGGTTTGCAATAAAATTGCAAAGTCCCTAGCATGACTTGAAACCAAATCTAGATTATTGGATGTGTAGTATAAATTAAATTTATATTTAAAGTGTTTAAATATGAATTTAATTGATGAGAAATTAATTAATAGAGATTAATTAATTAATTTATATTTGATATAAATTAATTAGAAGAAGAAAATAATTATTTTGGGTTAAGAACTCAAAATTAAGACACAGGGGCATTTTGGTCATTTTGCAGTGTAACACGTGGCACCATGAGATGGTGACACATGGCATAACACATAAGCTTGCCAAATATTTTTAATCATGTAAGATGATTAAAATCAAGATTAAATATAGGTTTGACACTTGGCACAATGTGATTGAGTCACTTAAACCTAGAGCTAATCAAAAGGTGACATGTGGCTAGGGTTTAATGTGTTAACCTAGCTATTTAAGTGTGGTTATGAAAAGAAAACATAACCAGCAGCCTCTCCACTCAATTGTCACGCCACTTTGAGCCTCTCCAGCTATATCTCTACAACTATCATAAAATCAAACAGATTAGCCAACAATCTCTTGAATTAAGAACACTAGAAATTGTTTTTAGTGTCCTGTTTACATCTCTAATATCTTAAAAGGCAGAACTTGAATTTCTAATTAATAGAAAAGGCTTTAGAAGCTGTTCAAGGGCTGCCATAGGTGTTCTTGGTGTGGACAAGCTAGAGGGACAACATCTGGTGTCACAGCGAATCTCAAAGCACATCAAGAGGTTAGTGTAATCGTTCTTGATTTAATCTAGGGTTCTAAAATTAATATGATTAATTTTAAAATCTTAAATGGCAAATACAGATCCAAAAACATATTAAAAGAGTTTTAATATGTTGTTTATCATTGAAATCAAATAGACAAAAAAATAAATCTTGCATGGTGCATGTGACCCTAGGTGAAAATTTTTGAATTCAATGGTATAATCTTGTGTTTTTCACGCTTCCGTTCCTTCATACTCTTGTCAATGTTTTGTCATAAATCATATCAGTGCATATAATCTTTAGACCTGAGATAGCACAGTTATCTTGTATATAGGTAGTTTGAGTTTGATACTGCTTTCATACTTGTACTATGTATGGGTATATGGGCATCTATTGGCTCCTACTAGTTATATATGGAGGTAGGTGTTGATCAAGATGGAATCTGTTCCTCTAAGTAAATAGAGATAAAATCCTATGTTCATTTAATTGTTCTTGATGTTTCAAGTTCCTGGCCAGGACAGATAGATTTATTCAGAAAAGAGTTTCTGATGAGAAAATCTTTTTAATCAAGAACTGGAATTAAAAGAGAACATAATATTCATAGCAAATGGAGTTTAACATAAACCATGACTCCAGCTTGAGTTGGGATTTTGTAACATAGAGATTCTAGTGCATGGTAACATATGATTATAGGTTCATTTAAGGTAAACCTTATTACTAATTGGGTGGCCATGGCATGCTATGCTAGGTGTTAACCATGGTCTATGTGGTTCATAAAATGATTTAGAGAAATCATTTACGGTAAGAAAGAGTTCTGATGATATTAAGAGTTGATATCATGTCTCATTGCCAATTAGTGATGAGCCTAGTAAGTCACACACATACACAAGTTATCACCTAATTAAATATGATTTAATTAATTAATTAAAGAGTTTAATTGATTAATTAAATAGGTTTGGTTTGCAATTAGTTTGCAAAGTTCCTAGCATGACTTGAAACCAAATCTAGATTATTGGATGTATAATATAAGTTAAATTTATATTTAAAGTGTTTAAATATGAATTTAATTAATGAGAAATTAATTAATAGAGATTAATTAATTAATTTATATTTGATATAAATTAATTAGAAGAAAAAAAATAATTATTTTGGGTTTAGAACTCAAAATTAAGACACAGGGGCATTTTGATAATTTTGCAGTGTGACACGTGGCACCATGAGATGGTGACACATGGCACCATGAGATGGTAACACATGGCATAACACATAAGCTTGCCAAATGTTTTTTAATCATGTAAGATGATTAAAATCAAGATTACATATAGGTTTGACACTTGGCACAATGTGATTGGGTCACTTAAACCTAGAGCTAATCAAAGGGTGACATGTGGCAAGGGTTTAATATGTTAACCTAGCTATTTAAGTGTTGTTATGAGAAAATAAAACACAACCAGCAGCCACACTCCTTGGTCACGCCATTTTGCAGCCCTCCCTCTATTCTTCTTCATCTCTCATCAATTCAAAGAGATTAGCCATCAATCTCTTGAATTAAGAACACTAGAAATTATTTCTAGTGTCCTGCTTACATCTCTAATCTCTTAAAAGGAAGAACTTGAATTTCTAATTAATAGAAAAGGCTTTAGAAGCTGTTCAAGGGCTGCCATAGGTGTTCTTGGTGTGGACAAGCTAGAGGGACAATATCTGGTGTCCTGAAGACGAATTTCAAAGGCGCAGACACGCTGCAGTGCATCAAGAGGTTAGTGTAATCGTTCTTGATTTAATCTGGGGTTCTAAAATTATTCTGATTAATTTTAAAATCTTAAATGGCAAATACAGATCCAAAAACATATTAAAAGAGTTTTAATATGTTGTTTATCATTGAAATCAAATAGATAAAAATAAATCTTGCATGATGCATGTGACCCTAGGTGAAAATTTTTGAATTCAATGGTATAAACTTGTGTTTTTCACGCTTCCGTTCCTTCAATTGGTATCAGAGCCACTATATTTGCCATTTAAATTGTTGATTATATGATTTAATTGTGTGTTTGATCATGAGATCAAAAGTTCATTGCTGGTTGCAAAGCAAGGTGGCGGCATACTTGAAAAAACACGATCAATGGTGCGCATGGTTTGGCTTCCATGGGTGGTTCAGGGTTTGGCTTTTAATTCTGCAATTGTTGTATGATCTAAGGCCTATTCTTTGACTAATTAAAGTGTTTAATTAGTAGTTTTAATCACACAATTAAATTATGATTCAAATCAGAATTTTAAAAATTGTTTGAATGTGATTCAAATCTGAATTTTAAAAGTTGTTTGAATGTGATTCAAATCTGAATTTTTAAAGTTGTTTGAATCATATTTAAATCTTATTTTTTAAAATTGATTTAATAAAATTTAGATCTGATTTTTTTAAAAAATGTTTGAATGTGATTCAAATCTGATTTTTTTAAAAAATGTTTGAATGTGATTCAAATCTGAATTTTTAAAGTTGTTTAAATGTGATTCAAATCTGAATTTTTAATTTGTTTGAATGAGATTCAAATCTGAATTTTTAAATTTATTTGAATCATATTCAAATCTGGATTTTTAAGTTGAATATGAGATATTCAATTTAATTTAAGTATGTATGTTTTATTTAATTGTTAAATAGTGATATGCATGATGGATGATCATGGACTATAAAAGACCAATGTGATTGGATTTATTTCTTTTATGTTTCTTTGGGATTTTAAATTAATTAATTTATTTTAATTTATTTTGGGCATGTATTATTAAGTTTGTAATAATTTTTGGGTTGTAATTTCATTTATTTAAGTTCTTGTAAATTCACATTGGTATGCCAAGGATTACTATATAATATTGGATTGCAAGAAGTTCAAGGAGGTCAAGAGCATTGGTGGGACTAGTGGGAGGAATTCAAGATCAAGTGTTGATTATGTACTCCTTCAGCAACTCTTGTAAAATGAATGAATGAATGAAATGTACCTAGGAATGCCCTGATTCAATTCTTGGTGGCTCAGAATTGAATCCCTTAGAAAGTCCATGATCATACCATATTTACTGCTTATCCATGAATGCATGAGATGTATGGGAATGTATGCAATTATATGATATATGCATGCTAAATGGATAATGTGCAAAGTGAGACCTTAATAGTAATTAGAATGACCATAAAATCTTCCAAACAAATGATTAAGTTGGAAATGCTATAATTAAAGTAATTATAACATAGGCCCTCCAATGGGGCAATTATTTTAAGAAATTTTAAATAGTTGCATAAGATGCAATTAATTTAAGAGATTTTCTTAAGAATAATTGTTAAGCATGAGATGTTGTAAATATGTAAATGGTTTAGTGGCCAATATTGGATGTACCTGAGGACATTAAAATTATTTGTATAATTACTGGCTCAATGGGATCAACTTATCTAATGCAAGATAAGTCAATAATGGATGTACCTGAGATTTTGAGCATTAGGGGCTAGGTAAAGGATTGAACCTCACATGAGATGTGATGGGCAAGGAGTTGCTCACTTATAGTTTATTGTAATTCCAATAATGGATGTACCTGAGGATGATCAATAGAATTATAAGAATTCAATCACCCACTAGAAATCCATCCAACTAGGATTTCCGTTTTGTACTTTGGAAGTGTAGGATTCGCTAAGTTAGTGGGAGGACCAATTTGATTAAAAGACCATAATCATTTTGGTTAATTACATGATACATTTACTAATTAATCTGGTTATTTTCTGCAGTTAATTTTCTAATAAAAATGAGCACAAAACAACCACCACCATCCAATATCCTTGCAAGCATACTTGATCACAATAGGTTGACAGGACCTAATCAGTCTGATTGGCTAAGAAATTTGAAACTTGTCCTGAACCTTGAACATATAGGATATGTTTTAGATTCAAATGTTCCTGATCCCTTACCTCCAGAGGCCACACAAGAGCAACATGAAACTTTGGACAAGTGGATGGAGCATGATATGAGAGCTAAGTGTTACATGCTTGCTTCCATGAGTAATGAGTTACAGAAGCAACATGAGAACATGCAAAGTGCGAGTGAGATCCTCCTTCACCTACAAGAGTTGTATGGTGAGCACAGCAGGAATGCTAGGTATGAGATATCTAGACAGCTATTCCGTATGAGGATGTCTGAGGGACAGAATGTTGGGGATCATGTTCACAAGATGATTCGGCTGATTGAGCAGTTGGAACATCTTGACTTCAACATGGATTTCTAATTACAGACGGATTTGATCCTTCAGTCCCTTCCTGAGTCTTTTGGGAATTTTGTGACAAATTTCCATATGACTAAACAGGAATGCACCTTAGCTGGTTTACTCAACATGTTGGTTATTGCCCAAAAGAATATGCCAGGCAATAAAGGAAAAGAGGTAGCTTTGGTTGCATCTTCTTCTGCTGGAAAGTCTAACAAGAAGAAGGGCAATAAGAAAAAGAAACCTCAGATTCCTGGTCCTTCCAAGAAAATAGCTAAACAGAAAAGGAAGACCAAAGCTGACAAAGGTAAAAGAAAGTGTTTCCACTACCAGCAAGAAAGTGTTTCCACTGCCAGCAGGAAAGTGTTTCCACTGTCCAGAGTATAGTAATCTAAAAGAATGCAATGCCATGGTGAAAACCAACTCAAGTTCAAAATATATTTGGCACTTAAGGTTATGTCATGTTGCAGAAGATAGGATTGCAAAACTGGAGAAAATGGGGATTCTATCCTCATTGGGCTCTGAGCATACTCCAACTTGTGAATCTTGCTTTCAGGGCAAAATGACTAGATCACCCTTTGTTGGACAAGGGCTAAGGGCTGAAAATATTTTGGAGCTAATACATAGTGATGTATGTGGTCCATTTAAAGAAATGGATAGAGGGGGCTTTCATTATTTTATTACCTTTACTGATGATAAATCAAGGTTTGGGTATTTGTATTTGATGAAATACAAACATGAATCTTTTGAAAAGTTCAAAGAATTTAAATCTGAAGTAGAAAATCAAACAGGAAAGAGTATTAAAGCTCTTCGATCAGATCGTGGAGGTAAATATTTGAGTACTGAATTTGATGAATACTTGAGAGAGCATGGCATTGTTTCTCAGTTGACTCCTCCAGAGCCATACGGTGAATGGTGTATCTGAAAGGAGAAATCGTACCCTATTGGATATGGTACGTAGTATGATGAGCTATACTGATATGCCAATCTTCTTTTGAGGATTTGCATTAGAATCAGCTTTGTATATTCTGAATAGGATTGTATCAAAATCAGTTTCTTCCACACCTTATGAGATATGGCATGGAAGAAAACCAAGTCTTAAGCATGTTAAGATTTGGGGTTGTCCAGCTTATATCAAAAAGCTGAACACTGATAAATTGGAGACCAGATCAGAAAAAGGTCGATTTGTTGGATATCCAAAAGATAGTTTTGGATATTATTTTTATTTGCCTACTTCACAAAAGGTTGTGGTAAGTAGAGATGCCACATTTCTTGAACAATAGTTTGTTCAAGAAGGAGGCAAAGGAAGGCAAATAGAGTTAGAATTGGAGAATTCTGACCAACCAACAGATCAGATGGATATAGATCCATCTAGTCAACCTATACCCGTTGATGAAACATCTGCAGCTGTTCCTCATAGAACAACCAGGGTATCTCACCCACCAGTGAGATATGGTTTTCTTCATGAAGAAGAACAAGAGTTGTCTACTCATGAAGAAGTAGATCATGGAGATGATCCACTTACCTATGAAGAAGCTATATCAGATATAGACTCTTCAAAATGGATTGATGCTATGAAATCCGAGATTGATTCCATGTATAAGAATCAAGTTTGGGATCTTGTTGACCCACCTAAAGGTATTGTACCTATAGGGAACCAATGGGTTTTCAAGAAGAAAATTGGTTCTGATGGAAAGGTAGAGACCTATAAGGCAAGGCTAGTAGCGAAAGGGTTTCGCCAAAGGCAAGGAATCGATTATGAGGAGACTTTCTCGCCTGTTGCCATGCTTAAATCAATTAGGATTTTATTAGCAATAGCTGCATACTATGATAATAAGATTTGGCAGATGAATGTCAAAATAGCTTTTCTCAATGGATACATTGAAGAAAACATTTTCATGGAACAACCTAGGGGATTTGAATCCCAAGATGGTTCCAAGGTATGCAAGCTAAAGCGATCTATTTATGGGTTGAAACAAGCTTCGAGGAGTTGGAACATCCATTTTGATGAAGCCATTAAATCCTTTGGTTTTATCAAAAATGACGATGAGCCATGTGTATATAAGAAGGTTAGTGACAGTGCTATCACTTTCCTTGTCTTATATGTGTATGACATACTATTGATGGGTAATGACACAGGTATGTTGACAACTATAAAGGTATGGTTGTCAAATACATTCTCCATGAAAGACTTAGGGGAGGCAACCTATATTCTTGGGATTCACATCTATAGAAATAGAGCGAAAAGAATAATTGGTTTATCCCAAAGTCTATACTTGGAAAAGGTGTTAAAGAGGTTTAACATGCTTGATTCCAAGAGAGGATTGTTACCAGTGAGACATGGTATCCACCTTTCTAAAGAGATGTCTCCAAAGACACCTGAAGAAAGAGATAAGATGGCAATGATTCAATATGCTTAGGCTATTTGAAGTTTAATGTATGCAATGTTGTGTACTAAATTTGGATATCGCATATCTTTGTTAGTTTGACTAGCGGTATCAATCCAATCGAGTTTGGAACATCGATAGTATCAAGAATATCCTTAAGTACTTGAGAAAAACT